>NC_023752.2:33243138-33563969 GCF_000499845.2 Phaseolus vulgaris | reverse complement strand
TTATATCCACGCCATGAACTGGTTAATACAAAAAACCTCGTTAGTAGATGGTTAATTAGTAACATATACAAAGTTCAGTTTATAATGTACTTACGTATCAATTATATCATTAAATTTTGTGGGAATCTTCTTGTGTAGGGAACAGAACCACACAACAGTCTTATCAACCATTGATAAAACAAGTAACTGCTAATGATGCCTATATCATCAATGAAAAGAGTTAGTAAATATTTAAAACATGAAATAATAATAATTGATGACATATAATTAAACTTACTCATTAATATAAGGGCATAAATAAATTTGTTTTCCCTCTTTTTCCAGGGTGTTAGTGATGTATGCTTGAGTCTCAGATGAGTTTGGTCCAACGGGATTAGTATATGCAGGATCTAAGAATCCATACATATTTTCCTTCCCCTCAGTGATACAGACTCTATGCAAAAACCTACATGTTTTTAGTTAAAGCATAATCAATAATAATTTAACATAAAGTAAATTGAATAATAGGTAAAGATACTTACATCATAAAAAATTGAATTATACTTATATTGAGCTCCTGTTTCCCAGATATAAATTCTGGTAAATCTGTGTTGTAAATCATCAGTGGCAGTTCAGTGTTTATTTGGCAAAATGTATCATCCCACGGAACTGGAAAAGGTTCATTGCCAATCTGACTAGTAATGAGACGTAAGGAAGCTAGAGGATCGTCAACTGGAACCTCACGCTTCTTTTCCGGACTTGGTGGCCGAAAAGGTTTCTACAAGATAAACAACATTTGTATTAAATTATATGTAATATATAAATATAAATAAAAAATAATATAACAAAATGAAATTATTACATGAGGTTTGGGCATAGATCGAATGAGCTCTCTGGGCCAGGCAACGAATGTCTGAAATGCATCGGCCATAGTGGTTACCATCTTGGTGTGCATTAAAGGCTTTTTTCAACCTCCGGTAAGGATGATGACTTCTAAGAAACCTCCGATGCCGAAGATATACTGTTTTCCTTCCATGTTTCAATTGTTGAGAAGCAATGTCTTCTTCGCATATTGGACACACTTTGTGACCCTTAACACTATAACCTGATAAGTTACCATATGCCGGAAAGTCATTGATGGTGCAAAATAACATGGCATGAAGCTTGAAAGCTTGAAATTCAATTATTCTAAATACAACACCAACCTTTCCGTGAACCAAGTTGCTGGTGTTCGGAGTGGCAGAGGCACGCGACAAAGGCGGCGACGGCGGAAGCGGTGGCGGTGGCGGAGCAGGGACAGACCAGCGAAGACCAATGGAACAGTAACCTAAAATGCAAATGCGCCAACGAAGTAAGGAACGAAAATTCCAATGCCAACGAAGTAAGGAACGAAAATGAATGAATGAACAAAACTTACGATGGTGAAAATGCAGAGAGGACGCGAGCGCAAGAAGAGTGGAAACGAAGAGCGGAGAAGAAAGTGAAAGTCTGAAACTGAGTGGCGCGCTTCAAATTTTAGGGTAAAAAGAATTTACAAATGCGGTTCTAGAGTAAAACCGCATTTGTAAATCAATGCCAATGATTTACAAATGCGGTCATATGAAAAACCGCATTTGTAAATCAGTGCACATTGATTTACAAATGCGGTCATATGAAAAACAACATTTGTAAATCATTGGCATTGATTTACAAATGCGGTTTTACTCTAGAACCGCATTTGTAAATCAAATTAATTTAAAAAATGCCACTGCGTTTTTTACAAATGCGTTTAATCGCAAACCCGCACTTAATAAGGAGTATTCTTTTAATCTTTTTGCACTAGTGGCACTACATATAAAACCGGTTGGATATATGAACCGGTGTTATATGTAATTTACAGATTAAAAGAAAGTTTTTAAAGTTTTAAAAAATACATATAACATCGGTTGGGCTATGGAACCGGTGTTATATCTCATTTCAGAGTGAAAAAAAAGTTTAAGTTAATAAAAAGATATATTACACCGGTTATTACTCATAACCGGTGTAATATATGTTTTTACCCTATTTTCTTGCATCGCGCCCTCACTCTCCACTCGCGTTATTATAAGTTTTCTTGCTCAAGAGTTCATTTTGCTTCTTCCAATGTTGCTGCCAACAGTGTTGCCACTGTCGCTGCCTCCACCTCTCCCTATGTCGCTTCTCTCATATTTCGTTCTCTTCGCCACAAAAGCATCCTCACTGAATGAGATTCTCCCGTTCACGCTTTTTTGCTATTTCGTTTCCACTCTTGTTGCCTCTGTCGCCGCCACATTGCCTCCATTGTCACCACAACTCTATTCACGTTCACGCTCTAGGTTAGTTTTTTATTTTTAAATATTTTAGTTTTAATGTTAATTATTATTTGGTTTATAATTATTTATATAGATAATTAGTTTTATTATATTGTATTGGAATATAATGTATTATGTTTTAAATTGGGTAATTGTTATATGTTAAACGTCTTTGTATTGGGTCTGGGAGTGATCGACCCTTGACAATGTTCATTGTGTTGTATGATGTATTATGATTGAAATATAATGTATTATATTTTAATTTTTGAATTTTTGTTTTAATTTTTATACGTTAAATCTTTGGTGTTGGGTTTAGGGTGTAGGGTTTAGTATGTGACTTTGGAGCACATATAACGATGGTTGGGAGCCACAACTAGTGTTATATGTGCCTTTTAGAGCACATATTTTTGAATATTTTATTCAGATATTGGTACATATTACACTGATTTTTACAAATGATGTTATATGTAATTGACATTTTACACCTTTGAAATCTACATCGGTGATGGAAGCGATGTTATATGTCTCCTAGAGCTGGTGTTATATGCGTTTTATGCACTAGTGGTCAATTGTAATCTAATTCGTTGTTTAGGTTTTATGTAGAGTACTCTGTATTTTCTTTTTATACTGGTAGTGTGTTTGGGCATAAACAAGTGCTTGGACTATTTCTACTCTTGTCCACTGAATTTGAAGCATTTTTTGAAATTGCTTCACATTAGATACTTCTAAAACTTAATAGTATTGTGCTATCTAGAATTGTGAGCACATAAAGTAAAGTATTTTACAATGTATGGAGTTTTTTCTTGTCCACTATGATGTCTCGCTTTGACATAGGTTTTAGTTCACATAAACCAAGATCCACTTGAGGCAATTATGACCAAAATGATTGAAGATATAGAGGGAAGGAATAAACACATGCACATGATTTTGTTCTGGCCGTTTGACCAGGGACGTCCTTGCGCGTGGCTTATCCTCACGAGCTAGGGCACCTTCATTCTGCACTGTTTGTGTGTACCTGAAAAGAAGTGAACAAAGGGGCGCCCTCGCGGCCGTTTGCACTCCGACGATCAAGTCAGCTGGCGAGAAACATCAAAGTGACACACCTCCGTATCGGAGCACCGTGAATGGATGCTTTTTTATTCCCTAATTGCCTGTGCGTACAGTGGGTGCGCGAGCAAGCAACTAGGGTGTGTGAGTAAAAACTGTGAAAACTTGAATAAACCTCTCCAACCCCTCGTGATATGAAATCAATAGCAAGATAGAGATGATTCTTTGACATTCTATGGAATCAACTTGAGTTAGAGATAGCTTAGGCACTTTTAATAAAATTGGATCAATGCTCTATGTTTCAAGAACTCACCAAAACTTGCACCAAATACCAAACTCATATGGAAGATCCATCTATTGCCAATTGAACCGATTAAATTGTGTATAAAAGCAAAAGGACCAAATAGAAAGCTACAAAACTGAAAATGAACCGAACAAAATGCAAGAAATGAAGAAGAATCAACTAGAAACAGCCAAGGAGAAGATGAACCGTAGAAAATTCAGAAACAAGCTAAAATACCGAATGAAAATGCTAGAAAAGTAAACTAAGACATGTTTTAGATTCAAATGAGCTAGGAGATGAAAGAAAGAAGAACTTATGGAGATGAAGGATTTGGTTTGATGATCATGCCAATTGGATGGTGAAGGCTTGATGTGAATGCAATAACAAGAATACATGATTCTTTGACATTCTTAGGAGCAACTTGAGTTGGTCATGAAATGACACTTTACTTAGAATTGGATCAATGTTCCAATTCAAGAACTCACCAAGACTTTGCACCAAACCAAAGCTCATATGGAAGTCCATATATTGTCAAATGGAATCAACAACAAAGAATGAAGAACATAATTAAAACAACCGAACAGAAATGAAAGGAATGCTACTGCACCAAACAGAAATGGAAACTAAGCTAGAAAACACAACTTTAATCGGTGAAAATGAAAGGAAACACTAAGCATTAAGCATCTACCGAATGAAAATGACAAGGAATGAAGAAAGAAGACTTATGGAGTGAAGCTTGCTGGATTTTCGTCAAACTTGGATCGACGTATGCACCGCGTCAGCCTCCGTCCTTCGCCGCGATCCACCTCAAGAACCTGCAAAAGAACAGAACGGCGCCGCTGCGGCCGATCGCACTCCAACGCCCAAGTCAGTGACTGAACCACCAATTACTAAGAGTAACACTCAAGAACTCTCAAGGAACCGTGAACCAGTTCTCTCTCAGTATACTCAAGAACTCGCAAGCGTAAAGAAGACAATCTGAACGTGCGTACCTCAGAAGTTCGTTGGGAAACCCTTATATACCTGTACACTTTCTCTCTCCTGGCAGTTACACATCTGGACACGTGGCTCGCATCCAGCTGTACACGTGCCATCATCTGGAGCCTCCTTGACTTGGGCGCTACTTCTGACTCTCCTTTGGCTAAGTTACTTATGCATGATACTACTCAGTGCATAGTTGTCTTGGAGCGCGATCTCTACTGGGATTGGCGAGTTAGGGTGCCTTCGTATACACCTTCCCTGTGGTCTCGCCGACCGCCTTCATGATCTGCACCACCTGTTTCACCGTGTATGCTCAAGCAAGCTGTGTCCCCCGACCTCATCCTCTGGCCAGCTGGGAAATGTCTATCTGCCTTCATCTCCGGCGATGTCCTTGTTTCGGCGATCTTTAATCACTTGGTCGCCTGGGTTTACATCTGGCGGCTTCATCTTTAACCCGGTGACCGCCGGTTCTGGTGCGCTGGAGATCGGAGCACGCCAACTTAATAACTGGCGACTACACGAGCCCCCCGACTTCCTTCCCTTCTGCCAGCCAGGCGTCCCATCAACACGCCTATACAATAGCTTGATGCCACGTCATCACTTCCGATTACCAGGGCGGTACAGAAGGAAAAAGACATTGTATTGGATAGGCCATCATGTAAAACATGTCTATCATATTGCCAAGGCCTTCCTAAAAGAAGATGAGTTGCTTCCATGAGCAAAACATCACATAAAACCTGATCCGGTCGGTCATCGGTGGTTGATGACGTCAGCAGAAGACAATCACGTGGACCACTCGTAGGGTGACACGTGGACCGGGTGACAGAGAGATCTGGGAGCAGATCATCCAAAGAGGTGATCGGTGGTCAGTAGTCAAGTGGCCACCGACAGACCAGTTGGCAGAGAAGTCAGGGGACAGATCACCCAGAACGGTGATCGGTGGCCAGTAACCAAGCGGTCATCGACAGATCAGTTCCCAGATGAACACCTGGGGGCAGAACGCGAGAAGCAATAGAGCACCGATCAGTCATCGGATGCATGGTCATCGGGGGCTCGTGTTGTACGCAGTTAAGCTGGGGCTGAGGTTCCCAACAAGAGCGTTACGCACGGACCTCGCATGAACATGTCTCAGAGAATCGTGCATGAGAATGGCCTGAGGGGGGCTAGTAAACCGGTCAGTGATTGGTGACTCCCTCAACCTATTACGTGCATGACATCGCGAAGGGGGAATCATTCGCACAGAGAGCAATCCCTGGTGAGTGTGCTTAGACCAGCCACACCTGGCGTTCTCCTGAGAGTATGCGATTTACCCAGATGAAGGGAATGCGCTAAGTTACTCCTCCAGGGGATAACTTAGACACGCAGTGAGAAGCACTAGAGCCTTCAAGTAATGACACGTGTGTGGTTAGTTGCATGCCTCCACGTGTCATCATCTGAGAGGGACGCGGTCCAGACAAAGGTGCACTCTGTGCCGCCGAAGGTACAGACAATCGCAGACACGCGCAGACACTCACGTTCTACTAATTCTGGAGGTACGTTGCCACAGAAAAGCACAACAGGGTTCTGACACATGCCAGAGAGGCATAACAGAATTCTGTTAGGCGCAGGTACAGAGAGAGGCATAAAAGAGAATCAGAGTGAGATTCAGAGGAGAGTTTTTTACACGCTGTTTTTACACACATTGTTTTTCGAGTGATTCTGTGATCTGACTTGAGCGTCGGAGCGCCACCGGCCGCAGAGGCGCCACTGTGTGTTTTTTAGGTTCTCAGAGAGGCTATCTGCGGAGCGGACTTGGAGGGCACGTGGTGTCAAGCTGGTGAGGAAGATCGTGACGAGGCAACGCTCTTGCGCTAAGTCAACCGGCAGGATCATTTGGCGCCCACCATGGGGCACGTATAAAACGTGATTCCCAACCATAGTTTGTGTTGGTGGTGCCTCGAGTGTTTTCTGTTCAGCTGCTCGCTATCTCAGTCGACTCCTGGAGTTTTCACCGCTTGTTTGGAGTTCTTTGAGCTGCTGAGTTTGCTGCGGAAGGATGAGGACAACGCACTCCAGTTCAATTGCTCCGACGAAGATGCTGTGTCCATGACGCAGGTGATGGACATGATGAGGACGCTGCAGGAGAACGAGGCTGCATCGCGTTCTGAGCAGGAAAGGATGCACGAGGCGCTGGTGGCCTCGCAAGCAAGGAACGAAGAGCTTAACAGGATCTACGAAGAGCTGCGCAAAGCCCTTCAGGAGCGGGAGGGGCGTGCGACAGGGGACAGATCCGCACCCCCATCCCCACTACGCAGTTTCCCTATGCCATTTTCCCAAGAGATCATGGACTCAGAGGTCCCGGCTAGCACTGTGGCAGTGAAAGCGTCTTTCACTGGGGTGGAGGACCCTGAAGCCCATCTCACGGCGTTTCATACTCAGATGATGCTCTCAGGGGGCTCAGACGCGGTGTATTGTAAGGTGTTCATGAGCACCTTGAGCGGAACCGCGTTGGACTGGTTCGTCAGTATACCCACTGGCCGTATTACCACGTTCCAACAATTTTCCAAGATGTTTGTTAAGCAGTACATAGTGAACAAGGCGCCACCTCTGGTGTCTTACGACTTGTTTGATATAAGGCAGTACCAAGGGGAGTCCTTGAAGGATTTCCTGAACAGATTCGGGGCTCGGATAGTCCGTTTGCCAGGAAAGGACGAGGAAATGTTCGTGCATGCCTTCAAAAAGGGTGTATTGCCTGGGCCCTTTAGTGAGTCGCTCATCAGGAACCACCCCGCCACGTTCGCCGAAATCCGGCGACGTGCTGTGGCTCACATCACCGCTGAGAGCGGGGTCACAGAGAAGAGAGGAAATGTGGCCCCAGCTAAACCGCTCACCCAAACGAGGGTACAACCTCAGAGGGTAATGGAGGCGGCGGCGGGAAAGAGGGATCAAAGGACGCGTCACCCTTACGACCCTAAGAAAAATAAGAGCAAGGGGCCAGGGCGCCCCAGGGAGAGTAATCTCCCCAGGGAGGGTAATCGCCCCCCGAGGTATGAGTTTGTGATGGGTTTGGCTAATTTGATCGCCATCCCAAACATAGCTGCCAGGCTCAAAGTTCCTGAGAAAAT
Organism: Phaseolus vulgaris; assembly: GCF_000499845.2. Lineage (NCBI taxonomy): Eukaryota > Viridiplantae > Streptophyta > Magnoliopsida > Fabales > Fabaceae > Phaseolus > Phaseolus vulgaris. The sequence continues at coordinate 33,556,266 of NC_023752.2, read as the reverse complement.
GGCGGAGAAGATTTTGGGGCCAAAACCAGACGCATGGTGCAAGTTCCACAGGAGTTTTCGCCCACTCTATCAATTCGTGTTTGGCTCTGGGGCACCAGCTCGCCGAGCTGGTCAAATGTGGTTTCCTGAAGGATTACTTGCTAGAGAAGCAAGCGGACTGAGCATCAGGGTCTCAACCGGCGAGCAGCGGAGGGCAACAGCACGAGGTGCCTATTCACGGCGAGATCCACACCATAGCCGGCGGATTCTCCGGCGGGGGGTGCACAGCGCCGCAACGAAAGAGGTACTTTGAGGAAGGAAACTTAGAAGCGGCGACCTGGTGATGAGGAAGGCCCATCAGTATGAGATGCACAACAAGTTATCGCCCAAGTGGACTGGACCATTCAGAATAACCGAGGCGCTCGAGAGTGGCGCCTACCGCTTGGAGACGTTAGAAGGAGGGGCGATTCCTCGCACTTGGAACGCCACACATCTCGAGTCGTATTACAGTTAAAGCCTTGTAAGTAAAGACGAATATGAAGAGATTTGAATAGTTTCAATTAAAGCAGTTTTTCAAGGGGCACTCGTTAAGAAGTAGTTTCAGTTAAAACAATTTTATCAAAGTTCCCAAGTTATTTAAGTTCGCATGCTTATCGTTTTAAGTTTTCAGAAAAAAGACCTTATCGCTTTTATGAGATTTAAGGCAACAGTTTGAAGATTATGGCATGCATTCAGTGCAAGGTTTTAAAGCATAAGTTTTAAGACCTCATCGCCACCTGGCGATCGGAGGCATTAGTATAAAGTTTTAAGTCCTCATCGCCACCTGGCGATCACAGGCACGAGCATAAAAGTTTTTAAGTCCTCATCGCCATCTGGCGATTGGAGGCACAAACACGAAGTTTTAAACCCTCATCGCCACCTGGCAATCGGAGGTGACAATAGTAAAAGTTTTAAAGTCCCCATCGTTTTCCGGCGATCGGTGGCAATAGTTAAAGTTTTAAAGTCCCTGTCGTTCTACGGCAATCGGTGGCAGTAGTTAAAAGTTTTAGAGATCTCATTGTCTTTTGGCGATCGGAGGTACCAGTAGTGCAAAAAGCCCTCAGCGCTCTCGTGCATTTTGAGGCCAGAGAAGAAGTCCTCCTCGCCCTTGAGCGAGTGCAGGCAAGAACAGATTACAAGACCTCTTTGCTTAAGCGAATTGAGGCAAGTTCAAAAGTCCTCAGTGCATCCAGGGGAAGAGGAGATGTAACCCCTGGGCAAGTTGAGGCACCAGAGAAAGTCCTTCGCACCCTCAAGAGAGTACAGGCAAGAACAGATTACAAGACCTCTTTGCTTAAGCGAATTGAGGCAAGTTCAAAAGTCCTCAGTGCATCCAGGGGAAGAGGAGATGTAACCCCTGGGCAAGTTGAGGCACCAGAGAGAGTCCTTCTCACCCTCGAGTGAGTTCAGGCCAGAATAATTTGCAAGTCCTCAATGCATCCAGGGGAAGAGGAGATGTAACCCCTGGGCAAGTTGAGGCACCAGAGAGAGTCCTTCTCACCCTCGAGTGAGTTCAGGCCAGAATAATTTGCAAGTCCTCAATGCATCCAGGGGAAGAGGAGATGTAACCCCTGGGCAAGTTGAGGCACCAGAGAAAGTCCTTCTCACCCTCGAGTGAGTTCAGGCAAGATAAAGTTCTTCTCACCGAGTGAGTTCAGGCAAGGAGAGCTGAAAGGTCAGGGGTGCTTGTGACCTTAAATGGTGGGAAGGGAAGGAAAATGCCTTTCCCCCTTTAAGTGAAACAGCAACGATTGACCCAGTAAGACCAGATCATTGTTCTGAAACTCAGGGAGGTAGAGAAGGATCCGAAAGGCGCCTCTATCCCCAGATGAGGGAACGATGATCAGGTCAAGGAAAAGAAGAAAGGTAACATCGCCAGAACCTTATGGCGTGAAAGATGAGACAGTAAAAGGGTTGTGCGGCGAGTACCAGATCAGAAGAGTTCCAGGCGATGACAGAAGTAGGGAGGATTTCACTTGGCAAATCAGGTAAACTGTATTTTAATACTAGTTTGAGTAAAAACCTGCTGCCTAGTAAGTGATTTTATGTTAGGGTTTGTTGCCTTAAGTTCACAAGTTTTATTGAACATCATCGCCGAAGAATTGGTAGTTGCTCAAGTTTACTTTGAGTTCACAGTTTGCCAAGTTTGTTATAAGGTTAAACAACTTGCTCGAGTTAAAAGCGGTGCATGGAGGGTCAAGTTCAAGTATTGTTGAGTTCACGCGGTTGAGCAAGTTTCGCCAAACAAGGTACCACCTCTGACGATCGGTGCCCTCTATGCACTTAGCACTAGAGCGACAGACAAGCAAAGTGAAGTACAAAGAATGATGACTGATCAGTTTTGCCTTGTCGGAGGAAACTTTTCCAAACAAGTTCCTACACAACAAGCTAGCAGACAGGCTACGCCTTGTCAGTCATCCAATACAAAGCAGTGCACAAGAGCTGTTAAGGACGAAGCTAAGGGAGTTGTTAGTCGCGATCAAAGTAGAGGCCAAGATCAAAGAAGGCAGATCGCGCTAAGCCTAAGTTGGTTAACATTTAGTCGTGTGCAAAGAGAAATACAAAGTTTAAGAAAATGCGGAGAAAAAGATATGCGTCTAAAACTAGTATATATTAAGCGACAAAGTTTATACAAGTTCAAGTACAACAAATTGTGCAGAAGTATAAAATTACAAAGAAAAAAGAGAGAAAGAGCTCAAGGAGGAGGGGTGAGCTTTCCATCTACCACTTCGTGATAAATGCTGAACTGTGAGAGGTCCAAATCTGGGAGAACGCATCGGATCTGCTCGAGCGCCAGCTCGAATCCGTCAGTAAGGGCGTCAGCACCCACATTCATAAGATCGGCGTTTTCAGCCTCTAATTTTTGCTTTGAGGCCTCTGCACCATTTTTCTCGGTGGTAAGGGCAGCAAGGGAAGAGGCAGCTTCTTCTAATTGGCCCTTTGCTTCAGACAGCTGGCCCACCACCTCCTCAAGTTTCTTCTCCCTAGTAGCGGCCGCTTTCCTGGTGGACTCGAGCTCCCCCACTAGTTGTGAGTTCAGTTGGCGTAGGGAGGAGGTCTCGGCCCGCAGTTGCGCCACCTCGCAGTCCAGGGAGTTGACAGCTTGCCCCATCAAGATCTCAGTCTTGATGGTCTCTTGGACTTGCACGAAGTGCTCTCCCCTAGACTTTTCCACCATACCCCTCATTACGGCAATGGACCCTTGGGCAGCTTTGAAGTCACTTTGCAGTGACTCCTTGTCATGCTCAAGCTCCTTTACCCTCTTCTCCAGGGCTATTTGCTTGCGGTGCTGGGTGGAAAACTCCAAGGAAAGCACAATCTGCTTCGCCAGGTGCATGTCCACCTCCTCCCCGGTCCACTCGATAAGCTCCCGGCTGCGAATGAGCTGTCGAACCAGAGTAATGACTCGGCTGAAGTTCTCATTACTTGTTCCAGAACCGCTTGGTCGAGAGCTGGCCGCACCACCTTCAGCGGTAGCAGCGGAGGTTGGCAGTGGTGGTGGCGACACGAGAGGTCCCGGGAGATCCCCCGAGCGAGCAGAATCACCCCCGGCAGGTGGAGTGGATTGACCAAGTGGTTGGCCTGCTGGGGGAGGAGATGGCGATCGAGGAGTTGGGGATGGCAGTTGTTTGGGGGAGGGAGAGCATGTTGGCACTGGGGCAGGTTGAATAGAGAGGGGCGAGGGTGAACCTTCCTCTATCTCCACTACCTCAATCTCCCCAGGCTGAAGAGATGAAGCCCCCCCAACCGCTGGAAGTGTCCTCTTGCGGTGTATGAGAGGAGAGCCAGAGCTCTCTTCTTCGGTTGAGGGAGCAGGAGCAGCAGCAGCAGCAGATGAAGGAAAGGCCTTCACAAGCTTCCTTCTTTTCCTTCCTGGCTCGGGGCCTTCAGCTGGCACGACCGAGAGAGGAGTGGCTGCAATAGGATCGGTGGTGGAAGAAGAGGAGCCAGTCCCTTTGGCCCCCCGGAGTTTGGCAAGCTCCAGCAAAGCTTTCCTCCTATCCTTCCCTGACATCGTATCTACATCGAAGGGAAAAAAAAGAGTTAGATGGCCTAGTTATGCAAGTAAGTCAAAATGTATGCAAGCATGCATGAGAATGTGCAAGTATCCTAAGAGGTGAAAGAAGAAGAGCTACCTATAAATTATTTTTCAAAGCCAACACATCAAACTCATGTTTGATGAGGAGTGCAGAGTTGTACTTGGCCCCCAGGAACAGCCCACATAGCTCGCGCTCGTAGGGGGCCATGGCTTCGAGATCCCGGGGTTTCTTGAACTCAACCACAAGAACCCAGTAGAGGGGGTACCCCTCGAGCAATGTTGGACTTTGTGGGGTGGCAAATATCATGTAGAACCTACCTTTCCAATCTTTGAAGGATTGCTGATACAGGCCCAAGAGCACCCGTCCAGCAACCCCATTCAGACTCACCCAGGACCTGTCCCCAGGGTTCTTCGCCTCGAAGAAGTAGAGGAACACGTCCACGGAGGCGTTATGCCCGAAGTAATTGCAGAGAATTTCAAATGCCCGGATGAAAGCCCAAGCATTTGGATGGAGTTGGCAGGGTGCGACGTTCAGCTCCATCATCAACTCCTTCTCGAAAAAGGTGAAGGGCAGGCGTAGCTTCAACCTTTTGAAGATGGCAGAGTAGACGAAGACGAAGGGCACCCCATTGGTGGCCCTATCGTCTGCGCAGATGGGCATCCCTTGAGGAGGAATGCAGACGCGGATGTTGAAGTCGTTCTCCCGATCGATGGCGCAAGAGGGCTCATCCGGGTCGCTGCTCAAGAGGGATTTTAGGTGCCCTTGCGGCAGCAAGGTAGAGGTTTCAGCGAGCAACGCCAGGGGAGCCCAGTCATAGAAACTGGCGTTGTCGTGGTAGGAGGTTGCAACGGGTGGTGGTGGAGCTGGAGCACTTGCAGAAGGCTGTGCACCAGAAGACGAGGCGATCATTCGAGCGGTCTGTTTCAAGCGAGCCATTGATAGATAGCTGTAGTGGGGGAAAAGCGAAAAGTCAGAATGAATGGAAGGAGAGGGAATGATGAATAGTTCGGTGAAAAACAGAGGAAGGAAAGGAGAGAAAGGTCCAGGTGGAAAGAGGAAGAGGGAGAAGCAGAGAGCAGAGTGAAGAGTGCGAAAACCCTAGCCTGGGTCGAGAAGAGGAAAAATGGAGTAGATGGATGCATGATGATGAAAGGGACGAATGCAATCGATGAAAAGAACCTAAATGGACCAAGAAAGAAGAAAAACCATACCTTTGAATGATCGCGGAGGTTCTGAAGATAGAAAGATGGAAGCGCAAGAGGGGATTCGCAGAGAGTCTGGGGGTTGATTGAAGAAGATGAAGAAACAGTAAAGGCGCGCGCCTATTTGAAAAGAAGGGAAGCGCTAGCGACACTCCACGCTGACCGTTGATGCGCCCACGTGTCGCGAGATTAAGGGAGGTAGTCGTAACAATAAAGGGCAGCACGTGACGTGGGCCCACTTGCCACGTGGACCAAGGTCGCGACCACTTAGTCTCTTCGCTGAGAACGAGTTCACAACTCGAGACTGAGGGGCTTGTGATCCGGTCGGTCATCGGTGGTTGATGACGTCAGCAGAAGACAATCACGTGGACCACTCGTAGGGTGACACGTGGACCGTGTGACAGAGAGATCAGGGAGCAGATCATCCAAAGAGGTGATTGGTGGTTAGTAGTCAAGTGGCCACCGATAGACCAGTTGGCAGAGAATTCAGGGGACAGATCACCCAGAACGGTGATCGGTGGCCAGTAACCAAGCGGTCATCGACAGATCAGTTCCCAGATGAACACCTGGGGGCAGAACGCGAGAAGCAATAGAGCACCGATCAGTCATCGGATGCATGGTCATCGGGGGCTCGTGTTGTACGCAATTAAGCTGGGGCTGAGGTTCCCAGCAAGAGCGTTACGCACGAACCTCGCATGAACATGTCTCAGAGAATCGTGCATGAGAGTGGCCTGAGGGGGGCTAGTAAACCAGTCAGTGATTGGTGACTCCCTCAACCCAATACGTGCATGACATCGCGAAGGGGGAATCGTTCGCACAGAGAGCAATGCCTGGTGAGTGTGCTTAGACCAGCCACACCTGGCGTTCTCCTGAGAGTATGCGATTTACCCAGATGAAGGGAATGCGCTAAGTTACTCCGCCAGGGGATAACTTAGACACGCAGTGAGAAGAGCTAGAGCCTTCAAGTAATAACACCTGTGTGGTTAGTTGCATGCCTCCACGTGTCATCATCTGAGAGGGACGCGGTCCAGACAAAGGTGCACTCCGTGCCGCCGAAGGTACAAACAATCGCAGACACGCGCAGACACTCACGTTCTACTGATTCTGGAGGTACGTTGCCACAGAAAAGCACAACAGGGTTCTGACACATGCCAGAGAGGCATAACAGAATTCTGTTAGGCGCAGGTACAGAGAGAGGCATAAAAGAGAATCAGAGTGAGATTCAGAGGAGAGTTTTTTACACGCTGTTTTTACACACATTGTTTTTCGAGTGATTCTGTGATCTGACTTGAGCGTCGGAGCGCCACCGGCCGCAGAGGCCCCACTGTGTGTTTTTCAGGTTCTCAGAGAGGCTATCTGTGGAGCGGACTTGGAGGGCACGTGGTGTCAAGCTGGTGAGGAAGATCGTGACGAGGCAACGCTCTTGCGCTAAGTCAACCGGCAGGATCAAAACCTCATTTTTATACTTTCCTATTGCAAACTTAATGAGGACTTGTTTATTAACCATGATTTCACTTTTGGTACTTAACCATTGCAATTTATAAGGCTTGGTATGAGAGATAGTGGGTAAGGCTAACTTCTTCACAACTCTTGTACTAGCCACATTAGTGCAACTACCCTCATCCACTATTAAGGAACAAATGTTGTTTTGAATAAGACATCTTGTATGGAAAATATTTTCCCTTTGACTTTCATCAAAAGGTTGTGAAACTTGTCCAAGAAGTCTTCTCACAACTAAGAAATCCCCTTCAAGTGGACTTTCACTCTGATTCTCACTAGATGCCCTAGAATGTGAAGAATGCCCAGGTGAATCCGAATCATGCTCACTCATGACAATGCCATTATGCATAAACATATTCCTTTTAGAAGGACAATTAGCCGCAATGTGACCATAACCCATGCACTTAAAGCATTTCTTACTAGACGATTTAGTTGGTGATTTAGGCCTAAAAGTAGAAGGCTTAGATTCTTTTAGTTAGAAAGAAGAATCTTTGGAAGGAAATTTAGAAAAAGACTTTTTGTTCTTCAAAGAATTGTTGTAGTAACCATCATTGGAAGCATATTTGAAAGAATTTTTCTTAGCAAGTTGGGCTTCCACCTTCATTGCAAGATGAACTAAAGAATCCAATGAGGAATACTCTTGTAACTCAACAATATCTTGAATATCCTTCCTTTGAGCACTCACAAACCTAGCAATCATAGCTTCCTCGCTTTCTTTCAAATCAACTTTAGGTAAAAGCGTTTCAAATTCTCTGTAATAAGTATCCACACTTAGCGTGCCTTGTTGAAACTGTTGGAGTTTCAACATGAGGTCTTTCCTAAAGTGTGGTGGCACAAACCTACGGCGCATTTGATCCTTTAAAGAGTTCCAAGAGTCCACGGGAGGACCCTTGTGATAGATAATGTCCTTTACAACACCATGCCACCATTTCATGGTGTACCGCCCTGGTAGTCGGGAGTAATGACCTGGCGTCGAGCTATTATATAGGCGTGTTGGATGGGACACCTGGCTAGCAGAAGGGGAGGAAGTCGGGGGGTTCGCGTAGTCGCCAGTTATTTAGTTGGCGTGCTCCGATCTCCAGCATACCTGAACCGGCGGTCACCGGGTCGAAGATGAAGTCGCCAGATGCGAACCCAGGCGACCAAGTGGTTAGAGATCGCCGAAACAAGGACATCGCCGAAGATGAAGGCAGATGGTCATTTCCCAGCTGGCCAGAGAACGAGCTCGGGAGATAGCACACTTGAACATACACGGTGAAGCAGGTAGGGCAGATCCTGAAGGCGGCCGGCGAGACCACAGGGAAGGTGTGTACGAAGGCACCCGAACTCGCCACCCAGAAGAGATCACGCTCCAAGGCAACTATGCACTGAGTATACCATGCATAAGTAACTTAGCCAAAGAAAAGTCAGAAGTAGCGCCCAAGTCAAGGATGCTCCAGATGATGGCACGTGTACAGCTGGATGCGAGCCACGTGTCCAGATGTGTAACTGCCAGGAGAGAGAAAGTGCCCAGGTATATAAGAGTTTCCAACGAACTTCTGAGGTACGCACACGTTCAGATTGTTTTCTTTACGCTTGCGAGTCTTGAGTACACTGAGAGAGAACTGGTCACGGTTCCTTAGAGTTCTTGAGTTTTACTCTTAAGTAATTGGTGGTTCAGTCGCTGACTTGGGCGTCGGAGCGAGATCGGCCGCAGCGGCGCCGTTTCGTCTTTTGCAGGTTCTTGAGGTGGATCGCAGTGAAGGACGGAGGCTAACACGGCGCAGAAGTCGATCCAAGTTTGACGAGGCAAAGCTCCAGCGTTTCGGTCAACAGGCAGGATCATCAGGCGCCCACCGTGGGGCCGTGTAAAACCTGTTCCCATCCACAGTGTGAGTTCTTGGAGGTTTCTTCGGTTTCTGTCTGGTTGTGTGCTGGTGCAACCATTTTCCACCGTTCGTTTGGGTTTTTGTTCGGTGAAGTGAGGTTTTTTTGCTGCTTGCGCGAGTTTTAATCGGTGAGATCTGAGTTCTGTTGCTCGTTTGGATTTTCGTGGAAGAAGCGTTGGTTTTTGGTGGAGTTGCGGGTTTCTGTGGAGGTCTGCTGTTTTCTTGAGGTTTTTTCGAAGTTTCGCGAATTTCTGACCGATTGATCGCTGAATCGATCGTCCCTGAAGAAGGTGTTGTTCATCGCTCTCTGAGATTTGTCAAGTTTTCATGAGAAAAATGAGAAGCAACCGTTCAAGTCCAGTTGCGCCCGTTGCTGCTGAAGGCGCCATGACCATGGCGCAGATGGTGGAAATCATGCGTTCGCTGCAGGCGAATGTGGAAGCCTCGCGTATAGAGCAAGCAAGAATGCACGAGGACCTGGTCGCCTCTCGGGCCAGGAATGGTGAGCTTAGCAGAGTGACTGAAGAATTGCGCCAAGCTCTTCAGGAGCAGCGAGGGCGCCCAGTCGCTGAAGAGGTCGCGCCGTCCACGCCGCCTCGCGTTTTTCCCATGCCTTTCGCTCAGGCGATTACAGACACGCCTATCCCTGCAAGTGTGGTACCCGTGAAGGCTGTTTTTACCGGTGTGGAGGATCCTGAGGCACATCTCACCACGTTCCATACGCAGATGATGTTGTCAGGGGGATCAGATGCTGTATATTGTAAGATGATCGTGAGCACACTCTAGGGAACGGCGCTGGAATGGTTTGTGAGCCTGCCTACAGGTCACATAACCAACTTCCAGCAGTTTTCGAAGATCTTCGTCGAGCAGTACATAGTGCACAAGGCGCCGCCCAGGGTGTCTTACGATCTGTTCGGCATAAGGCAGTATCAGGGAGAGTCCCTCAGGGACTACCTGAATCGTTTTGGGGCGCAGATGGTCCGCTCGCCAGCCAAAGACGAAGAGATGCTGGTCTACGCATTCAAGAAGGGCGTGCTGCCGGGACCATTCTGCGAGGCATTGATCAGGGCTCACCCCGCCACATTTGCTGAGGTCAGGCGACTTGCGGTGGCTCACATCGCCGATGAAAGTGAAGTCGCCGAGAAGAGGGGAAGCGTGGCCCCCGCTAGGCCACACGCCCATACCAGGATCCAGCCACAGAGGGTGCTAGAGACAGCGGCGGCCAGGAGGGATCAGAGGACTCGCCATCCTTATGATCCAAGGAAGAACAAGGGCAGGGGCCCAGGGCGCTCTCAACCAGCACGTTGGGAGTACAATCGCCCGCTAAAACACAAGTTTGTCATGCGACTGGCGGACCTAATCGCCATTCCCAATATATCAGCTAGGTTGAAGGCACCCGAGAAGGTGGGTGATAAGGTGCTGGGACCAAAGCCAGACGCCTGGTGCGAATTCCACCAGGGCTTTGGCCACACCGTGGACTCATGCTTAGCTTTGGGATACCAGCTCGACGACCTGGTCAAGAGCGGGTTCCTAAATGATTATTTGCTGGATAGAAGGACGGGGGGCGCGTCGAGCTCCCAACCAGCAGGTGGTGAGGCTCAGCAGCACGAGATGCCTACCCACGGAGAAATCCACACCATTGTAGGAGGTTTCTCGGGTGGTAGATGCACCGCGTCACAGAGGAAAAAGTATGCGAGGTCTGTGATGACGGTGGATAAGTTTGAGGACCACTCGCCGGATGTGGACATTACGTTCACAAAGCAAGATCTTCGGGACGTTGTGCCTCATGACAACGACCCCATAGTCATCTCGTTGATTACGACGGGAAGGAAGGTACACAGGGTTCTAGTGGACCAAGGAAGCTCGGCAGACGTGATGTTCTGGCCGACTTTCACACAGTTGGAGCTACCCCTTGACCAGCTGAGGCCCTATGGAGGGTGTTTGTATGGTTTCGCTGGCGACCAGGTGGAGGTCAGGGGGTACATTGAGCTGAGGACTACGTTTACGGATGAGGCGGGCTCGAGAACAGAGAAAATCAAGTACCTTGTCGTGAACGCTCATTCAGCATACAACATTCTGTTGGGAAGACCCACGCTCAACAAAATAGGCGCCATACCTTCGACCCGGCATATGAAAGTGAAGCTGCCATCTATGGAGGGGGTGGTGATCACCATCAAATCCGACCAGAAAGAAGCAAAGAAGTGCTATGAGAATAGCCTGAAGAACAAGAGGTCTGTGAGTTACGTGACAACCACCCCGCCTCCCGGTGTGAAGCCCAGGTCGACGGTGATGGAGGAGACCGCCGGGAGCGACGTGGTGATGGTAGATGCTGAGCTGGGGGAGGGGAACGCCGGTCTAGAGGAAGAAGAGGCGAGGAATCGCCCTGAGGAAGCGAGGGAGCTGGGAATCGCCAGGGCGGTGATCGCCAGAGAAACCAGACCAAAACCCGTCGAGCAGTGGCTCGAAAGAGAGATCGGGGGAAAGATCTTCAAGCTAGGAAGATCTCTGGAGGTTGAGCTCCAGGATCAGATCGCCAAGGTGATAGAGCGGCATCTGGATGCGTTTGCATGGTCCGCCTCGGACATGCCCGGGATCGATCCCGACTTCTTGTGCCATCATTTGGCGATGGACAACCAGGTGAGACCAGTGCGACAGATGATGGAGATCAAGCCCAAGAGAACATGGAGGCCACTCATCAAGCTCAAGAAGAGGTGGAGGCACAAATGGAGGACGCCCATGGAGGTCAAAGTCCACCTCAAAGGATTACAAGAAGCATGTTCAAAGCCTTGGGAGCTAGAGGACATTTATTTTCTTTTTTTGTAGTGTCTTTAGTTGAAGGTGCTTAGAGGGAAACCTTAGAAACCTCTTTTTGTTATAGCATCTTTTAGGTTTTTAAATAGGAGCTTTAGGGGGGTGTATTAGTAGATAGGTGTAGGAGTAGAATAGGGGGTGCCAAAGTGAAGGAAGGGATCACACCTTCCTTGCTTGGCAATTAGCGCCGGTTCTAGATGGCTTTTGGAGGGAATTTTGAATTGTTTAGCTTTCATTTTTCAGCACCTTAGGCTATAAATAGAGGTGCCTTCCTTGTAAAATTCAGATTTGAATTTTATCTAAAGAAACTATACTCAAAATTGGAGTGAGCATTTGGAGAGCTTTTGAGCTTCTACTCTAGTCTTATCTTGAAGGACCATGGTTTCCTCAAGTAGCGGCTTCCACACTCATCTAGGAGCATCCATACTTCTAGTGGCGTGATCATCCAACCTATCTTCCATCTTCATGAGCATTCTCTTCTCCTTCCTTTCTTCTCTTTCAATTACTCTTGTTGTCTTGTGTTCTTGAGCATGTTTTGGTTCGGCTATTCCTTTTTCCAGCATCTATTTTCTATTTGTTCTTAAATCTGTTCGGCTCTTTTGTTTTTGTTTCAATTTCTGTTCGGTCTCTTCTTTTCTTTTGCCTATGTTGATTCAATTTGACAATATTTGGTTCAACCAAATGAGTTTGGGATTTGGTACTTGTTATTGGTGAGTTCTTGATCTTAGAACCATGATCCAACTTCTAAGAAAGTGCCTCTACATTTTCCAGCTCAAGGTGATTCCTCAAAGTGTCAAGAATCTTGTTCTATGTGGCTATTGGAATCACATCATGTAGATGACATGGTCGTGACCTCGCCAGAGAAGAGCAAGCACGTTACAGACTTGGAGGAATTGTTCACCACTGATCCTGCCTGTTGACCGGAGCGCTGGAGAATGCCTCGTCAAAGGATCGACGTGCGCACCGCTTCTCACCTCCGTTCCTCTTCGGGATCTATCTCAAGAACCTGCAAAGAAACGATACGGCGCCGCTGCGGCCGATCGCACTCCGACGCTCAAGTCAGTGACGGTATCACCAAATACTAAGAACAAGAACCGTGCAAATCCTCTCTCACAAACAGCTCTGTCACTCGCAAGCGTAAAGTGTATGAACTGAACGTGCATACCTCAGAAAGTTTGTTAAGAGCTCTTATATACCTGGTGACTTTCTCTCTCCTGGCAGTTGCAGACTTGGACACGTGGCCCGCATCCAACTGTACACGTGCCATCATCTGGAGGCTCCCTGACTTGGCGCTGCTTCTACTCTCATTTTGGCTAAGTTACTTATGCATGGTACTGCCCAGTGCATAGCAAACTTAGGAGTGCGATCTCTACTGAAACTGGCGAGTTAGGGCCTTCATACACCTTCCCTGTGGTCTCGCCGGCCGCCTTCATAATCTGCTTCTCTTTCATCTTCGGCGATGTGCTCGCTCAGGCGATCTCCGACTGGGTCTGCATCTGGCGACTTCATCTTTAACCTGGCGATCGCCTATTCTGATGAACTGGAAATCGGAACACGCCAACTTAACAACTGGCAACTACACGTGCCTCCCGACTTCCTTCCCATCCGCCAACCTGGCGCCTTGTCAACACGCCTACATTGTAGCAGGATGCCACGTCATCACACCCGACCACCAGGGCGGTACAACCACGATCGCCAAGTTCAGGCTAAAGCTGAATCCCGAGAACTGCATCTTTGGCGTGGAGGCAGGAAAGTTCCTGGGATTCCTCTTAACTGAAAGAGGAATAGAAGCCAACCCGGATAAGTGCGCTGCCATCTTGGCGATGAGGAGCCCGGCTACCGTGAAGGAAGTGCAGCAGCTTACAGGTCGGATGGCCGCTCTGTCTCGTTTCGTGTCGGCCAGCGGAGAGAAGGGCCATCCGTATTTTCAATGCTTAAGGCAGAACAACAAGTTTACTTGGACGAAGGAGTGTGAAGAGGCCTTCGTCAAGCTTAAAGAGTACCTGGCGAGCCCGCCGGTTTTGTGCAAACCGCTTGCGGGAACCCCTCTCAGGTTGTATTTTGCTGTGACTGAGAGAGCGGTGAGTGCGGTGCTCGCCCAGGACCAAGATCAGGCTCAAAAGCCTATTTATTTTGTCAGTAAGGTGCTGCAGGGCCCGGAAGTACGATATCAGGCCTTGGAGAAAGCTGCACTGGCAGTAGTTTTTTCGGCGAGAAGGTTACGCCATTACTTCCACAGCTTCACTATACTAGTGATGACCGACTTGCCCATCCAGAAGGTCCTAAAGAAGCCCGACGTCGCCGGGAGGATGGTGAAGTGGGCGGTGGAGCTGTCGGAGTTCGACATCAAGTATGAGCCCCGAGGTCCGATCAAGGGGCAGATTTTCGTAGACTTCGTGGTCGAGCTCTCGTCTGAAGCAACACGAGTTGAGGGGGATGACTTCCGTTGGGTGCTTTCAATGGACGGATCGTCGAACCAGCAGGGTAGCGGTGCTGGGGTCATCTTGGAGGAGCCCAACGGCGTGCTGATCGAACAATCTTTGAGGTTTGCCTTCAAGGCCAGCAACAATCAAGCAGAATATGAGGCGCTGATCGCCGGTATCTTGCTGGCCAAGGAGATGGGAGCTAGGGTGCTGATGGCTAAGAGTGACTCGCTGTTAGTCACGGGACAAGTGACAAGCGAGTTCCAGGCTAAAGATCCACAAATGGCGGCTTACCTGGAGTATGTACGGGAATTGAAGAGTTCCTTTGTCTCCTTTGAAGTAGTGCATGTGCCCAGGGAGCAGAATGTCGGAGCTGACTTGCTAGCCAAGCTCGCCAGTTCGGGCAAGGGGGGTAGGCAGAGGACGGTGATTCAAGAAACTCTGAAGACGCCTAGAGCATTTGTGGCAGATCACCTGGTTCTTCAGATAAGCAAATCGACGGAGAAAGCGGCAAGGAGTCACAGGTCTTTGACTCAAGAAACCTTGAGATTGCCGAGAATAAGAGCATGTCGGGGGGAGAGGGTGAACATGACGCAGGTCTGCGCTACGCATGAGCCAGACACCTGGGTAACGCAGTACAAGAGATGCCTGGCGGATGGCCTTCTCCCGCTGGATCCGACGGAGGCTAGGAAGATAAAGAAGAATTCTAGCAAGTTCACAATGATTTATGGCGAGTTGTACAGGTTTGGGTTTACTCACCCACTCCTGGAATGTGTGCACGGGGTACAAAAATCATGGCCGAGCTCCATGAAGGGATATGCGGAAGCCACGTCGGGGGTCGAGCTCTGGCCACGAGGACTCTCCGTGCAGGTTACTACTGGCCAACAATGAGGGAAGACTGCAAGAAGTATGCGCAGTGCTGCCAACAATGCCAGCAGCACGCCGATTGGCACAAGGCGCCTCCCGAGGAGTTGAAGTCGATTTACAGCCCTTGGCCGTTTCATACATGGGGAATCGACATCCTGGGACCATTCCCGCTGGCGATTAGGCAGATGAAGTACTTGGTGGTGGCGATTGAGTATTTCACCAAGTGGATCGAAGCAGAGCCAGTGGCCCAGATCACCGCACACAAGATCAAGAGCTTTGTGTGGAAGAACATTGTGTGCCGGTTTGGTGTGCCCAAGCGCCTGGTGTCGGACAACGGGACTCAGTTTGCAAGCCACCTGTTGAAGAAGTTGTGCGAAGGGGTGGGAATTCAACAGGTATTTGCATCTGTCGAGCACCCTCAGACGAATGGCCAGGTAGAGTCAGCCAATCGGGTGTTGCTAAGAGGTTTGAAGAGAAGGCTAGAGAAAGCCAAAGGAAGTTGGGCTGAGGAGGTACCCCGTATAGTCTGGGCGTACCACACCACTGAGCAGTTAGGAACCCATGAGGCCCCTTTCAGCCTGGTCTACGGATGCGACGCAATGATTCCAGTGGAAATCCAAGAGAGCTCGCCGAGATTCCAGAACTTTGTAGCGGAAGACTCGAATGAGGAAAGAAGGCTGAATCTGGATTTGCTGGATGAGGTCAGGGAGGAGGCGAGATTGAAAGCTGAGGCGGTGAAAAGAAGGATTGAACGAAGATATAACTCGAAGGTGATGCCAAGACAGTTTAGAGAAGGCGACCTGGTGATGAGGAAGGCCCACCAGTACGAGATGGAGAATAAGCTGTCGCCTAAGTGGACGAGACCGTTTAGAATAACCGAGGCACTCGGGAACGGTGCCTACCGCTTAGAAACATTGGAAGGAGGGGCGATTCCTCGCACTTGGAACGCCACGCACCTCAAGTTATATTACAGTTGAGAACTTTGTAAGTAAAAACAAACACGAGGAGCTTTACAATGTTTCTGTTAAAACAATTTAGAGGGGGCACTCTTTTTTCCCTAAGGAGGGTTTTTAATGAGGCTGCCCAATAAAGAAGAGTTTTCAAAGTTTGAAGTGTTTTAGATTGCATGCTTGTTGTTTTCCGAAAGTTTTGAAGAAAGACCTTGATGTGATTCCAATAGCCACATAGAACAAGATTCTTGACACTTTGAGGAATCACCTTGAGCTGGAAAATATAGAGGCACTTTCTTAGAAGTTGGATCATGGTTCTAAGTCAAGAACTCACCAATAACAAGTACCAAATCCCAAACTCATTTGGATGAACCAAATATTGTCAAATTGAATCAACAAAGGGAATTAAAAAGAAGAGACCGAACAGAATTGAATTAAAATCAAATGTACCGAACAGAATTAAGAAACAAACAGAATATAGGTGCTGGAAAATTAGAAGAACCGAAACAACAACAACTCAAAACACAAGGCAACATGAACAAATTGAAGAAGAAGAAAGGAAGGAGAAGAGAATGCTCATGAAGATGGAGGAATGGTTGGATGATCACGCCACTAGAAGAATGGATGCTCCTAGATGAGTGTGCAAGCCGCCACTTGAGGAAACCATGGTCCTTCAAGATAAGACTAGAGTAGAAGCTCAAAAGCTCTCCAAATGCTCACTCCAATTTTGAGTATAGTTTCTTTAGATAAATTCAAATCTGAATTTTACAAAGGAAGCACCTCTATTTATAGCCTAAGGTGCTGAAAAATAGGTGGGAAATTTCAAATAAACTCATTTGAAATTCCCACCAAAAACAAGTCACATGGGAGGTGTGACCTTTTTCTACTATGACACCTCCCAAAAACTACACCTACACCACTCTCCTAAGTCACATGGACAATGTGACTTTATTTTACATTTTCACACACCTTTATTTAATAACCAAACCTCCTAAAACTATACAAGAGTATTTCAAAGCTTGGCCTTGCCCCTCATGGGATGGACTTGGGCTCTTTGGGCTTTGGCCTTCTTGGGCTTGGGCTTGGGCTTTGGGCTTGGGCCTCATCTTTATTTTATTTCTTCTTTTAATTTTGAGAAGACTAGAAGGAAGAACTTCAAATGTGAGGGTGGATGTCCTCTTCCTCCATTAATAAAAGCCTCCTTTATTTGATTCTCATCATACTCCTCGAGTTGGAGAGAATTCGTCCACGAATTCTGAATCCCTGCATATAACAAAGTCAGTTTAGTTTTACAATTAAAAGTGGAAGAAAAATGTAAACATGACTTAACATTTGTAAATAATGGGATTTCAGAAAAGGAGGTTCTATAAATCGACCAAGTTGGAAAAATTTGTTTGGGAATGATGTGATGTTTTGGAAAAAGACCTCTTAAATGGTGACAACCATTAGGAGGTATGAACAAATCATCCCTAACATTTTTTAACCAAGATGGTGGTGAAATAGGAACCTTGGGTAATGAAAAAGATAAGGAAGGAAAACACCTTGGAGGTGAAAGGATAAGACCCATGTCAACTTGGCCTTCTTTGTCTTTTTCTTGTTTACTTGTGGTAGGTGGGTGAGTTAGGTCTTGTTTTACCTTGTTGATCTTTAAGATTTGCTTTTGTGGACAATGAAGAGCTATGTGCCCAAAACCTAAACATTTAAAACATTTGATATTTGAAGTTTTGGTAGGTGACTTAGGAGTAGAAAGATTTGTAGTAGAAACTTTGTTTGGAAACATGGTTTGTTTGGAAAAATTGGAAGGAGAAATTTTGTTTGCATCCTTCCTAGAAGAGTTGTAGAAATCATCATCATGAGTATTTTTGAAAGTTTTGTTCAAAAGATATGATTCTACCTTGATGGCTTTGCGAAACACGCTCTTTAAAGAAGAATATTCTTTTAATTCTACAAAATCTCTAATATCTCTTTTCAAACCACGTACAAACCATTTAATCTTTGACTCTTCATTAGCATGCATATTCATTTTAGTCAAAGTTGTTTCAAAATCTTTAAAGTATTCTTCTACCATCCTATGTCCTTGAGGAAGCCTTTGGAACTTCAACAAGTGTTCCTTCCTAGAAGGAGGAACAAACCTCGCGCGCATACACTCTTTCAAAGCATTCCAAGAAACCACGGGAGGTTTCTTGCGATACATAATGTCCATTACAATTTTATGCCACCATTCTTTGGCATAGCCCAAAAAGGATAAAGAAACTAATCTAAGTTTTTGGTCATCTTGGACCTTATACACATGAAAATAATGGTCAACCTTAGTCTCCCATTCTAAATACACATTAGGATCACTATCACCATTAAAACTAGGGACTTTTTTACAAGCAATGTTGAACACTTGGTGATATCTTTGGTCACGGTTATAGCTCTCTTCATGAGAATGATGGTGATGCCACCTTCTTCTATGTTCTTCTTCACCAAGGACTGAAACTTTGCAAGGAGAATGCTGCTTGTAATATGCACCACTTGAATAGCCAGCCATTTTGCAAATAAAAAACAGCAAACACACAAAAACAGCAAACAAGTTAAGAAACAAAATTAGCAAAAACAGTGAGCTTGGCAATGAAACTGCCGAAGTGAAATGAGGCTGAAAAAAGAGATCACTCTCAAAGAAATAATGTTCTTGCACCAATCTGATCTTGAGGCCTTGGAATCCTCAAATGAAAGATATCAAAGCAAGCACACCAATCTCAAAAGCAACCACCACAAAACCAATGAAACAATAAAGACAAACAAGAAAAGGTATAAGCAAAGAAAGGTAATTGCAAAAGGAAAACTATATGTGAGACAAACTCAAAGAGTAAGAATGAAAGACAATCAAGAAAATAAAGAACTCAATGAGAAAAGTAGGCACACAAAAGAATACCTAAGGAAAAGCACTAGAGTAGATGAAGAAAACAAAAAATTTAGCTACTGGAAAAAAAAAAAAATTTTATGCAAACTGTGTTTGATATTCACTGATTTAACTGGAACGTTGTAGAGCGAACTGGATTATGAAATTTATACCACAGAAACTTCAAGATGTTAACTCAAAAATGGCACTGGAATAAATTAAAAACAGTAAGCCAATTGAGAGAAATAAATTTTTTAAAATCACTGCCAGATTACCGTATTTTTTTCGGCAGGAATGTACACTTTTTTTATTTTATTTATCATTTTTTGTGTACTTCATATTTTTGAATGATTCTTTTTTCTATTCTTTTCTAACACTTTGAATATCTCAAATCCAGAATTTCAGAATTTTACAGTACGTAAATCAGTTGCAATAAGGAAAAACAGTAGGCACTTTTTTCAGAAACAGAGGAATCCTAATAGGAATAAAAAACAGGATGATGAACTAGCAAAGACATAATAGAAAATGATGTATTGGAACTTGTATAGGTCTAGAATACAAGTATGAACTCAATTCTAAAAAGAAAATGCACAAAGGATCAACATCAATTCAGAAAAAATTATATGACACCAAAGCAAGAAACAATCAAAACAATAAAAGTACTACTAGAAGTAATGACATATATGGAATAACATGACTAAGACAAAACTTGACATGATTCAAAAATTAAAAGACACAACACAAATTGTAACAAGTGGAAGGAAGCTTAAGGTAAACTCTAGGAAGGATAATGCCATTCCAAAAGAGCAACCATACTCATAAGAATTATGAGTGCCTTAAACCTTTCCACAAACACTTGGAGCAAAAGAAAAACAGCAAGAATACTCAATTAAAATTCTAAAACAGAAACTTAAATTGCAAGAAATTAAAAAGAGCTCTTGAAATAAAGTGCACACAACTCAACAATTAAACAAGAATGAACCTAAGACTCATGATACCACATGATGTGATTCCAATAGCCACATAGAACAAGATTCTTGACACTTTGAGGAATCACCTTGAGCTGGAAAATATAGAGGCACTTTCTTAGAAGTTGGATCATGGTTCTAAGTCAAGAACTCACCAATAACAAGTACCAAATCCCAAACTCATTTGGATGAACCAAATATTGTCAAATTGAATCAACAAAGGAAATTAAAAAGAAGAGACCGAACAGAATTGAATTAAAATCAAATGTACCGAACAGAATTAAGAAACAAACAGAATATAGGTGCTGGAAAATTAGAAGAACCGAAACAACAACAACTCAAAACACAAGGCAACATGAACAAATTGAAGAAGAAGAAAGGAAGGAGAAGAGAATGCTCATGAAGATGGAGGAATGGTTGGATGATCACGCCACTAGAAGAATGGATGCTCCTAGATGAGTGTGCAAGCCGCCACTTGAGGAAACCATGGTCCTTCAAGATAAGACTAGAGTAGAAGCTCAAAAGCTCTCCAAATGCTCACTCCAATTTTGAGTATAGTTTCTTTAGATAAATTCAAATCTGAATTTTACAAAGGAAGCACCTCTATTTATAGCCTAAGGTGCTGAAAAATAGGTGGGAAATTTCAAATAAACTCATTTGAAATTCCCACCAAAAACAAGTCACATGGGAGGTGTGACCTTTTTCTACTATGACACCTCCCAAAAACTACACCTACACCACTCTCCTAAGTCACATGGACAATGTGACTTTATTTTACATTTTCACACACCTTTATTTAATAACCAAACCTCCTAAAACTATACAAGAGTATTTCAAAGCTTGGCCTTGCCCCTCATGGGATGGACTTGGGCTCTTTGGGCTTTGGCCTTCTTGGGCTTGGGCTTGGGCTTTGGGCTTGGGCCTCATCTTTATTTTATTTCTTCTTTTAATTTTGAGAAGACTAGAAGGAAGAACTTCAAATGTGAGGGTGGATGTCCTCTTCCTCCATTAATAAAAGCCTCCTTTATTTGATTCTCATCAGACCTTGTCACTTATATGTGATCTAAGGCAAATTGAAGTTATGTTGCATGCTTTCTAGAAAGTTTCTAAGTCCCCATCGTCTTTCGGCGATTGGCGGCATCAGTTAAAGTTAAAGTCCTCATCGTCTTTCGGCGATCGGAGGCACCAGTTAAAAGACCTCAACGCCCTCGCGCATTCTGAGGCGAGATAAAGACCTCCTCGCCGTCGAGCGAGTGCAGGTGAGGAAGAGTAAAAAGTCCTCAGTGCTTCCAGAGGAGAGAGGATGTAGCCTCTGGGGCAATGTAGAGGCACCAGTAAAAAGTCCTCAGTGCTTCCAGAGGAGAGAAGATGTAGCCTCTGGGGCAAGGTAGAGGCACCAGTAAAAAGTCCTCAGTGCTTCCAGAGGAGAGAAGATGTAGCCTTTGGGGCAAGGTAGAGGCACCAGCAAAAAAGTCCTCAGTGTTTCTGGGGGAGAGAAGATGTAACCCCTGGGCAATGTAGAGGCACGAGATAAAGACCTTCTCGCCGATGAGCGAGTTCAGGCGAGTTAAAGACCTTCTCGCCGATGAGCGAGTTCAGGCAAGATAAAATCCTTCTCGTCTCGAACGAGTTCAGGTATGGTGTAAAGGGTGGAAGAAGTTCGGAGGGCGGCTAAGGTAGGTTCGAAGAGAACGCCCAGCCACCCGGTTCCTTGTTCTGAAGCTCAGGGAGGTAGAGAAGGATCCGAAAGGCGCCTCTACCCCCAGATAAAAGAACAATGACCAAGTTGTGAAAGCAAGAGGAAGCTGGTATCGCCAAGACTCTTTGGCGACCAGGAGAAATTCAAACGATGGCGAGAAGCCAAGGCCCGTTTTGATAAGGCAGATCAGGTGAGATGTGTTTTAAGCTATTAGTCGGGTTAAAGCTCGTTATTTGAAAAGTGAGTTCGCGCTGAGGTGTATTACCTTAAGGTTACAAGTTGTTAGAATGTTACCGTTCGAAAGTCGATAGTTCGAAGCAGTTGGTATACAATTGCGCTCGCGGAGTTACTAAGTTAATTTCGCCTATGAGACTTGTGCAAGGAAGATAAAGTTAACAGAAGAGATTATGAAAAAGGATCGGGAAATGTCATAACATAATGGCATCAGTTCAAAATACATGTGCAGAAAAAGGAAAAAATTTATTACAAACAAGTATGTATAAAGGAGAAAGCATAGCGATAATGGATGGAGGGAAGCAACTAGTCTTCAGAAGGAACAATCTTCCCATCCACCACCTCGTTGTTCAGAGACACCATGGAGAGGACCAGATCAGGGTATTGGCAGGCGAACTGCTCCAAGGCGGCATCAAACCCAGCAGCGAGAATTTGGGCGGAGCTCAGCTTGAGTTCTTCAATCTGCTTCTTGAGCCCCTCATTCTGCTGCTTCAGTTCTTCAGCTCCCTCCCGAGCTTGAAGAAGGTCTTCAGTAACCTTCTTGGATTCCGCCTGCGCTTGGACCAGCTTTGTGGCGATCTTCCCATTTTCCTCTTTGGCCTCGGCGAGTTTGGCCATGGTGTCGTCTCTCTCCTTTTCAACTTTCCCCAAGAAGACCTCCCGATCTGCTGACCTCTTCTCAAGGTTTTTTACCTTGGCGGCATCTGCTTTGATCGACGCCTCCAGGTCAGCCACTTTGACGCGATAAGGGACCAGCTTGCTCTCCAGCTCGATCTTCTCTTGAGCTAAGAGTTGCACCTTATGGCGTAGATCGGTGGCCTCCTTGCGTGCCGCCCGAAGTTCGGTGCTCATAGCATACTCCACTGGGGAGTGATCGATCTCCGCGAGCATGAGATTGCAGGATAACTTCTCCGCCTCAATCCTTATTGTGCGATTTTCCTCTTGGAGCGCGGAGATGTCATCCTGGAGCTTCTTGCTGGAACTCTCCACAGCTTTTGATATGATGGAGGGGAAATCCTCTGCCATCATCTTGAGTTTCGCTGAGAAGGGTTCCCACACCCTTTTGACCTCAAGGGAGAGGTTTGTTTGTGGAAGCACTGGGGAGCTTGTTGCTGGTTCTCGCCACCACCTTCTTGAGTTGGCTGTTGAGTGGGAGCTTCTTGGCGTGGTGGCGACGAAGGGGATTCGGTGATGATGATAGGCGATTTGTGAGCACCTTCATCCCCGCCTGGTGCGGCTTCCGCGGTTGAGGCAGTTGAAGGAGGACCCCCGCCAGCTGATACATATGGCGTGGAGGCGCTCGGGGGGTTCTCCATAAAGTTGGGCTCGGCAGCCTCAACCACAGGAAATGCAGCTGCCAAGGGAACTGCTTGGACTGGTGATGCGGGAACTGGGGGAGGAACCAGTGTTGGAGGTGGAGCTGGTGTGGAAGGTGGTGTTGATGTTGGAGGAGGAGGTGGAGCAGGTGGTGAAGAAGGCGCCACTCTCTTCCTCTTGGTGATAAGGCCATCTTCAGTTGCCTCATCGTCTTCTTCTTCATCCTCTTGGACCACCTGAGGGGTTTTCCTCTTGGGCTTCCTGAGGATGAGCTTCTTGCGTTGTTGGGCGGGCTGGGCCTCTGAAGGAGCTGGGCCTTTAGGGGGCGATCTGCCCTGGGCAGCGGCGATCTCCACCACTGAATTGGGCACAGTTTGGGAGCCCGATACCAACCCATGGGCTCGGGCGAGCGCCCTCAATTCAGCCAGTTTTCCCTTGCCCAACATGAGATCTGTATAATACAAAGGTACATGGGTCAGCTCAGAGAGAAAGATAAACACATGAGTCAGTATGCAAGTAAAGCAGATAAGTGGTGCAGAAAATAAACCCAAGTCTTGTGCACAACAGACAAGACGCCCAAAAACAATTAACAGAGGTATTGCCCAGAGCAATAACTTAGATATTGAGGTGAAGCTCTAACCTATTCGAGCCTCGAGTTGGTCTTCGAAGAACTCGAAGGAGATGAGCGCAGTGGTGAGGAAAGTGATGCTGGCGTCTGCCACGCTCTTCCAGAAGAGGCACAGATCTTTGTCCAAGGCTCCCGTGTTGTCAGGGCTTCTTGGCCTCCTGAAGCTTCCCTTGGATTCTTTATTTCCCTTGTTTACCCAATACAAGGGAAAGCCGTCGAGCAGCGAGGCGTCCTGGTCGTTTGGGCGCACTTGGACAAATTTGCCCTTCCAATCCTTGTAGGATTGCTGGAAGATAGAGAGGATCGACCTCCCAGCAATCCCGTTCAGACTCACCCACAGGCGATCTCCTGGGTGTTTGGCTTCAAAAAGGAAAAGAAAAACGTCCACTAACGCTGGCAGTCCCAGATGTGCGCACATGATTTGAAACGCCCGCACGAATGCCCAGTTGTTGGGATGGAGCTGGGCGACGGCGATGTCGAGCTCGGTAAGTAGCTCCCTTTCAAAACGAGTGAAGGGAAACCTAAGTTTCACCTTCTTGAATAGGGTGGTGTATAGAAAGCAGAACAACCCGCCGTTGTTCCCTTTGTCGTCGGCGCAAACTGGCACGTCGGGGGGCAAGGTAGCACCATGAGCCTATCATCGTGCTCCTTATGAAACGACAGGTTGGGCTCATCCCCTTTCTTCAATCGAAGAACTGCCCCAGCAGAATTTACTGAAGAAGTCTCCTTCAGCAAAGTCGAGTTGGCCCAGGGGTATAACATCTTATAATCTGGGGTAGGAATGGGGGCACCTCCGGCGACCGGTGGAGTAGCCTGAGCCAGGTCAGGGCGAGAGGTTGCAGGCCTCTCAGCCTGGGAAGAAGAAGCACCAGGTGCTCGTGGTGGGTTATGAGCTTGAGACGGAGGGTTTCGTGACGAGGGAGGAGGATTTGGGGAGATCTTTGAGCGAGCCATCGCGGAAACTGCAAAGGAAAAAGAAAGGGAAAGGTGAGCAGGGTTCGCAGAGGCTGGCTCGATCGTGAAAGAAGGATGAAAAAAACGAACGAACGAAGGTTCGTTGTAATGGAGACGAAGCCCTAAGTTACGAGAAGGGAGAAACAGAAGAAACAGCCCACAGCGTATGCACCAGACAGTTAATGGATGATGCGAATCGGTTAAAATGCAGGAAAACTCAGCAGAAGAAGTAAAGGGGGTACCTTTCTATGATCAGAAGAACGATGAAGGAAGTTGAGAATCCAGTAGGTTGAAGAGCGTCGTGGGTTTTCGCAGAAGAAACTCAGAGCGTTTGAGAAAGCAAAGAGGTGATGGAACAGTGGAAGTGAAATGGGTTTAAGGGTTTTTCAAATGGTTTTTGGAAGCGCAAACGACAATTAAAGGTAGCCGTTGATGAAGCCACGGTGTCGAGAGATTGGAAGGGTGTTTGGTGGAGTGTCAGGAAAGCAGAAAGTACAAACGTTTGGAATTCTGCGCCAGCGCCACGTAGATCGGTATTGACGTGACTCCTTTAGTCTTTTCGCTGAACAAGTCTTCGCTTAAGACTGGGGGGCTTGTGTACCGCCCTGGTAGTCGGGAGTAATGACGTGGCGTCGAGCTATTATATAGGCGTGTTGGATGGGACACCTGGCTAGCAGAAGGGGAGGAAGTCAGGGGGTTCGCGTAGTCGCCAGTTATTTAGTTGGCGTGCTCCGATCTCCAGCATACCTGAACCGGCGGTCACCGGGTCGAAGATGAAGTCGCCAGATGCGAACCCAGGCGACCAAGTGGTTAGAGATCGCCGAAACAAGGACATCGCCGAAGATGAAGGCAGATGGTCATTTCCCAGCTGGCCAGAGAACGAGCTCGGGAGATAGCACACTTGAACATATACGGTGAAGCAGGTAGAGCAGATCATGAAGGCGGCCGGCGAGACCACAGGGAAGGTGTGTACGAAGGCACCCGAACTCGCCACCCAGAAGAGATCACGCTCCAAGGCAACTATGCACTGAGTATACCATGCATAAGTAACTTAGCCAAAGAAAAGTCAGAAGTAGCGCCCAAGTCAAGGATGCTCCAGATGATGGCACGTGTACAGCTGGATGCGAGCCACGTGTCCAGATGTGTAACTGCCAGGAGAGAGAAAGTGCCCAGGTATATAAGAGTTTCCAACGAACTTCTGAGGTACGCACACGTTCAGATTGTTTTCTTTACGCTTGCGAGTCTTGAGTACACTGAGAGAGAACTGGTCACGGTTCCTTAGAGTTCTTGAGTTTTACTCTTAAGTAATTGGTGGTTCAGTCGCTGACTTGGGCGTCGGAGCGTGATCGGCCGCAGCGGCGCCGTTTCGTCTTTTGCAGGTTCTTGAGGTGGATCGCGGTGAAAGGACGGAGGCTAACACGGCGCAGAAGTCGATCCAAGTTTGACGAGGCAAAGCTCCAGCGTTTCGGTCAACAGGCAGGATCACATGGCATAATCACTAAATTCTAAGGTGGCAAGCTTATATTTGTGCTCATCTAGGATCTCATAGAGGTCAAAAATCTGTTCACATTTAGCCTCCCAATCTAGATACACATTAGGATCACTATCCCCATTGAAACTATGAATTTTGACCGAAGGAAGCTTGACCTTTGCATCTTGGTAGTAGCCATCTTCACGTTTATCTTCATGAACATGAGGTCTATATCCATGAAAGTGCTGTTGAGGTCTCCTTCTTCTATGTTCCTTTTCACGACCATGATCATTGGAAGAGCCTCTTGATGAAGGTCTATGATGATGATGCTCTCCATGAATAGAATGAGAGGACCTAGCTTGCTTCATTTCAAGGCTTTGCAATCTTTCCTCCAACCATCTAAGAGCTTCATCTTTTTGTGTAAGGGCTCGCTTGGCCTCCTTTAATTCACCAAGGACAGAAGCTTTGCTAGGAGAATCCTGGTTGTAACACTCATCACTGTAATATGAAGCCATTTGGAAAAGAAAACAGCAAACAACAAAACATCAAACAAAGTTAAGAAAAAAAAGTTAGCCAAAAGAATTTGGAACCAACTGCCGAAGTGAAGTGTCACTTAAATCACTCCAAAGAAAGAATACTCCCTTGACCAAGCTGATCTTGAGGCCCTGAGTAACCTCAAATGAAATATGTCAAAGCAAGAGCACACAATCTTCAAAGCACTTCGCCACAAAACCAATGAATAATGAAAGACAAGCAAGAAAAGGTATAAGCAATAAAAGGCTATAACAAAAGGAATACTAGATGTATGACAAACTCAAAGAGTAATGAATAAAAGACAAACAAGAAAATAAGGTACTCAATGAAAAAGAAGGCACACAAAAGATACCTAAAGAAAAGTACTAGAGTAGATGAAGAAAACAAAAACAGAGCTACTGGAAAATATTTTTTTTATGCAAACTGTGCTTGATGTTCACTGATTTAACTGGAACGATATAAAGGGAACTGGATTATCAAATTTTAACCACAGAAATTTCAAGATCTTAGCTCAACAATGGCACTGGATGTAATAAAAAAAAGTAAGCCAATTAATTGAGATAAATTTTCTAAAATCGCTGCCAGATTACCGTATTTTTTTCGGCAGAATTACACACTTTTTGTTTTTGATTTATCATTTTTTTTGTACTTGGAATTTTGAAGTACTTCTTTTTTCTACTTTTTTATAACACTTTGAAGAACACAAATCCAGAATTTCAGAAATTTCCAGTGAGTAAATCAATTTCAATAAATCGAAACAGTAAGCACATTTTCAGAAAAACAGAGGAATCCAAACAGGAATGAAAAACAGAATTAAGAACTAGCAAAGACATAATGGAAAGGATGTATAGGAACTTGTATAGGTCTAAAATACAAGTATGAACTCAATAATAAAACAGAAAATGCACAAAGGATCAAATATCAAACTCAGAAAACTGTATTACACCCAAGCAAGAAACAAAAAATTCAATAAAAGTACTACAAGAAGTGATGACATTCTTGGAAAAACATGACTTATGACAAAACTTTTATGGATTCAAAAAAGGAAAAGACACAAACACTTGATAGGCACAATTAAGAAAACAACAATAAAACTCAAAATAAGCCTAAAAACAGAAAGGTAAACAACAAGAATTATAGAGCTCTTGAATTAAAAGTGCAACACAACTCAAAAATTAAACAAGAACAAACCTAAACTCTAGATACCACATGATATGAAATCAATAGCAAGATAGAGATGATTCTTTGACATTCTATGGAATCAACTTGAGTTGGAGATAGCTTAGGCACTTTTAATAGAATTGGATCAATGTTCTATGTTTCAAGAACTCACCAAAACTTGCACCAAACACCAAACTCATATAAGAGATCCATCTATTGCCAATTGAACCGATTAAATTGTGTATAAAAGCAAAAGGACCGAATAGAAAGCTACAAAACTGAAAATGAACCGAACAAAATGCAAGAAATGAAGAAGAATCAACTAGAAACAACCAAGGAGAAGATGAACCGTAGCAAATTCAGAAACAAGCTAAATTACCGAATGAAAATGCTAGAAAAGTAAACTAAGACATGTTTTAGATTCAGATGAGCTAGGAGATGGAAGAAAGAAGAACTTATGGAGATGAAGGATTTGGTTTGATGATCACGCCACTTGGATGGTGAAGGCTCCAAGATAAGTGAGCTAGTGCCGCCACTTGAGAGAACCAAATGCACTCAAGATAAGACAAGGTGAAGGAGAAGATAAGTTCTCACAATTCTCTCTTAAATTGAGTAGAGTTTCTCTATTACCAATTTCAATTCTGAATTTTACAAGAGCCCACACCTCTATTTATAGTGTGAGGATGCTGGAAAATAGGTGGGAAAATTCAAATAAAACTCATTTGAAATTCCCACAAAAAACAAGTCACATGGGAGGTGTGACCTTTTTTCTACTATGACACCTCCTAAAAACTACACCTACACCAACTCTCCTAAGTCACATGGATAATGTGACTTTATTTTACATTTTCACACTTCTTTATTTAATATCCACACCTCCTACAACTATACAAGAGTATTTCAAATGATTCTCTTTTATTTAATGCTTGGCCTTGCCCCTCATGGGATGAACTTGGGCCTTTTGGGCTTTGGCCTTCTTGGGCTTGGGCCTCATGTTTATTTTATGTCTTCTTTTAATTTTGAGAAGACTAGAAGGAAGAACTTCAAATGTGAAGGCGAATGTCCTCTTCCTTCATTAATAAAAGCCTCCTTTATTGGATTCTCATCATACTCCTCGAGTTGGAGAGAATTCGTCCACGAATTCTAAATCCCTGCATATAACAAAGTCAGTTTTTTTTTACAATTAAAAGTGGAAGAAAAAGGCAAACATGACTTAGCATTTGTAAACAATGGGATTGCAGAAAAGGAGGTTCTATAAATCGACCAAGTTGGAAAAATTTGTTTGGGAATGATGATATCTTTTGAAAACAGGCCTCTTAAATGGTGACAACCATTAGGAGGTAAGAAAAAATCATCCCTAACATTTTTTAATTAATTTGGTGTTGAAATAGGAACCTTGGGTAATGAAAAAGATAAAGAAGAAGAAGACCTTGGAGGTTCCTTTTGAGGCATAGCACGAGTCAACATGTTGGATTTAGTGGGCAAAGTGGTGTGACTCGGTTTAGTACTTACTTCTTTTTCTTTCTCATTTTCCCTTTTAGTTTTCATTTTTATTTGGTCCCCATGAATCTCTTTGGGAGAGAGGGGTTTTAAGATAACCTTGCGCCCTTGGAAGGAAAAAGACATTGTATTGGATTGGCCATCATGTAAAACACGTCTATCATATTGCCAAGGCCTTCCTAAAAGAAGATGAGTTGCTTACATGGGCACAACATCACATAAAACCTCATCTTTATACTTTCCTATTGCAAAGTTAATGAGGACTTGTTTATTAACCATGATTTCACCTTTGGTACTTAACCATTGAAATTTATAAGGCTTGGTATGAGAGATAGTGGGTAAGGCTAACTTCTCCACAACTCTTGTACTAGCCACATTAGTGCAACTACCCCCATCCACTATTAAGGAACAAATGTTGTTTTGAATAAGACATCTTGTATGGAAAATATTTTCCCTTTGACTTTCATCAAAAGGTTGTGAAACTTGTCCAAGAAGTCTTCTCACAACTAACAAATCCCCTTCAAGTGGACTTTCACTCTCATTCTCACTAGATGCCCTAGAATGTGAAGAATGCCTAGGTGAATCCGAATCATGCTCACTCATGACAATGCCATTATGCACAAACATATTCCTTTTAGAAGGACAATTAGCCGCAATGTGACCATCACCCATACACTTAAAGCATTTCTTACTAGACAATTTAGTTGGTGATTTAGGCCTAGAAGTAGAAGGCTTAGATTCTTTTAGTTTGAAAGAAGAATCTTTGGAAGGAAATTTAGAAAAAGACTTTTTGTTCTTCCAAGAATTGTTGTAGTAACCATCATTGGAAGCATATTTGAAAGAATTTTTCTTAGCAAGTTGGGCTTCCACCTTCATTGCAAGATGAACTAAAGAATCCAATGATGAGTACTCTTGTAACTCAACAATATCTTGAAGCAAGTTGACTTTCTTTCCTTAGGCCCCCTCGAGGGGTCCCACCATACGTTGACTTTGACTTTGACTTTGACCTTGGTCAACGTCCGGGGACGGGAGGGTACACAAGCCCCCTAGTCTTGAGCTGATACTTGTTTCAGCGAAAAGACTAAGGCCTCGCCCTGATATCCACTTGGCACTCCGATGACATGGCATTTTTTGAGCGGCTGACGTGACATTTTCTGCGCTGCTGACGTGACATTCTCTGCGTTGCTGACTTGACATTCTTTGCACTGAAGAGGTGACGTTTTAAGTTGCGCGTTAATCTCTCGACACGTTGCACGATCCTACGGCTAAGGATGCATGTCGTTAGCGCTTCTTGAGTTAACGTTATAACTTTCAAAAACGCGCGCTCGAAGCACTGTTCTATCATTTTTCGTATTCTCATCATTTTTATCTTCTTCTTTGAGACCTTGCGACTCTTGCGCTCTTCCCCTTCACGAAAGCTCATACCTTTGCAACTCCCAACCACAAAAGGTATGGTTTTTCTACTCCGATGTCCCTTTTTGCTTTACTGTATTACTCTTATACTTGCCTGGGTCTGTTTAAATTTCTGCACTTCTATGTTTTTCCTCCTCACTTCTCTGTTTTCCCCTTTCTGAACTTCTCGCGTGGGTAGAGGTTTTCTTAGGGTTTTTTCTTCCCCTTTATTCCTTAACCCCGCTTGCTAAACCCCTTTCCTTTCTTCCTTCCTCAGCTTCTTCATCAAACTATGGCACGTACAAAAATGAGGTCCAATCCTCCTCCCCCCGGGATCAACTATAAGGTTCAGTACCCCTGGGCCCCTGATGAACTCCTAGCTGAGTGCACAACCTTAACCACCATCGAAGACGTGGAGGACCATTAGGGTGACCCACAGTTATACAACTTCAATGCCTTCTGCAGCGTCCACGACTCCCATGTCTCCGTTCGTCACGGCACCCCCGGGGAGCTGGTCTGCATGGACGATAGGTCCAACGGTGGGAAACCCTTTTTCTTTCTTTACCAAACAGTGTTCCAGCGCGTCAGTCTGCGCCTTCCTTTTACAGCCTTCGAGAGGGAGCAGCTCACCGAAATCAACACAGCCCCTGCCCAGCTACACCCGAACAGCTGGGCATTCATCAGGGCGTTCGAGATTTTGTGTGGGTACCTGGGCATTCTACCCTCAGTGGACGTCTTCCTTCATTTCTTTGAAGTGAAGAAGCAAGGGAAAAGCCTCTGGGTGAGCTTTTCTGGGATCGCTGGCAGGATACTCCTTACTCTTTTCCAGAACTCGTACAAGGGGTGGAAGGGCAAATTCTTCAGGGTGTGTTGCACCAAACACGACCCCACAGCCCTAGACGACTTCCCCTTATATTGAGTGGAAGAACCAAAGCTAATCAAGCCCAAGTCTTTAGACGAACTACCCTCTACTGATAGAGAGGTATGTATGGCTTTAGCCGGCCTGGGAGTCGTCTTCAGCACCGTGAAACTCATAGCTTGCGAGTTTAACGCGAGCGCCTTTTCCACGTACTTCGGTAGGAAAATATACACCCCTACTTGTCTTCTTTATATCTTGCTTCTTGGTGTGCTTTCTCTGATTGCTGTGTGTGTTGTTTATCTGCTCCAAACCTTTGTATGTGCTATATGTGCTTTTAACTGGTATTAGCTCTAACCTCTTGCTCCTTTGTTTGTCTGATGCAGCATCAGTGATGGACTCATCGAGGCGAATCGCGTTGGCCAAGACCTTGAGGGCTCACCCCAAGGAAACTTCTGGGAAGGTTGGCGCCTCCAATGCCCCCTCAGAAGCCCCACAAAGTCCAAACTCACCACATACTGCCCCCACAACCAATTCGCCCCACTCACTTCAAACACCTAACTCACCCCCACCCATTGTTGCAATCCCACTGGCTGTGGCACACACCCCTACTCCAGCCCCCCTGGACAAAGGCAAGGGTGTCCTTGTGGCCCCCTCCGATGACGAAGACTCTAGCGAGGGACAAGTCTTCAAGAGGAGGAGGACCAACAGGGTCATCTCCTCACGATCTGCCTCCCCCCCACATGGAGAGTCGCTGAGGGACAACCTTCCCAGTGCCACATCTCCCCCATCGCAAACAGGCCCAGAGGAGGGGGCAGAATCTACACCCCCACCAACACAAACTGCACCTCAAACTTCCGCCCCAGAGGTCTTGATGATTCCCCCTGCAATCATGCAACTGATGAGGGGGTTCAACGAGAGGTCGCCGGGGAGCTCTTTTGGCGAAGCTAAGAAGGAGGGTATGCCCTACTACATGGGTGCCTTCCTGGCTATTGCACTCGATTGGCGCGCACAAGCTAAAACCAAGGCCATCGAAATGCAAACCCTTCAGGCTCTTAATCGAGAGGTGGCCACCCTGAAGGAGGAAAAACTGAAGCTGGAGGATGCTTATCAGGCCTCCCTGGCGGAGACCCGGAGGATGGAGGAAACGGCCACCGTGAGGCTGCGCGAGGCTGACCAGAAGCACGCCGACCTTCTGGGCTCCATGGCCCCTCTGCAGGCGGAGGTGGCTGATATGAGGGAGGTGGTTGAATCCTCCAAGGCCTTTGGGGTGAAGCTGAACGAAGTTGAGGGGGAGCTAGCTGCAAAATCTAAAGCTCTCAGCCTTCTCCAAGCTGAACATGACAAATCTCGAGTTGATGTGAACAAGCTTCAGGTGGAGAAGGAATTCCTGGAAAAGCAGCTAGCAACCAAGGACTCCAAGATCGAGGAGTTGGAGAAGTCCAACAAAGAGCTGCTCGAGGATATGGCCAACACCTTTGAGGAGGGATTCAAAGAGGCTCTGGCCCAAGCCACATGTGAGAACCCAGGGATCAATACTTCCAACTGTGACCCTGACAATCATATCGTCGACAGGAAGGTGGTGCCCCTCGACCTTGGAGAATGAACTGCCCTCAATAGACTTCTATCTTGCTAGTAAATTTGTATTTACAATATTTTAAACTTTACATGTAATTCTGACACTTAACTTTATTTGCTTGAATGTCATTCTAACGTCGCCTTTAAATTCTCGTGCGATCTCAACCTTTCTTGCACCTTTATTTGCTTCTGTTTTCTTTACTATATCGAATGTGTTACGATACATCTCTTCATCGCTTCTGGCTCTAACTCTTTTAGGTAGCACGTGACCTTCTTCCTTACTCTTCGAGTTTCTTTTTCCTTCTGAACTTATGAAATCTTCAACCTGCTCTTCACTTACTTGTTCTGATTCCCGAGGCGCTTGCTGCCAAAGGCATTACTGGCTTTTTCATCGCTTTAAGAAGAAAAAAGGGTTTCTTCTCTTTTATGGCCTCGACATCACTCAAGAGCGAAGGAGGACTTGATCTCTTCCATGGCCTCACATCGCTCGAGGGCGAGGAGGACTTATCTGTTCATCTCTGGGGCCTCGACGTCGCTCGAAGGCGAGGAGGACTTATCTTACCTGTACTGGGTGTCCACA
Source organism: Phaseolus vulgaris (assembly GCF_000499845.2). NCBI lineage: Eukaryota > Viridiplantae > Streptophyta > Magnoliopsida > Fabales > Fabaceae > Phaseolus > Phaseolus vulgaris. The sequence continues at coordinate 33,522,831 of NC_023752.2, read as the reverse complement.
CTCGAGGAGAGACCTGCTCTGAGTGTCCTCAGCGTGTCTAAACACTCGGGACAAAAGTCGCGCTTCGGTGACCACGCCCATGGAGAGGCCTATACAACAACACTGTATCGTCCATGGGGTGTCTAAAACACCAAGGCAACTTAGCCCTTATCTTTTCGCGCTTGGTGCCCACTCCTGAGGAGAGGCCTACTACAGCAGCGCCGTATCATCCTCAGGGTGTCTGAAAGCACCCAGTGACCTGGTTCTCCACTGCTCCGTATCTTCTTACGTCTGATGCCCACGCTCGAAGGAAACGCCCCCCGCCATTTCCTGGCGAGGTGTCTAAACATCAGACACATGAGCTAGCTATTCATACATGAGGAGGGGGCGTCCCGAAGGAATCCCTTAACCCCTGCTCAGGGATTAGGCACCCGGATTTCAACTTGTGTCTAACATCTGACACCGGGGCTAGCTATTCATACCTGAGGAGGGGGCGTCCCGAAGGAATCCCTTAACCCCTGCTCAGGGACTAGGCACCCAGATTTTAACTTACGTCTAACATCTGACACTAGGGCTAGCTATTCATACCTGAGGAGGGGGCGTCCCGAAGGAATCCCTTAACCCCTGCACAGGGACTAGGTACCGGGATTTTAGCTTATACTGAACGTACCTTTTGTCTTGATCTCTGGGCACGAGCGGGCGCTCCTGCTACTTGCTTTGAACTTGACGCCTCCTCCCTTATCTGGCGACGCCTACACCGGGCGACGCCTCAGCCTGACGACACCTCATCTTGGCGACGCCTCATCTTGGCGATGCCTTATCTTGGCGACACCCCATCTTGGCGACGCCTTATCTTGGTGACACCCTATCTTGGCGGCGCCTCCTCTTCGCGACGCCTACGGCTGGTGATGCCTTGATTCTTTGTACCCTGTTTCTTTAATCTTTGATCTTACGTCGTGTGAGGGGAAAAACTAAGACAAGGTTTGCTTTGAACTTTGTTTTTTACTTGAGTGACCTCATTAAAAACCCCGGAGAGGGAAAAAGAGTGTCCCTTTTACAATTCAACTGAAATAAAACTTTAAATTTGCCGCATTCCAGCTGCGTGGGATGGTGTTTCCTTGTAGAACCTTTAGATTGTACAAACCATTTCCCTTGGCTTCGGTCACTCTGAAAGGTCCGGTCCACTTGGGAGACAACTTGATGGCATTCCTATGAGCTCTTCTTTGCGTTTTGGTGATGAACTTGCGGAAGCTTAGTGGAGGAGATGAAGCAAGGCCTTCCTAGGAAGTATGGGTGCCTTGAAGGTGCATGAGAGTGGGGAATTGGGGAGGTTCGGCCAGCCCCTTTGAAGGTGATGAAGTGAAGATTAAAACCTAGATGCTAGGCAAGGAGTAGTGTATGGCACAAATTTGGCAGCATAACAATACTCTATTCAATCTTACCAAAATGAGAGCCAAGCACCTCCTTATATAGGATTGGAGGGCTGGAATTTGAAGAGCTAAATACAAATGAAATGCTAGCCAAATTACATGCAAGTGTGAGCACATGGAGCACATGGCACATGGGAGCACATGGGATGGTGGCTTCCAAAATTCAGCACATGTGAGGTAGGTTCTAGAATTCTTCCACGTGCTAGGAGTTTTAGAACCTTATGCTCCACTTAGTCTAATTGTGGGCTGGACCTAAGTTTAATTAGGAGTAGGAAACTCTAATTAAACTTAGGTTAGCATTTTAGGTACCACTTTGCATGTTTCAACACATTTACAAAAATATTTAAACTATGCTACTTTGACTAGAAAAATAAGAAAAACTATGACACATTAGAGTCTATGACATGTAAAATGTGTCCTCTTGACCCCTCTTTGACTGTGACTAGTGGTTGTCTCAAGGTAGCATTTTGGTGGCCTCTCAAAGGGTTGGTGCTGGGGCCTCTTCCATCATCCCCTCCCTCTTGAAAAGGATTTGTCCTCAAATCCATTGTTTCTTCTTCTTCATGGCTAGGGAGATGGATGTATATGGCTGGATGGTGTCCATCATCTCCTCCTTCTTGAGAAAATCTATCCTCAGATCCACAGTGTTGATCTCGGATAGCAGCCTCTTGCTTCTTCAACTATGCTTGTCCTCCCGGATCAAACTTCCATCTGGGGAATTATCAAATAAAGCAAATGAGTAAGTTGAAGTAGTTATATATAAATCAATTTTATGAAGTTGCTATTTTTGTTTTTCTTTTGCTTTTGGCAACTTTTTACAATATTTCTCTTTTGATCATTGTATGTGTTCTCTAATCCTCATTTTAAAATTTTCAAACTTTGTTACTTTTTCCTCAGGCACAAATCCTTTAGGAAATGGTAACAACTTAAAAGGAGAAAGAGAATTAAGTCCACATACAATTTCAAATGTAGAAATATTAGTAGTCTTGTAGACTACTCTATTGTATGCATGCTCATCTCTAGAGTTGTGTGTGCACTTCATGATTACTCTAGGTATAGTAGAAAGAGCTATATTTTCAATTTCAGTTTGACATTCTTTTGAGGATGATAAGAATTTGAAGAGTACAACTTAGTTCCAAATTTTTCTAAAAGTATCCTCAAAAAATGGTTTTCAAAGTTTGGAGCTCTTTTCAATACTATGCTTAGAGGTTGTACCGACAAGGTCATCGGGTGTGATGACCTGTCTTGCACGTGCCCGGGTGGGGCGTGCTCAGTAGGACACGTAGGCTAGAAAGATGAATGGTTCAGAAGTGAGCATAGTCGCCGATCGCTGAATTGGCGTTCTCCGATCTCTAGTGTGCGTAACCGGCGGTCACCAGAGTTACGTCACAATCGCCGTATGAGAGTGCTAGGAGATCAGATGGTGAGAGATCGTCGGGGAATGCTAGGAGATCGGGTGGTTACACACCACCACAAGAAGCACATCGCCGGATCTCCCAGTAGACTTAGTTAAAGCTGTTGGAGGCTCAGAAGAGTAATTTCAAGCGTATAAGTTTAGTAAGATGATTGTTGCGCCAGCATGGGGCATGAAGGTCGAGTGGGTTGGGGGGAACACCTTGCTCATCAGCAACAGGATTCCCAGAGTGGACATTCGTTGGTGGCAAGGTTTCCCCAGCTAGAACATGCATGGCGTAGCAATAAGGAGGGTGCCACTTGCGACGAGCGATATCGCAGAGATGATGCACTTTGTTGCATCCGATACTCGCCTTGTCAGGTGGTGTTTCACAGCGCATTGTGTGCTAGCTTGCTCCTTGAGTAGAGGACTTAGCTGCGCGGCTGGTTACTACACAGAAATAACGTTCAAAGTTGCTCCAACCTAGATGATGACACGTGTAGGGTTGGGTGCAATAGAGAAATAACGCTGAAGTTGTCCTAGCTCAGATGATGGCACGTGTAGGGCTGGGCGCTACCTGCTATCCCAGCCCAGATGACGACACGTGCAGGGCTGGATGCGAGCCACGCGTCCAAAAGCATAACGACTTGGAGAGAGAAGAAACCTAGCTATAAAGGTAAACTTAACAGAATTTGCAGAGGTACGTTTTTCATTACGGCTCATTCTGCTAGGGTTGTGTACCTTTAGTACGGTCCTACAGAGCATATTTTCTCTCAGTTTTTGGGTGTTCTTGTCACTGACTTGAGCGTCGGAGCGCCACCGGTCGCAGAGGCGCCACCTTGTGTTTTTCAGGTTCTTAGAGAGGCTATCTGTGGTGTGGACTTGGAGGGCACGTGGTGTCAAGCTGGTGAGGAAGATCGTGACGAGGCAACGCTTTTGCGCTAGGTCAACCGGCAGGATCATCTGGCACCCACCGTGGGGCCGTATAAAAGGTGATTCCCAACCATAGTTCGTGTTTGTGGTGTTTTCTGTTCAACCGCTCGCTATCGCAGTCGATCCCTGGAGATTTCACCGTTTGTTTGGAGTTCTGAGGAAAGATGAGGACAACACGCTCCAGTTCAGTCGTGCCATCAACAGACGAAGATGCTGTGTCCATGACACAAGTGATGGACATGATGAGGACGCTACAGGAGAACGTAGCTGCATCGCGGTCTGAACAGGAAAGAATGCACGAGGCGCTGGTGGCCTCGTAAGCAAGGAACAAAGAGCTCAACAGGATCAACGAAGAGTTGCGCAAAGCCCTTCAAGAGCGGGAGGAACGTGCGGCTGGGGACAGATCTGCACCCCCATCCCCACCGTGCAGCTTTCCTATGCCATATTCCCAAGAGATCATGGACTCGGTGGTCCCGGCTAACACTGTGGCAGTGAAAGCGTCTTGAATAAGAGTAACACAGAGGGTAATGGAGGCGGCGGCGGGAAAGAGGGATCAAAGGATGCGCCATCCTTACGACCCTAAGAAAAATAAGAGTAACGCACCAGGGCGGCCCAGGGAGACTAATCGCTCCCCAAGGTATGAGTTTGTAATGGGTTTGGCCGATTTGATCGCCATCCCAAACATTGCTGCCAGGCTCAAAGTGCCTGAGAAAACGACGGAGAAGGTTTTGGAGCCAAAGCCAGACGCATGGTGCGAGTTCCACAAGAGTTTTGGCCATTCTATCAACTCGTGTTTGGCTCTAGGACACCAGCTCGCCGAGCTGGTCAAATGCGGTTTCCTGAAGGATTATTTGCTAGAGAAGCAAGCGGACCAAGAGTCAGGATCTCAACCGGAGGGCAGCAGCACGAGGTGCCCATTCACGTTGAGATCCACACCATAGCTGGCGGATTCTCTGGCGGGGGGTGTACCGTATCGCAACGTAAGAGGTACGCGAGGTCGGTAATGTCAGTGGAAATCTTTGAGGATCACTCACCCGACGTGGACATCAAGTTCACCAAGGGGGACCTTAGGGACGCGGTGCCTCACGACAACGACCCTATTGTGATCTCGCTTGTCACGGCGGGAAGGACTGTCCACTGGGTGTTGGTCAACCAAGGAAGTTCAGCAGATGTGATGTTTTGGCCGACTTTTGAGAAGTTACAACTATTCCCCGATCAACTGAGGCCATATGGGGCTGCTTGTACGGTTTTGTCGGAGACGAAGTGGAGGTGAGGGGGTATATCGAGTTGAGGACGACCTTCATTGACGGCTTGGCCTCACGAACGGAGAAGATCAGGTATCTTGTTGTAAACGCCCCGTCAGCGTACAACATACTGTTGGGAAGACCAATGCTCAAAAGAACAGGAGTTGTGCCTTCGACAAGGCACATGAAGGTCAAGCTGTCGTCTATGGAGGGCATGATCATCACTATTTGCTCCGACCAGAAGGAGGCGAAGAAATGTTACGAAAACAGCCTTAAGAACAAGCGGTCTGTGTGCCACGTAACCACAACGCCTCCCCCTGGCGTGGAGCCGGAGCGCGAATCCCGGCGAGTTTCGGATACGGCGTTAGAGGTGGTCGTCAAGGGCGATGTGCCGATGGGGAATGTAGAGGCGAGGCCAGAGAGCGGGGAGCAAGAAAGAAACTGCTCGGAGACCGCCAGAGAAACCGGTATCGCGAGGGCGCTGATCGCCAGCGAAAGGAAACCTCAGCCAGTAGAGGAATGGCTCGAGAAGGAGATCAGCGGTAAGGTGTTTAAGTTGGGAAGAACTCTGGATAGCAAGACGCAAGACCAAATCGCCAAGGTGATAAGTAGACACTTGGATGCGTTTGCGTGGGCTGCTTCAGATATGCCGGGAATCGACCCCAATTTCTTGTGCCATCGTTTAGCAATGGACCCCCAAATCAGGCTCATCCGCCAAAGAAGAAGAAAGTTCAATGAGGAGAAGAGACAGGCGATCAAGGAAGAGACACAGAAACTCCTTGCAGCATGCCACATCAGGGAGATCCAATATCCAGAATGGCTCGCTAATGTTGTTCTGGTCAAGAAGAGCAGCGGAAAATGGCGGATGTGTGTTGACTTTACAGACCTGAACAAGGCCTGCCCAAAGGATTGTTATCCTTTGCCAAGCATAGACGCCCTGGTAGACAGCGTGATGGAGGAGGGCCCAAGCTCACCACACTATGAAAGCCAAGCTTCCAAGGCTAAGACCGTCTAGCTTATGAAGAGGAGCGTCTAGACTCAAAGAGGAGCGTCTAGCCTAAGATATGGAGCGTCTAGACCATGATAAGGAGTGGCTACATAAGGAGCATATAGAAGGACCGTCTAGCTCACCACACATGGATAAAGCTACGGTTTGGGAAAGCCTTGTAATTGGTACATGAAGGCCCATTAGGGGTACTTAGTAGATAGGGTAGTGTAGAAAGCACTTTTGGATGGAAACATTCTAGAATCTAGGGTTGTGTGGCCGGTCATTGCACATGCACATGGCTTAGAATTTAGATTTAATTTTGGTTTTCTTTTCCTTAGAATTCAGCTTAACATTTATGTCCAAGATAGCCTATAAATAGGAAGGCTATCTCATTGTATTTTCCAAGTTTAATTGAGTAAGATTATGCTGCCATTTTTGTGCACAAGCTTTACTTCTCCTAGAAATCTAGGCTCTAAACTTCAATCCTTTCACCTTCTCCCTTGAGCTGGCCGAACCACTCAAACACCATACTCATCATGCACCTACAAGGCCAACACAACTCCTAGGAGGGTCTTGATCATCTCACCCATTGCTTCCGCACCTTATTTTCTACTTTGATTCAAGAAGAACACATGAAAATGCCATCATTTGGTATCATGAGCTTTTGGTTCTTCAAGATGAGTAGCTTGGTCTTTTAAATTTTCAGTTCTTCTTTATTTCATATTGTCATTTAAATTCCATACTGGTCTTGCTGTTTTTTACTTTTTAATTTGTTCTTGGTGTGCTTTGTGGAAGATCCAACCGAAGCACTCTTGTTCATTTGATCTTGAACAAGTTCTTGTGCAATTTGTGATAGGATTCCATACACCTTTGTGTTGCTATTTTGTTTTAGGCTTTTGAGTCTTTATTGCTTTCCTTATTTGGTTCATATTATGCTTTGAGTCTTTAATTTTCTGAATCTATACATGTTTTGTCAAGTCATGTTCATCCATATTGTCAATAATTCATAGTAGTCCTTTTATTTGGCTTATTTGTTTCTTGATTTTGGGTCTCTTTATTTTGCTTGAATCTGCTGTTCTTTGCCCCTTTGGTGCCTTTTTAATTTTTAGTTTGAGTTCATATTGTGTTTAGATCATACACAATTCTATTTCACAAATTTCCATTGTGTCTAAACTTTGGTATCTTGCTGTTTTTGTTTCCAGTTTTCAGATTCCCCTGTTTACACCTTCTCTGTTTTGGCTGTTTTAACCCAGAAAAATATTTCCACCCATAGGAAAATTCTGATTTTCTGGAAAATGCAAGTTTAAAGTGTTATAGAAAAGACAAAAAAAGAATTAGGTCAAAAGAAGCAACAGAAAAAAAATGATAAATCTTTTAAGATCAGAGTGCAAATCTGAAGCGCTCCAGCTGGCATAACCGAACACCAATTTTGCAAAATTTATTAAAAAAAAATGGTGCATCCGTTTTGAGTGAATCCAAAGCCAGATTTTAGATAAGATCCTGAATATCTTGCATACCAAATTTCAGAGCCAAATTCCAAAAATACAGATCAGCATAAATCGGGGAACAAACACGTTTTCTGGCCCACAACATTTTCCAGTGGTGCTGTTTTTTTTTTATTTGGTCATCTAATCTAGTGCTTTTCTTTAGGAATTCTTTTTGTGTGCCAACCTTTATTTGAGTACCTTTAATTGTTTGCTTTAATTTCTTGAATCTCTTTCTAAGTTGTCATATTATAAATCCTTTTGGTGGTACTGTTTTCTTTCAATTAAATTTTGTTTCTTGCTTTTGTTCCTTGACGTCTCTTTTTGGGTGCTGGAATTTAATTTCTCCCTTGGTGCTTATGTGCATGGAATTTGACTTGGTTTAAGGTTTAGCCCTTGTGAATAGGTGCTGGAAATTGGAGAATTAAAGCCAACATTCTAAGGAGGAGACAAAGCCAAAGCCGAAACAAGCTTTCTTGAAACAAACACTACAAACACTTAGGAGATCAACAATCAAGACAACAAAGAAGTGCACTAACCAAAAGGAGGAACAACAAAGGGAGTTCTCTTATTTTCCTTTGCAACTTGGTTTATTGTTAATTACCTCTTTTAATTACGTTTTAGACGGTGAGTGTGTCTTCAAGGGCTCAAAGTGTCCAAGAAGCCTCACCTAGGGCCGAATAGTGTAGTAAATTTTGCTTAGTAATTGTTGCTTGTTTGAACTTGTTTTTTTTCTATTGTTTTGGTAGAAACGTTTTGCATGCTTAGTATTGTTTAATTTTGTGCTACACCGACTAGTATTGCTGCATATCTAGCTTACATAGTTTTCTTGCTTTTTGATTTCTCAACTTCTTGTGTTCTAAGTGTTTCACTAAGAGAAAATTTTGTGTGAAGGCATTGGAGACTAGTTTTTGGCAAGGAAAAGGCTTGGTACTTAAGTAGTCCTTTGAGACTCACCTCCCTTACCTGGAAAACTACCTTCTTTAACTTCCCTGATCTTTCTCAAAGTAAAACACCTATATGCACAAAGTTTTAGCCATGTCTTCTTCTCCTCACTCTCCGAAGTCTATAGAAAGTGAAGTAAAATCTTTGAAAACTCTTTTGAAAGAAGTATCACAAGCGGTCCAATTAATTTCTTTTAGACAATTGGAGAATGAGAACAAAATCAATGAGTTGGCAAAAGCTCAAGAAGAGAAATCACAAAAATCACAAAAATAAAAAAAAACTCATGCATCACATTCTAAAAGTAATGAGACTCTAGGGGAGGGAAGCCTTAGAATTAATGACTATTACCAACCACCCCCTAGAAGAACTAGACAAAGGGAGCAAGAGAGCCCAAAGGAAGTAAGGGTAGACCTACCCCATTTCTATGGTAAGGAAGATGTAGAGGCCTACCTAGATTGGGAGATGAAAGTAGAGCAACTCTTTGCTTGCCATAGGGTGAGTGAAGAGAGGAAGGTACCCTTAGCAACCCTTAGTTTCCAAAGCAATGCCATGTATTGGTGGACCTCTTTAGAGAGAGACCGACGTCTTCATAGGGAGCCTTCCATAGAATATTGGAATGACCTTAGGGGAGCCCTAAGACGTCGCCACATACCTTCCTACTACCATAGGGAGTTGATGGACAAGCTCCAAAGACTCCAATAAAAGAACTTAAGTGTGGAAGAGTATAGGCAGAAAATGGAGCTCTACATGATGAGAGCATCCATTAGAGAGGAAGAAACCACCACCATATCTAGGTTTCTAAGTGGGCTCAACCTTGAGATAAGGGATAGAGTAGAACTATTACCCTACCAAGACTTGAATGATTTGGTTCAACTTTGCATTAAAGTTGAACAACAAAATTTGCGCAAAACTTCAAGTCTAAGGGTGGGTTCTTACTCCAACTCTTATCCCAAGAAAGACTTTAAAAGGGAGGGTAGTACACCTAGAGACGAATCCAAAGAAACTACCAAACCCTTAGTGAAAGATGCCTCCACCCCATACATCCGTGCTAGGGACACCAAGTGCTTTCAATGTTTTGGAAGAGGGCATGTGCAAGCGCAATGTCCAAATCAAAGGGTTTTGTTTTTAAAAGGAAAAGATGAGTACACAAGTGGTGAGGATGAACCTAGTACTCAAGAAAAAGGGGAAGGAGAAAGGATAAATCCTTTGGAGGGGGACTTATTGATGATTCAAAGAATCCTCCACAATCAACCTAGTGCATCCAACGAGACACAACGAGAGAACATTTTTCATACTAGATGCAATGTTTTAGAAAATATATGCTCTCTTATTGTGGATGGTGGGTCATGCTGCAATTGCTGTAGCACTAGATTGATTGAAAAATTAAAACTACAAGTAGTTCCTCGTCCAAAACCGTACAATTTACAATGGATCAATGAGGATGGAGAACTACGTGTAGACAAACAAGTGGAAATCGAGTTTTCTATAGGTAACTACAAAGACAATGTTTTATGTGATGTAGTACCTATGGAAGCTTGCCACATCTTATTAGGTAGACCATGGCAATTTGATAAGAAAACCTCGCATAATGGTCTAACTAACGAGATTTCTTTCATCCACAAGCACAAAAGATTTATACTTAGCCCTTTACCACATTCCCAAGTGGTAAAAGACCAAATACAAATGAAACACAAAAGGGATGAAGAAAAAATAGAAAAAGAGAAAAATTTTGGGAAACAAAAGGCGTGGGAGAATAGTGTTACTTCCCACAAGGTCATTCAACAAGTCAAGCAGAATGAAACTACCTTTACAAATATGCTTCTTGTTGAACAACCTAGCCTTTCCTATTATAAAGGAACACTTGCAAGCATGAGCACAAAAGAAAAGTCTTTAAAAGAAGCTTGCATAGATCAAGACTATTTCTCAAATGTGTTAAGATATCCCCAAAAGAATGACAAGTTATCTATAAGCAACTACCAATTTTTGTATGAAGTAGTGCCTAGAACAACTTGCCATGTCTTATTGAGACAACCATTGCAAAATGTACAAATTTTCATAAACAATGGTTGTACCAACGAGACTCTCTTTGCACATAAGAGAAAAAGTCTACAAGAAGGAGAACTCATGGGGCAAATAAGAATTGATGAAACTCTAGAGCTTTTAAGAGGAAAACTTTTGTCACCCATGAGAAAAGAGATTCAAAGACATTACTTTAGGTACAACTTTTGTTTTCAAACTACACCTAAAGCGAAGTCTCAAGAACTCTATCCTCCTTCACCTTTTGTCAAAAATACTTGGGAAGACACACATTTCATATTAGAGCTTCCTAGGACAACAAAAGGTCTTGATTCTTTCTCCATGGAAGTGGATAAACTCTTCTTAAGAAAAGTGACAAGCCTCCATGATTTATTTTCAAAAATAAGGGATAGAGCTCCAAAATTTGAAAACATAGCTCTTCCTTCTATGCTTCACGAAATCATGAGGGACATTCACAATTCTTGGGATAAGAATCCTTTTCCTTTTATACATGCATACAATGGAGTAGTCCACAAGATTACTCATCCCTCTCCATTTGAAGTTGTATGTGAACATAGTCCTCTTACCTTTTTAAAGTTGTCACCATTTCCTAAAGGGATTATGCCTAAGGAAAAAGTAACTACTTTTGGAAATTTTAGAAAACATAAGAGGATTAGAAGGCACCTACAACCCTCAAAAGGGAGATATTGCGAGAAGTTGGCCAACATAAGAGAAAAACAAGAATGGCAACTTCACACAATTATCTGTTTTCCAAAGGCTCACCCTAACTCCTTTGCTTTGTTTCAGGATTCACATAGATAGACATTTGATCCGGGAGGATACATCTTGACGAAGCAAGAGGCTGCTATCCGAGATCAAGAATGCACATCTGAGGATAGATCTTCTCATGAAGGAGGAGATGATGGACACCATCCAGCCACAACCATCCCCCAAGAAAAAGCCTTGGATTTGAGGACAAATCCTTTTCAAGAGGGAGGGGATGATGGAGGAGGGCCCAAGCTCACCACACTATGAAAGCCAAGCTTCCAAGGCTAAGACCGTCTAGCTTATGAAGAGGAGCGTCTAGACTCAAAGAGGAGCGTCTAGCCTAAGATATGGAGCGTCTAGACCATGATAAGGAGTGGCTACATAAGGAGCATCTAGAAGGACCGTCTAGCTCACCACACATGGATCAAGCTACGGTTTGGGAAAGCCTTGTAATTGGTACATGAAGGCCCATTAGGGGTACTTAGTAGATAGGGTAGTGTAGAAAGCAATTTTGGATGGAAACATTCTAGAATCTAGGGTTGTGTGGCCGGTCATTGCACATGGCACATGGCTTAGAATTTAGATTTAATTTTGGTTTTCTTTTCCTTAGAATTCAGCTTAACATTTACGTCCAAGATAGCCTATAAATAGGAAGGCTATCTCATTGTATTTTTCAAGTTTAATTGAGTAAGGTTATGCTGCCATTTTTGTGCACAAGCTTTACTTCTCCTAGAAATCTAGGCTCTAAACTTCAATCCTTTCACCTTCTCCCTTGAGCTGGCCGAACCACTCAAACACCATACTCATCATGCACCTACAAGGCCAACACAACTCCTAGGAGGGTCTTGATCATCTCACCCATTGCTTCCGCACCTTATTTTCTACTTTGATTCAAGAAGAACACATGAAAATGCCATCACAGCGCATCGGGGTGTAAGCTGCTCAGTTTTCTGGATGCCTTCTCGGGGTACATCCAAATCAAAATGCACCCCATGGACGAAGAGAAGACCACCTTCATGACGGAAAGGTCATGCTATTGCTACAGGGTAATGCCCTTCGGATTGAAGAATGCAGGGGCTACATACCAAAGGCTGATGGACAAGGTGCTCGCACCCATGCTCGGAAGGAATGTGCAGGCATACGTCGACGACATGGTCGTAACGTCCCTAGAGAAAGACAAGCACGTCGCCGACTTAGAAGAGTTGTTCATCACGATAGCCAGGTACAAGCTGAAACTGAATCCTGAAAAGTGTGTTTTTGGTGTAGAAGCAGGGAAATTTCTGGGGTTTCTCCTCTCGGAGAGGGGAATCGAGGCTAACCCCGAGAAGTGCGCCGCCATTTTGGCAATGAGGAGCCCCGCCAATGTGAAGGAGGTGCAGCAACTCACGGGGCGGATGGCCGCCCTGTCCCGATTCGTATCGGCAAGCGGAGAGAAGGGCCAGCCATACTTCCAATGTTTGAAAAGGAACAACAGGTTTGTTTGGACAAAGGAGTGTGAGGAGGCCTTCGTAAAGCTCAAGGAATATTTGGCGAGCCCTCCAGTTCTGTGCAAGCCCCAAGTCGTAACACCGCTCAGGCTGTACTTTGCCATAACTGAGAGGGCGATCAGCGCAGTGCTAGTGCACGATCAAGATCAGATCCAAAGGCCTATATATTTCGTTAGCAAGGTGCTGCAAGGACCAGAGGTAAGGTACCAGGCCCTAGAAAAGGCAGCATTGGCGGTTGTATTCTCGGCGATGAGATTGCGCCATTACTTCCAGAGCTTCACGGTATTGGTGATGACTGACCTGCCAATCCAGAAGGTTTTGAAGAAGCCCGATGTGGCTGGAAGGATGGTGAAGTATTTCGGAGTTCGACATCAAATATGAACCCCGGAGATCGATCAAAGGGCAAGTCTTTGCCGATTTTGTGGTCGAGTTGTCCTCCGAGGTGGCACAGAACGCCGAGGATGACTTTCGCTGGGTACTCTCAGTTGATGGGTCGTCCAACCAGTTGGGCAGCGGGGCTGGGGTTATTTTGGAAGGGCCCAACGGAGTGTTGATAGAGCAATCATTGAGGTTTGCTTTCAAAGGAAGAAACAATCAAGCAGAGTATGAGGCTTTGATCGCCGGAATCTTGTTGGAGAAGGAAATGGGGGCGAGCCAAGAGCGATTCGCTGTTGGTCACCGGACAAGTAACTGGCGAGTTCCAAGCCAAGGACCCGCAGATGGTAGCCTACTTGGAGTACGTGTAAGAGCTAAGAAGATCTTTCGCTTCATTTGAAGTGGTGCACGTGCCAAGAGAACAAAATGCCCGAGCTGACTTGCTAGCCAAGCTCGCCAGTTCGGGCAAGGGGGGCAGGCAGAGGACTGTCATTCAAGAAACCTTGAAAGCGCCTCGAGCATTCGTGGCAGACCACCAGGTTCTCCAAGTTTGCAGATCAATGGAAAGACTGGCGAGAAGTCATAGATCCCTAACGCAGGAAACTCTGAGGATGCCGAGGGTCAGAGCGCGCCCAGCGGAAGGGGCAAGGTCGATGCAGGTTTGCGCTGTCCACGAACCAGACACGTGGATAACGCCATACCAACGCTATTTAGCGGATGGTGTGCTTCCAGTTGACTCAACTGAGGCCAGAAAAATAAAGAAGAGCTCCAGCAAGTTTACCCTTATTGACGGCGAGCTGTATAGGTTTGGATTTACACACCCTCTTCTTGTATGTATACACGGAGAGAAGTGCACGAGGATTATGGCTGAGCTCCATGACGGAATTTGCGGGAGCCACATTGGAGGTCGATCGCTGACGACAAGGACTATCCGTGCAGGCTATTACTGGCCCACGATGAGAGAAGATTGCAAGAGATACGCCCAGTGTTGCAAGCAATGCTAGCAGCACGCCGATTAGCACAAGGCACCCCCAGAAGAGCTGAAGTCAATTTACAGCCCCTGGCCGTTTCATACTTGGGGAATTGACATTCTGGGACCCTTCCCATTGGCGGTCAGGCAGATGAAGTACTTGGTAGTGGCAATTGAATACTTCACCAAGTGGATCGAAGCGGAGCTAGTGGCCCATATCACCGCATACAAGATCGAGAGCTTCGTATGGAAGAACATAGTGTGCCGGGTTGGTGTGCCTAAACGCCTGGTGTCAGACAATGGGACTCAGTTTGCAAGTCACCTGTTGAAAAAGCTGTGCGAAGAGGTGGGAATACAACAGGTGTTTGCATCCGTCGAGCACCCACAAACGAATGGCCAAGTGGAGTCTGCCAATCGGGTGTTGCTGAGAGGTTTAAAGAGAAGACTAGAGAAAGCTAAGGGATCGTGGGCTGAAGAGGTACCCCGCATAGTTTGGGCGTACCATACCACTGAGCAGTCAGGAACCCACAAGACCCCGTTTAGTTTGGTTTATGGATGTGATGCGATGATTCCAGTCGAAATCCAGGAAAGCTCGCCGAGATTCCAGAACTTTGTGGCGGAAGACTCGAACGAAGAAAGAAGAATGAATCTGGATTTGCTGGATGAGGTCAGGGAGGAGGCGAGAGTGAAGGCCGAAGCAGTAAAGAGAAGGATTGAGCGAAGGTATAACTCTAAGGTAATATCAAGGCAGTTTAGAAGTGGCGATCTGCTGATGAGGAAGGCCCATCAGTATGAGATGCAGAACAAGTTATCGCCTAAGTGGACAGGACCGTTCAGAATAACCGAGGTGCTCGGGAACGGCGCCTACTGCTTGGAGACGTTAGAAGGAGGGGCGATTCCTCACACTTGGAACGCCACACATCTCAAATTGTATTACAGTTAAAGCCTTGTAAGTAAAGACGAACATGAAGAGATTTGAATAGTTTCTGTTAAAACAATTTCAAGGGGGGCACTCTTTTTTCCCTAAGGAGGGTTTTGAATGAGGCCACCCAATAAAGAAGAGTTTTTCAAGTTTAAAGCTTCTAAGTTTGCATGCTTATTGTTTTGAAAGTTTTTAGAAAAAAGACCTTATCATTTGTACGTGATCTAGGGCAACATTAAAGTTATATTGCATGCTTCATAGTTAAAAGTTTTGAAGTCCCAATCGTTTTTCGGCGATCGGTGGAAATAGTTAAAAGTTTTGAAGTCCTCGTCGTTTTTCGGCGATCGGTGGCAATAGTTAAAAGTTTTGAAGTCCCCGTCGTTTTTCGGTGATCGGTGGCAATAGTTAAAAGTTTTAAAGACCTCATCGTCTTTCGGCGATCGGAGGCACCAGTAGTGTAAAAGGCCCTCAGCGCTCTCGTGCATTTCGAGGCAAAAGAATAAGTCCTCCTCGCCCTTGAGCGAGTGCAGGCGAGAAAGAGAAGAAGTCCTCCTCGCCTTTGAGCGAGTGAAGGCAAGAACAGATTGGAAGACCTTTTTGCATATGTAGATTGAGGCAAGATTAAAAGTCCTCAGTGCATCCAGGGGGGAGGAGATGTACACCCTGGGCAAGTTGAGGCACCAGAGAAAGTCCTTCTCACCTCAGAGTCAGTTCAGGCAAGATAAAACTGAAAAGCCAGGGGTGTTCGTGACCTTAAACGGCGGGAAGGGAAGGTTGATGGAAAACGCCTTTTCCTCTTTAAGTGAAACATCAATATTGACCCAGTAAGACCAGATAAAGCTTGCACGCTTGCGGGCGGTGTGAAGATAGATAAAATCCTTCTCGTCTTGAACGAGTTCAGATACGGCGTGAAGTGTGGAAGAAGATAAAGGATAACTGAGGTAAGTTCAAAGAGAACACCTCACTATCCAGATCATTGTTCTAAAACTCAGGGAGGTAGAGAAGGATCCGAAAGGCGCCTTTACCCCCAGATGAGGGAACTATGATCAAGTTATTCAAAGAAGAAAGGTAACATCGCCGGAACCCTATGGCGTGAAGGTTGAGACAGTGAAGGGGTTGTACAGCGAGAGCCAGATCAGAAGAGTTCCAGGCGATGACAGAAGTAGGGGGCACTTCACTTGGCAGATCAGGTAAACTGTATTTTAATACTAGTTTGAGTTAAAACCTGCTGCCTAGTGAGTGATATGATGTTAAGGTTTGTTACCTTAAGTTCACAAGTTTTATTGAATGCCATCGCCGAAGAGTTGGTAGTTGCTCAAATTTACTTTGAGTTGACAGCTTGCTAAGTTTGTTATAAGGTTAACGATTTGCTCGAGTTAAAAGCAGTATGTGAAGGGTTAAGTTCAAGTATTGCTGAGTTAATGCAGTTGAGTAAGTTTCACCAGTTATGTTAGTTAACCCCACAGCAAATAGAGGCAAAGGCATACGAGGTGAATAGAAAGACGATATTCAAGCAATAAGAGTTATATAAGCAGTGTCAATTCAAGTTTTTACACAGATTGGTCATTACAAACAAAAGATAAACAACAAGTTTTCGAAGAAGAGGTGATGGGGGAAGGCAGTTAGTCTTCAGAAGGTACAATCTTCCCATCCACCACTTCGTTGCAGATTGACAACATGGAAAGGTCGAGCTCAGGATATTGGCATGACATTTGCTCCAGAGCGGCTTCGAACCCAGAGGTGAGGATTTGAGCAGCACTCTGCTCGAGCTCATGTATTTGGTTCTTTAGTCCTTCTTTCTCCTCATGAGCTCGAGCAAGCTCTTCAATAGCTTTCTTACTCTCACCTCGAGCTTGGGCAAGCTCTGCAACAACTTTTGTAGCTTCCTCACGAGCTTGGGAGAGCTCAACGAGAGCCTTATCTCTGTCTGCCTCGACCTTCCCCAAAAGGATCTCCCTATCTGCTGATCTCTTCTCAATTCTTTCCACCTTGGAAGCTTCAACTTTTCGTGCAGCCTCCAAGTCTGCCACCTTGACCCTGAGTGGGACCAACTTGCTCTCCAAGTCAATTTTCTCTTGGAGTTGGAGGTGCAGTTTTTGGCGCAGATCAGAGGCTTCCTTGCGTGTGTTCCTTAGCTCAGCGTCCAGAGCATCCTCCAGCCTTGAATGTTCCATTTCCTTCATCAGCAGATTGCAAGTGAGCTTTTCAGCCTCAGCCTTTATCATAAGATTCGACTCCTTGAGCTCGGAGTTTTCCTCTTGAAGCTTCTTGAGTGAATCCTTCACAGCTCTTGATACCAGCGAAGGGAGATCTTCCGCCATGGTCTTCAGTTGAGCAGTGAAGGGTCCCAAGGTCTCTTTAAAGGGATCTGGGAGGCTTGAGGCTGATGCTGGAAGTGCTGGTGGAGTTTGATGTTGGCTTTCACCACCACCCTCTTGAGTTTGTGCAGCAAGGGGGGCTTCCAGGCGTGGTGGTGAGGCTGGAACTTCCACTACAGGCGCTGGAGAAACTTGAGCACCCTCATCTTCTCCTAATACAGCCCCAGCGATGGATATGGTGGAAGGAGGACCCTCTCCAACAGATACAAACGGTGTAGAGGCGCTCGGAGGGTCCTCTGCATAATCAGGGCTACCACTCTCAATCACTATGGGCGCGGCGGCCAGTGATGTTGCTTAGACTGTTTCCAACGGAACGGGAGGTGATGGTGGTGTTGGCGTTGGAAGTGCAGGTGGAGTGGAGGTGGTTACCCTTTTTCTCTTGGTGATAAGACCATCCTCAATGGTTTCGTCGTCGACTTCTTCTTCCGACACCACCTGAGGAGTCTTCCTCTTTGGTCTTTTCAGCGCCAGTTTTTTCCTTTCTGGGGCGGGTAAGGCCCCAGAAGGAGTTGGACCTCGAGGAGAGGTTTTCCCTTGAGAGATGGCGATCTCCACGACCGAGTTGGGCACAGTTTGGGAGCCCGCCGCGAGTTTGTGGGATCGGGCGATCGCCCTCAATTAAGCCAGTTTTCCTTTGCCCAACATTGCGTCTGCACAAGGTAAAAACAGATGAGTATGCCCCAAAGCAAAAGCAGAACATGCAAATGTATACATACAGAACGAACAAGAACGTCTAAGACAAAACGCTAAGTCAGTTTCAACACAGAATGAGAGACTTGGTGTTAGGGTAGGGCTAACCTATGTGCATTTCGAGTTGGCCCTCGTGGAATTCGAAGGAGATTATTGAAGCAGTGGGAAAGGTGATGTTGGCAGAAGCCACGCTTTTCCAGAAAAGACAAAGGTCTTTGTCCAAATCTCCCATTTTGTCAGGACTCCTTGCTTTCCTGAAGCTGTCCCTGGAATCCTTGTTCCCCTTGTTTACCCAATACAAGGGGAAGCCATCAAGCAGTGAGGGGTCTTGATTATTCGGGCACACTTTGACGAACTTCCCCTTCCAGTCTTTGTAGGATTGCTGGAAGATGGAGAGGATTGACCTCCCAGCAATTCCATTCAAGCTGACCCAAGGGCGATCTCCAGGATTCTTTGCCTCAAACAGAAAGAGGAAGACATCAACCGAAACTGGCAGCCCCAAGTGCGCGCAAAGGATTTGGAACGCCCTCACGAACGCCCAGCTGTTGGGATGGAGCTGGGCAGGGGCGATGTCGAGCTCGGTCAATAGCTCCCTTTCGAAACGAGTGAAAGGAAACCTAAGTTTCACTTTCTTGAACAGTGTGGCGTAGACGAAGCAGAACAACTTGTCGTTGTTCCCTTTGTCGTCCGCACAGATTGGTTCTCCGGGGAGACAAGGCAGCACTGTCACCTTGTTATCGTGCTCCTTGTGAAATGAAAGGTCGGGTTGTTTCCCTTTCTTCAAGCGAAGCACCCCCACCTCATTATTTATTGACGAAGTTTCCTTCAGTAGAGTTGGGGTGGCCCAAGGGTACAACTCTTTGTAGTCTCGTGGAGGAAGGGAGGTTCCCCCGGCCTGTGGTGGAGTTGCTTGGGTAGGGTAGGCATGGGATGGGGCAGGCCTCTCAGCCTGTATGGAAGGAGCACCAAGGCTCGTGGGGGGTTGCGTGTTGGTGGAGGGTTTGCCCCAGTGGTAACTCTACGAGTTTTGGGAGGAGGGTTTCGCGATGAGGAAGGAGGGTTAACGGTGGACTTTGTCTGAGCCATCGCAGGAACTGCAAAGGAAAGAAAAGGGAGGAAATGAGGATAGCAAGAGAATGACTCGATCGAAGACGAAGAGGATAGAACGAGCGAGTGAGAGTTCGCTAGGGAAGACGCTATCAAGAACGAAACTCTAAGTTACGAGAAAAAAGAGAAACAACCCACAACGTATGCTCCAAACAGTTAATGGATGATGCAAACCGATTAAAATGCAACAAATATCAGCAGAAGGAGTGAAAGAGTTACCTTTTGATGATCGGATGAGTGTTGAAGGAAGTTGAAGATTGAGGGAGACGTAGGTTTCGTAGTTCGCAGAGAGAGCGTTCAGAATGCTTGAAGATGAAGAAGGATAATGAAACAGTGAATAGCGCGAAGCGTTTAAGGGTTTCGAACGTTGTAGGAAGCGCAAACGACAGTGAACAATAGCCGTTGATGGGTCCACGTGTCGAACGATCGAAGGAGTTGGTGAAATTTCAAGTCAGAGAACAGGTTTAGCGCCAACACACAAAGCCACGTAAGCCGCCAGATTTAAACCTCTTTAGTCTCCTCACTGAACAAGTCGCAGCTCGAGACTGGGGGGCTTGTGTACCGACCAGGTCATCGGGTGTGATGACGTGTCTTGCGCGTGCCCGGGTGGGGCGTGCTCAGTGGGACACGTAGGCCAGAAAGATGAATGGTTCAGAAGTGAGCATAGTCGTCGATCGCTGAATTGGCGTTCTCCGATCTCTAGTGTGCGTAACCGGCGGTCACCAGAGTTACGTCACAGTCGCCGTATGAGAGTGCTAGGAGATCAGATGGTGAGAGATCGCCGGGGAATGCTAGGAGATTGGGTGGTTACACACCACCACAAGAAGCACATCGCCGGATCTCCCAGTAAACATAGTTAAAGCTGTTGGAGGCTCAGAAGAGTAATTTCAAGCGTATAAGTTCAGTAAGATGATTGTTGCGCCAGCATGGGGCATGAAGGTCGAGTGGGTTGGGGGGAACACCTTGCTCATCAGTGACAGGATTCCCATAGTGGACATTCGTTGGTGGCAAGGTTTCCCCAGCTAAAACATGCATGGCGTAGCAATAAGGAGGGTGCCACTTGCGACGAGCGATATCGCAGAGATGATGCACTTTGTTGCATCCGATACTCACCTTGTCAGGTGGTGTTTCACAGCGCATTGTGTACTAGCTTGCTCCTTGAGTAGAGGACTTAGCTGCGCGGCTGGTTACTACACAGAAATAACGTTCAAAGTTGCTCCAACCTAGATGATGACACGTGTAGGGTTGGGTGCAATAGAGAAATGACGCTCAAGTTGTCCTAGCTCAGATGATGACAAGTGTAGGGTTGGGCGCTACCTACTATCCTAGCCCAAATGACGACACGTGTAGGGTTGGATGCGAACCACGCGTCCAAAAGCATAACGGCCTGGAGAGAGAAGAAACTGTACCGCCCTGGTAGTCAGGAGTGATGACGTGGCATCCTGCTACAGTATAGGCGTGTTGACAAGGCGCCAGGTTGGCAGAAGGGAAGGAGATCGGGGGGCTCGCGTAGTCTCCAGTTGTCAAGTTGGCGTGTTCCGATCTCCAGCTTACTAGAATCGGCGATCACCGGGTTAAAGATGAAGTCGCCAGATGTAGATTCAGGCGACCTAGTCATTGGAGATCGCCAGAGCAAGCACATCGCCGAAGATGAAGGAGAAGCAGATTATGAAGGCGGCCGGCGAGACCACAGGGAAGGTGTATGAAGGCCCCTAACTCGCCAGTTCCAATAGAGATCGCACTCCCAAGTTAGCTATGCATTGGGCAGTACCATGCATAAGTAACTTAGCCAAAATGAGAGTAGAAGCAGCGCCAAGCCAAGGAGCCTCCAGATGATGGCACGTGTACAGTTGGATGCGAGCCACGTGTCCAAGTCTGTAACTGCCAGGAGAGAGAAAACAACCAGGTATATAAGAGTTCTCAACAAACTTTCTGAGGTACGGACATTCAGTTTATACTCTTTACGCTTGCGAGTTGTAGAGCTGACTGTGAGAGAGGATTTGCACGGTTCTTGTTCTCTTCATATTTGGTGATACCGTCACTGACTTGAGCGTTGGAGTGCGATCGGCCGCAGCGGCGCCGCTCTGTTTCTTTGCAGGTTCTTGAGGTGGATCTCGAAGAGGAACGGAGGTTCGAAAGGGTGTGCCCGTCCATCCTTTGACGAGGCAGTTTCCAGCGTTCCGGTCAACAGGCGGGATCATCAGGCGCCCACCGTGGGGTCGTCTAAAACTTGCTCCCATCCACAGCGTGAGTTCGTGGAGGTTTTCGAAGTTTTTGCGTGGTTGTGTGCTGGTGCAACCATCGTTCGCTGTTTGTTTGAGTTTCGTTCGGTGAATTCGCATTTTTCCACCGTTCGTTTCGAGTTTTGTTCGGTGAAGCGAGGTTTCCTGCTGTTTGCGCGTGATTTGTTTGGTGGAGTTTGAGTTCTTTCGCTCGATCGGTTGTTCGTAGGGTTTCTGGTGAAGTTGTGGTTTTCTTTGAAGGTTTACGGTGTTCTTTAGTTTCTTGCGGAGTTTCGCACAGTTTCTCCGATTGATCGCTGAGTCGATCGTAGCTGAAGTAAGTGTCGTCCGCCGCATTCTGTGATTCGCTGAGTTTCATGAGAAAAATGAGAAGCAATCGCTCAAGTCCAGTTGCGCCCGTGGCGCCTGTCGCTGCTGAAGGCGCTGCTGCCATGACCATGGCGCAGATGGCGGAGATGATGCGTTCGTTGCAGGCAACTGTGGAAGCCTCACGCGTAGAGTAGGCGAGAATGCATGAGGACCTAGTCGCCTCTCGCGCTAGGAACGAGGAGCTGCGTCAAGCTCTTCAGGAGCAGCAAGGGCGTTCTGCCGCTGAAGAGGTTGCGCCATCGTTGCCACCTCGTGTTTTTCCCATGCCTTTTATTCAGGCGATCACGGACACTCCCATTCCCGCGAGCGTGGTTCCGGTTAAGGCTGTTTTCACCGGCGTGGAGGATCTTGAGGCTCATCTCACCACGTTCCATACGCAGATGATGCTGTCAGGAGGGTCAGACGCCGTCTACTGCAAGATGTTCGTGAGTACGCTCCAGGGAACGGCGTTGGAATGGTTCGTGAGCCTGCCTAACGGCCACGTAACCAATTTCCAACAGTTCTCGAAGATTTTTGTCGAGCAGTACATCGTGAATAAGGCACCGCCCAGGGTGTCTTATGATCTGTTTGATATAAGGCAGTACCAGGGAGAGTCCCTCAGAGAATACCTGAATCGTTTTGGGGCGCAGATGGTCAGATCGCCGGCCAAGGATGAAGAAATGCTGGTCTATGCCTTCAAGAAGGGCGTGCAGCCAGGACCATTCTGCGAGGCCTTGATCAGGGCTCACCCTGCGACGTTTGCTGAAGTCAGGCAACTTGCGGTGGTTCACATCGCCGACGAGAATGAAGTCGCCGAGAAGAGAGGAAGCGTGGCTCCCGCCAGACCACGCGCCCAGACCAGGATCCAGCCGCAGAGGGTGCTGGAGACAGCAGCGGCGGCCAGGATGGACCAGAGGACTCACCATCCTTACGATAGGAGGAACAAGGGAAGGAGCCAGGGGCGCCAGCAACCAGCGCGCCGGGAATACAATCGCCCGCCTAAGCACAAGTTTGTCATGGGACTGGCGGATCTGATCGCCATTCCTAACATATCTGCTAGGTTGAAAGCGCCTGAGAAGGTGGGCGATAAGGTGCTGGGGTCAAAGCCAGATGCCTGGTGTGAGTTCCACCAATGTTTTGGCCACACTTTGGACTCGTGTTTGTCCTTGGGATATCAGCTCGACGATCTGGTTAAGAGCGGGTTCCTAAATGACTATCTGCTGGACAGGAGGACGGGGGGAGCGTCGAGTTCCCAGCCAGCAGGTGGAGAAGCCCAGCAACATGAGATGCCTATCCACGGGGAGATCCACACCATTGTAGGGGGTTTCTCAGGTGGTGGATGCACCGCATCGCAGAGGAAGAAGTACGCGCGATCGGTGATGACAGTGGATATGTTTGAAGATCACTCGCCGGAAGTGGATATTACGTTCACCAAGCAGGATCTTCGGGACGTTGTGCCTCATGACAACGATCCCATAGTCATTTCGTTGGTTACGGCGGGAAGGAAGGTCCACAGAGTTCTGGTGGACCAAGGAAGCTCGGCAGACGTGATGTTCTGGCCGACTTTCACGCAGCTGGAGTTGCCCCTTGACCAGCTAAGGCCTTATGGAGGGTGCCTATATGGGTTCGCTGGTGACCAGGTGGAGGTCAGGGGGTACATTGAGCTGAGAACCACGTTTACAGATGAGGCTGGGTCGAGGACGGAGAAAATCAAGTACCTCATCGTAAACGCCCCTTCAGCATATAACATCCTGTTGGGAAGGCCCACGCTTAACAGGATAGGCGCCATTCCGTCGACTCGGCACATGAAGGTAAAGTTGCCGTCTATGGAGGGGGTGGTGATCACGATCAAGTCTGATCAGAAAGAAGCGAAAAAGTGCTATGAGAATAGCCTGAAAAACAAGAGGTCGGTGAGTTATGTAACAACCACCCCACCTCCCGGTGTGAAGCCCAGATCGACGGTAACAGAGGAGGTCGCCGGAAGAGATGTGGAGATGGTGGACACTGAGCTGGGCGAGAGGAATGCTGGTCTGGAGGAGGAAGAGGCGCGGAATCGCCCTGAGGAAGCGAGGGAGCAGGGAATCGCCAGGGCGGTGATCGCCAGAGAATCCAGGCCAAAACCTGTCGAGCAGTGGCTCGAAAAGGAGATCGGAGGAAAGATCTTCAAGTTGGGAAGATCTCTGGAGGTCGAGCTCCAGGACCAGATCGCCGAGGTGATTGTGAGGCATCTGGACGCGTTTGCATGGTCCGCTTCGGACATGCCCGGGATTGATCCCGACTTCTTGTGCCATCATCTGGCGATGGACAATTTGGTGAGACCGGAGCGACAGAGAAGAAGAAAGTTCAACGAGGAAAGGAGGCAGGCGATTAGAGATGAAACACAAAAACTCCTCGCTGCAGGCCACATCAGGGAAGTCCAGTACCCTGAATGGCTGGCAAATGTCGTGCTGGTGAAGAAGAGTAACGGGAAATGGCGCATGTGCGTCGACTTCACCGACTTGAACAAAGCTTGCCCAAAGGATTCGTATCCTTTACCAAGCATAGATGCCCTGGTTGATAGTGCTGCAGGGTGTAAGTTGCTGAGTTTCCTGGATGCCTTCTCAGGATATAATCAGATCAAGATGCATCCCATGGATGAAGAGAAAACAGCCTTCATGACGGAGAGGTCGTGCTACTGCTACAAGGTGATGCCGTTTGGGCTGAAAAACGCGAGGGCCACGTACCAGAGGCTGATGGATCGAGTACTTGCACCAATGCTGGGAAGGAACGTGCAAGCTTACGTCGATGACATGGTCGTGACCTCGCAGGAAAAAAGCAAGCACGTTGCAGACTTGGAAGAGTTGTTTACGACGATCGCCAAGTTCAGATTGAAGCTGAATCCGGAGAAATGCATTTTCGGCGTGGAGGCTGGAAAGTTTTTGGGTTTCCTCTTGACTGAAAGAGGAATAGAAGCCAACCCAGACAAGTGTGCCACCATATTGGCGATGAGGAGCCCAGCCACGGTGAAAGAAGTCCAGCAGCTAATAGGTCGGATGGCAGCCCTATCCCGCTTCGTGTCGGCTAGCGGAGAAAAGGGGCATCCCTATTTTCAGTGTCTGCGGCGCAATAATAAGTTTGTCTGGACGAAAGAGTGCGAGGAAGCTTTCGTCAAACTGAAGGAGTATCTGGCGAGCCCGCCGGTTCTGTGCAAACCGCTGGTGGGAATCCCTCTCAGGTTGTATTTTGCTGTGACTGAGAGGGCGGTGAGTGCGGTGCTCGCCCAGGATCAAGATCAGGCTCAGAAGCCTATCTATTTTGTGAGCAAGGTGTTGCAGGGCCCCGAAACGAGATATCAGGCCCTGGAGAAGGCTGCGCTGGCTGTGGTGTTTTCGGCGAGGAGGTTGCGCCACTACTTCCATAGCTTCACAATACTGGTGATGACTGACCTGCCCATCCAGAAGGTGTTGAAGAAACCTGACGTTGCGGGAAGGATGGTGAAGTGGGTTGTAGAGTTGTCAGAGTTTGATATTAAATATGAGCCCCGAGGCCCGATCAAGGGGCAAATCTTCGCAGATTTCGTGGTTGAGCTCTCATCAGAGGCGACGCGAGTTGAAGGAGACGATTTTCGTTGGGTACTCTCGGTGGATGGATCGTCGAACCAGCAGGGTAGCGGTGCTGGAGTCATTTTGGAAGGACCCAACGGCGTGCTGATAGAACAATCTTTGAGATTTGCCTTCAAAGCCAGCAACGATCAAGCAGAGTATGAGGCGCTGATCGCCGGGATTCTGCTGGCCAAGGAGATGGAAGCTAGGGTGCTGATGGCTAAGAGCGACTCGCTGCTAGTCACGGGGCAGGTAACAGGCGAGTTCCAGGCTAAAGATCCACAGATGGCGGCTTACTTGGCGTACGTACAGGAGTTGAAGAGTTCCTTTGCCTCTTTTGAAGTAGTACATGTGCCCAGAGAGCAGAATGCCCGAGCTGACTTGCTTGCTAAGCTCGCCAGCTCAGGCAAGGGGGGTAGGCAGAGGACGGTGATTCAAGAAACTCTGAAGACGCCAAGGGCATTTGTAGCAGATCACCTGGTCCTTCAGATAAGCAAGTCGACGAAGAAAGCAGCGAGAAGCCATAAGTCCTTGACGCAAGAAACTCTGAGATCGCCGAGAATTAGAGCATGTCGAGGAGAGAAGGTGAATGTGATGCAGGTCTGCGCCACCCATGAGCCAGACACTTGGATAACACAGTACAAGCGGTGCCTGGCAGATGGCCTCCTCCCACTGGATCCGACAGAAGCTAGGAAGGTAAAGAAAAATTCCAGCAAGTACA
This sequence comes from Phaseolus vulgaris, assembly GCF_000499845.2. Classification (NCBI taxonomy): domain Eukaryota; kingdom Viridiplantae; phylum Streptophyta; class Magnoliopsida; order Fabales; family Fabaceae; genus Phaseolus; species Phaseolus vulgaris. The sequence continues at coordinate 33,496,829 of NC_023752.2, read as the reverse complement.
CATTGATTGATGGCGATCTGTACAGGTTTGGGTTCACTCACCCACTCCTGGAATGCGTACACGGCGAGAAGTGCACGAGGATCATGGCAGAGCTCCACGAGGGTATATGCGGAAGCCACGTTGGGGGTCGAGCTCTGGCCGCGAGGACTCTCCGTGCAGGCTACTACTGGCCATCGATGAGAGAAGATTGCAAGAAGTATGCCCAGTGTTGCAAACAATGCCAACAGCATGCCGATTGGCACAAGGCACCTCCCGAGGAGTTAAAGTCGATCTATAGCCCTTGGCCGTTTCATACTTGGGGAATCGACTTCCTGGGACCTTTCCCGCTGGCGATCAGGCAGATGAAGTACTTGGTGGTGGCGATTGAGTATTTCACCAAGTGGATTGAAGCAGAACCAGTGGCCCAGATCACCGCACACAAGATCGAAGGTTTCGTGTGGAAGAACATCGTGTGCAGGTTTGGAGTGCCCAAACGCCTGGTGTCGGATAATGGGACGCAGTTTGCAAGCCACCTGTTGAAGAAGCTTTGCGAAGGAGTGGGAATTCAACAAGTGTTTGCATCCGTCGAGCACCCTCAGACAAATGGCCAGGTAGAGTCAGCTAATCGGGTGTTGTTGAGAGGTTTGAAGAGAAGGCTTGAGAAAGCCAAGGGAAGTTGGGCTGAGGAGGTACCCCGTATAGTCTGGGCGTACCACACCACCGAGCAGTCAGGAACCCATGAGACCCCGTTCAGCTTGGTCTATGGGTGTGATGCCATGATTCCAGTGGAGATCCAGGAGAGCTCGCCGAGATTCCAGAACTTCGTAGAGGAAGACTCGAATGAAGAGAGAAGGCTGAACCTGGATCTACTGGATGAGGTCAGGGAAGAGGCGAGGTTGAAGGCTGAAGCCGTGAAGAGAAGGATTGAACGAAGATACAACTCGAAGGTGATGCCAAGGCAGTTTAGAGAAGGCGACTTGGTGATGAGGAAGGCCCACCAGTACGAGATGGAGAATAAACTGTCACCCAAGTGGACTGGACCGTTCAGAATAACCGAGGCGCTCGGGAACGGCGCCTACCGCTTAGAGACGCTGGAAGGAGGGGCGATTCCTCGCACCTGGAACGCCACGCACCTGAAGTTGTACTATAGTTAAGAGCTTTGTAAGTAAAGACAAACACAAAGTCATATTACAATGTCTCTGATAAAACAGTTGAAGGGGGCACTCTTTTTTCCCTAAGGAGGGTTTTTAACGAGGCCACCCAATAAAAGAAGAGTTTTCGAAGTATAAGGCGATTTCAGATTGCATGTGTGCAGTTTTCGAAGTATAAGGCGTTTTCAGATTGCATGTGTGCTATTTTCCAAAAGTTTTGAAGAAAGACCTTGTCACTTGTACGTGATTTAAGGCAAGTAAAGATATATCGCGTGCTTTCTAAAAAGTTTTTAAGTCCTCATCGTTTTTCGGCGATTGGAGGCACCAGTTAAAGTTTTTAAGTCCTCATCGTTTTTCGGCGATTGGAGGCACCAGTTAAAGTTTTTTAGTCCTCATCGTTTTTCGGCGATTGGAGGCCCCAGTTAAAGTTTTTAAGTCCTCATCGTTTTTCGGCGATTGGAGGCATCAGTTAAAGTTTTAAAGTCCTCATCGTCTTTCGGCGATCGGAGGCACCAGTTAAAGACCTCCTCGCCGTCGAGCGAGTGCAGGCGAGAGAGAGAAAAAGTCCTCCGTGTTTCTGGGGGCGAGAAGATGTAACCCCTGGGGCAATGTAGAGGCAAGTTAAAGACCTCCTCGCCGTCGAGCGAGTGCAGGCGAGAAAGAGAAAAAGTCTTCCGTGTTTCTGGGGGCGAGAAGATGTAACCCCTGGGGCAATGTAGAGGCAAGTTAAAGACTTCCTCGCCGTCGAGCGAGTGCAGGCGAGAAAGAGAAAAAGTCCTCCGTGTTTCTGGGGGCGAGAAGATGTAACCCCTGGGGCAATGTAGAGGCGAGTTTAAAGACCTTCTCGCCGATGAGCGAGTTCAGGCGAGTTAAAGACCTTCTCGCCGATGAGCGAGTTCAGGCACGTTAAAGACCTTCTCGCCGATGAGCGAGTTCGGGCGAGTTCAAAGACCTTCTCGCCTACATGCGAGCTTAGGCAAGATAAAATCCTTCTCGTCTCGAACGAGTTCGGGTATGGTGCAGAGGGTGGAAGAAGTTTGGAAGGTGGCTAAGGTAGGTTCGAAGAGAACGCCTAGTCACCCGGTCTTTCGTTCTGAAGTTCAGGGAGGTGAAGAAGGATCCCAAAAGGCGTTTCTGCCCCCAGATAAGAAACAATGGCCAAAGCGGGAGGCTGGAAAGAAGCTGATATCACCAAGAGTCTTTGGCGATCAGGAAGAGTTCAAACAGCGGCGAGAAGGTTGAAAGACCTGTTTGATAAGGCAGGTCGAGTGGGACGGTGTTTTGAGCCAGTAACTGAGTTACAGTTCGTTGCTTGAGGGATATTCTTACGATAAGGTTAGTTGCCTTAAGAGTACAAGTTGGTTAAAATGATTATCGCTTAAGTTTGAAGTGGTTCGAAGCAGTTAAGTCAAAAGTCGTGTTTGCAAAATCATTAAGTTAAATCCGACAAAGTTAAACATGCGAAGAAGGTTAAAGCGCTTAAAGAAGTCAGGAGAGGGAACACCCAAACTTTGTCATTAAGATAAGTATCTGTTAAAGGCACATATACACGAGTTTATTACAGAATGATACAAGGGAAAACACGAAGGTAGCAGATGAAGAAGAGTTGATTAGTCTTCAGCAGGAACGACTTTTCCATCTACTACTTCATTGTTCAGCGACACCATGCTGAGATCCAGGTCGGGGAATAGGCAAGCAAATTGTTCCCGCGCAGCTTCAAACCTAGCAGCCAGAATTTGAGCAGAGTTTAGCTTGAGTTCTTCGATTTGCTTCTGAAGTTCCTCAATCCGCTTCTTGAGGTCTTCAGTTTGCTCTCTCAACTCTTTATTCTGTTGCTCCAGCTCTTCAACCTGTTTTTTGAGTTGCTCGTTGGTCTCTTGAGCCTGGAGAAGGTCTTCAGTAACCTTCTTGGTTTCCGCTTGCACTTGGGCTAGTTCAGCGACTACCTTTCCTTTCTCTTTGTTGGCCTCGGCAAGATCAGCTATGGCGTCGTCCCTCGCTTTTTCCACCTGCCCAAGTAATTTCTCCCAGTCGATCGACCTCTACTCCAATTTTTGCACCTTAGCGGCGTCAGCTTTCATGAGAGCCTCCAGGTCAACCGCCCTGGCGCGAAGGGGCACAATCTTGCTCTCCAGTTCGACCTTCTCTTGAGCAAGTTGATGCACTTTGTGGCGAAGGTCAGTGGCCTCCTTGCGCGCCAGCCTGAGCTCGGTGTTCATTGCATCCTCCACTCGGGAGTGTTCGACTTCTGCGAGCGTCAGGTTGAAAGACAACTTCTCCACCTCGACCCTCATGGTGCTGTTTTCGGTTTTGAGGTTGAAGAGGTCGTCTTGGAGCCTCCTGGTTGAGCCCTCCACAGCCCTGGTTATGATCGCCGGGATATCCTCTGCTATGGTTTTCAGCTTGGCAGTTAGAGGCTCCCACATCCTTGTGACCTCCAAAGGGAGGTTTGCTGCTTGGAGAGGCACCAGGTGGGCCTGTTGTGGGTTCTCGCCGCCACCTTCCTTAGCGGGTTCTTCAGTAGTTGCTTCTTGGCGCGGCGACGGAATCGGGGATTCGGTGATCAGAATCGGAGAGGTATGAGCAACCTCCTCCCCGATTGGAGCATCTTCTACAGCTGAAGCGTTTGAAGGGGGACCCCCTCCAGCTGACACATATGGTGTAGAAGCGCTTGGGGGGTCCTCCAGGAAGTTTGGCTCTTGGGCCTCAGCTACAGGTGGCGCAGTGGCCAGTAGGACCGCTTGGACTGGAGAGGCAGGAGCCTGTGGGGGTGGCGATGATGGAGGAGGAGCAGGCGTCGATGGAGGTGTTGAGGTTGGAAGAGGGGGTGGAGCAGGCGGTGAGGAAGGTGCCACCCTCTTCCTCTTTGTAACGAGGCCATCCTCGGTGACCTCGTCATCCTCTTCTTCCTCCTCATGGATGACTTGAGCGGCTTTCCTTTTAGGCCTTTTAAGAACCAGTTTTTTGCGTTGGGCGGGTTCCTTAGGTGGTGATCGCCCGTGGACGATAGCCTTCTCCACCACCGAGTTGGGCACTGTTTGCGAGCCCGTCGCCAATCCATGATTTCGGGCGAGCGCCTTAAGTTCAGTGAGCATTCCTTTGCCCAACATGTCGTCTGCATGGAACGAAAATGCATGGGTTAACTCAGGGAAAAAAACAAATGCATAAGGTAGTACACAGCAAAGCAGATGAAATGTGCAGGAAAGATAAAATCAAAGTCTTGCGCATAACGCGCAAGACGCCCAGAAACAGCTAAACAGAAGCAGTATTAAAACAACAGTTTTTAATGTTCTAACCTATTCGAATTTCTAGCTGGTCTTCATAAAATTCGAAGCAGATCAAGGTAGTGGTAAGGAAAGTAATATTGCCGTCCGCCACCCTCTTCCAGAAGAGACAGAGATCTCTGTCCAATCCTCCCATGCTGTCAGGACTTCTGGGTCTCCTGAAACAGCTCTTGGACTCTTTCTTCCCCTTGTCCACCCAGTACAAGGGGAAGCCGTCGAGAAGGGAGGCGTCCTTGTCATTAGCGCGTACTTGGACGAACTTTCCCTTCCAGTCCTTGTAGGATTGCTGGAAGATGGCAAAGATGGACCTCCCAGCAATCGCGTTCAAGCTAACCCACAGGCGGTCTCCTGGGTGCTTGGCTTCGAAGAGAAACAGGAATACATCCACGGAAGCGGGCAACCCCAGGTGGTCGCACATCACTTGAAAAGCTCGAACAAACGCCCAGCTGTTGGGGTGAAGCTGGGCGGCGGCAATGTTGAGCTCGGTTAGGAGTTCCCTCTCGAATCGGGTGAAAGGGAACTTGAGCTTCACCTTCTTGAATAAGGTCGTATAGACGAAGCAGAAGGGCCCGTCGGTGCTCACTTTGTCATCGGCGCAAACAGGCAGATTGGGGGGGCAAGGCAGCACCATCATCTTCTCGTCGTGCTCTTTGTGGAATGATTGATTAATCTCATCCCCCTTAGTCAGCCGCAAAACTGCTCCAGCAGTGTTCACAGAGGATGTCTCCCTCAGAAGGGTCGAGTTGGCCCAGGTGATGGAGATCAAGCTCAAGAGAACATGGAGGCCACTCATCAAGTTCAAGAAGAGGTGGAGGGACAAATGGAGGACGCCCATGGAGGTCAAAGTCCACCTCAAAGGATTACAAGAAGCATGTTCAAAGCTTTGGGAGCTAGAGGACATTTATTTTCTCTTTTTGTAGTTTCTTTAGTTGAAGGTGCTTAGAGGGAAACTTTAGAAACCTCTTTTGTTATAGCATCTTTTAGGCTTTAGTTAGGAGCTTTAGGGGGGTGTGTTAGTAGATAGGTGTAGAAGTAGAATAGGAGGTGCCAAAGTAAAGGAAGAAGTCACACCTTCCTCATGGCTTGAAATAGGAGCCGGTTTTAGCTAGCTTTGGGAGGGAAATTTGAATTGTTTTAGCTTGCATTTTCAGCACCTTAGGCTATATATAGAGGTGCTCTCTTTGTAAAATTCAGATTGGAATTAATCTAAGAAAACTATACTCAAATTTTGAGTGACCTTTGGAGAGCTTTTGGAGCCTTCTTCCCTAGTCTTATCTTGATGGATCCATGGAGTCCTCAAGTGGCGGCATCACTCTCATCTAGGAGCATTCCACACTTCTAGTGGCGAGATCATCCATCCTCCTTCCATCTTCATGAGCATTCTCTTCTCCTTCTTTTCTTCTTCTTCAATTGTTCATGTTGCCTTGTGTTTTGAGTTGTTTTAGTTTCGGTTCTTCCATTTTCCAGCACCTATATTCTGTTTTGTTTCTTAATTCTGTTCGGTTCAATTGAATATTGGTTTATTTCTGTTCGGTCTTTTCAATTTTAATTCCTTTGTTGATTCAATTTGACAATATTTGGTTCATCCAAATGAGTTTGGGATTTGGTACTAGTTATCGGTGAGTTCTTGTCTTAGAACCATGATCCAACTCTAAGAAAAGTGCCTCTATATTTTCCAGCTCAAGGTGATTCCTAAAAATGTCAAGAATCTTGTTCTATGTGGCTATTGGAATCACATCATGCCATCTTTGAAAAACGATCCACTACCACAAAAATGGAGTCCTTTCCCTTCAATGCCTTGGGTAGATATATCTATGGATTTCATCTTAGGCTTACCCAAGACATCAGAGGGAAAGGACTCCATTTTTGTGGTAGTGGATCGTTTTTCAAAGATGGCTCACTTTATTCCTTGCCACAAAGTGGATGATGCATGCCACATTGCAAACCTCTTCTTTCAAGAAGTGGTTCGCTTGCATGGGATTCCTAGGTCTATAGTGTGCGATAGAGATCCTAAGTTCTTGAGTCACTTTTGGAAGACCTTGTGGGGCAAGCTTGGAACTAAACTTTTATTTTCTACCACTTGCCACCCACAAACTGATGCTCAAACCGAGGTGGTGAATAGAACTTTGGGACAACTATTGAGATGCTTTATTTCGGGGAATCCTAGAGTGTGGGAGAATTTACTACCCCATGTTGAGTTTGCATATAACCGAGTAGTAAATTCTACCACCTCCCATTCTCCTTTTGAGGTGGTCTATGGGTTTAATCCCCTAACACCTCTTGATCTTCTTCCTATTCCCCTTCTTGAAGATGTCTTGTGCAAAGATGGGGATGAAAAGGCTTCTTTTGTGAAAACTTTGCATAAAGACATCAAGAAGAGAATTGAGAAGAAGGTTGGCAAGTATGCTGAACTTGCCAATAAAAGGAGAAAAGCATTGTTGTTTGATGAGGGCGATTGGGTTTGGCTTCACTTGAGGAAAGATCGTTTTCCTACTCAAAGGAAGTCCAAACTAATGCCTCGAGGGGATGGCCCTTTCCAAGTCCTCAAGAGGATTAATGACAATGCTTATGAGTTAGATATGCCTGATACATTCTTAGGTAGTCATACTTTTAATGTCAGCGATCTAACTCCTTTTTCTGTAGGTCTCCAGAATTCGTGGTTGAATTCTCTCCAACTCGGGGAGTATGATGGAGATCAAGCTCAAGAGAACATGGAGTCCACTCATCAAGTTCAAGAAGAGGTGGAGGGACAAATGGAGGACGCCCATGGAGGTCAAAGTCCACCTCAAAGGATTACAAGAAGCATGTTCAAAGCTTTGGGAGCTAGAGGACATTTATTTTCTCTTTTTGTAGTTTCTTTAGTTGAAGGTGCTTAGAGGGAAACTTTAGAAACCTCTTTTGTTATAGCATCTTTTAGGCTTTAGTTAGGAGCTTTAGGGGGGTGTGTTAGTAGATAGGTGTAGAAGTAGAATAGGAGGTGCCAAAGTGAAGGAAGGAGTCACACCTTCCTCATGGCTTGAAATAGGCGCCGGTTTTAGCTAGCTTTGGGAGGGAAATTTGAATTGTTTTAGCTTGCATTTTCAGCACCTTAGGCTATATATAGAGGTGCTCTCTTTGTAAAATTCAGATTGGAATTAATCTAAGAAAACTATACTCAAATTTTGAGTGACCTTTGGAGAGCTTTTGGAGCCTTCTTCCCTAGTCTTATCTTGATGGATCCATGGAGTCCTCAAGTGGCGACATCACTCTCATCTAGGAGCATTCCACACTTCTAGTGGCGAGATCATCCATCCTCCTTCCATCTTCATGAGCATTCTCTTCTCCTTCTTTTCTTCTTCTTCAATTGTTCATGTTGCCTTGTGTTTTGAGTTGTTTTAGTTTCGGTTCTTCCATTTTCCAGCACCTATATTCTGTTTTGTTTCTTAATTCTGTTCGGTTCAATTGAATATTGGTTTATTTATGTTCGGTCTTTTCAATTTTAATTCCTTTGTTGATTCAATTTGACAATATTTGGTTCATCCAAATGAGTTTGGGATTTGGTACTAGTTATTGGTGAGTTCTTGTCTTAGAACCATGATCCAACTCTAAGAAAAGTGCCTCTATATTTTCCAGCTCAAGGTGATTCCTAAAAATGTCAAGAATCTTGTTCTATGTGGCTATTGGAATCACATCACCAGGGATACAAGGTTTTGAAGTCTGGCAGGGGAACGGGGGCTCCTCCGGCGATAGGTGGAGTCGCCTGGGCCAGAACAGGACGGGAAGACGCAGGCCTCTCAGCCTGGGAAGATGAAGCGCCACGAACTCGTGGTGGATCGTGTGCTTGTGAAGGGGGGTTTCGTGATGAAGGAGGAGGATTCGGGGTGATCTTTGTGCGAGTCATGATAGCAGCTGCAAAGGAAGAAGAAAGGAAAAATGATCAGGGGTTACAGAGGCTGACTCGATCATAGAAGGAAGGTGAAAAACGAACGAATGTAGGTTCGTTGCGACGATTGACGAAGCCCTAAGTTACGCAGAAGGAGAAATGGAAAAACAACCCACAACGTATGCACCAGGCAGTTACAGGATGATGCGAATCGGTTAAAATGCAAGGAAAACCAGCAGAAGAAGGAAAGTAGGTACCTTTTGATGATCAGGAAGACAATGAAGGTTGATGGTGATTCAGAATGCTGGAGAGCGCTGAGAGTTTTTCGCAGAAGGAAGTTAGAGCGTTCGTGAATGCGAGGGAAAGTGATGGAACAGTGTTGAGTGAAAATGGGTTTAAGGGTTTTTTCGAAATGGGTTTAGGAAGCGCAGCCGTTGATGAAGCCACGCGTCAAGCGATGAGTGAGGGGTTTGGTGGAGCGTCAAAGCAGCAGAAGGTACAACCGCTTGGAATTCTGCGTCAGTGCCACGTAGACCGGTGTTGACGTGACTCTTTCAGTCTTTTCGCTAGACAAGTCTTCGCTTAAGACTGGGGGGCTTGTGTACCGCCCTGGTAGTCGGGAGTGATGACGTGGCATCCTGCTATAGTATAGGCGTGTTGACAAGGCGCCAGGTTGGCAGAAGGGAAGGAGATCGGGGGGCTCGCGTAGTCGCCAGTTGTCAAGTTAGCGTGTTCCGATCTCCAGCTTACTAGAATCGGCGATCACCGGGTTAAAATGAAGTCGCCAGATGTAGATTCAGGCGACCTAGTCATTGGAGATCGCCAGAGCAAGCACATCGCCGAAGATGAAGGAGAAGCAGATTATGAAGGCGGCCGGCAAGACCACAGGGAAGGTGTATGAAGGCCCCTAACTCGCCGGTTCCAGTAGAGATCGCACTCCCAAGTTAGCTATGCACTGGGCAGTACCATGCATAAGTAACTTAGCCAAAATGAGAGTAGAAGCAGCGCCAAGCCAAGGAGCCTCCAGATGATGGCACGTGTACAGTTGGATGCGAGCCACGTGTCCAAGTCTGTAACTGCCAGGAGAGAGAAAACAGCCAGGTATATAAGAGTTCTCAACAAACTTTCTGAGGTACGGACATTCAGTTTATACTCTTTACGCTTGCGAGTTGTAGAGCTGACTGTGAGAGAGGATTTGCACGGTTCTTGTTCTCTTCATATTTGGTGATACCGTCACTGACTTGAGCGTTGGTGATGTGATTCCAATAGCCACATAGAACAAGATTCTTGACATTTTTAGGAATCACCTAGAGCTGGAAAATATAGAGGCACTTTCTTAGAAGTTGGATCATGGTTCTAAGTCAAGAACTCACCAATAACAAGTACCAAATCCCAAACTCATTTGGATGAACCAAATATTGTCAAATTGAATCAACAAAGGAACTATCAAATGAATTGACCGAACAGAATTATGCAAGAAAACATATGAACCGAACATAAAAGGAATTGAAAACAAAAACAGAACATAGGTGCTGGAAAATTGGAATAGCCGAACCAAAACAAATCACAAACACAAGGCAACATGAACAATTGAAAAAGAAGAAAGGAAGGAGAAGAGAATGCTCATGAAGATGGAAGAATGGTTGGATGATCACGCCACTAGAAGTATGGATGCTCCTAGATGAGTGTGCAAGCCGCCACTTGAGGAAACCATGGTCCTTCAAGATAAGACTAGAGTAGAAGCTCAAAAGCTCTCCAAATGCTCACTCCAATTTTGAGTATAGTTTCTTTAGATAAATTCAAATCTGAATTTTACAAAGAGAGCACCTCTATTTATAGCCTAAGGTGCTGAAATGTAAGCTACACAAATTCAAAAAAACTCCCTCCCAAAAAGCTTCTAGAATTTGCGCCAAAAACAAGGCATGAGGAAGGTGTGATCCTTTCTCTCACTTTGGCACCTCCTTATTTACTCCTACACCTATCTACTAATACACCCCCCCTAAGACTCTTAACTAAAGACTAAAAGATGCTTTAACAATAGAGGTTTCTAATGTTTCCCTCCAAGCACCTTTCTAAACAATATTTATTTAAAACTTGGCCTTGCCCTTCATGGGATGGTCTTTAGGCTTTTGTGGGCTTTGGCCTTCTTGGGCTTGGGCTTGGGCTTGGGCTTTATCTTTTGCAAAGATTAACAAGAAAAACTTTAAATGTGAAGGCGAATGATCTTGTTCTTCATTATAAAAAGCCAACTTTAGTTGATTCTCATCATACTCCCCGAGTTGGAGAGAATTCGCCCACGAATTCTGAATCCCTGCATATAACAAAGTCAATGTACTTTTACAATCAAAAGAGTAAGAAAAAGGAATACATGACTTAGTAGAGGGAATCAAAGGGATTGCAGAAAAGGAGGTCCTATGAATCAACCAAGTTGGAAAAATTTGTTTGGGAATGATGATATTTTTTGGAAAAAGACCTCTTAAGTGGTGAAACCCATTAGGAGGTATGAAAAAATCATCCCTAACATATTTTAACCAAGGTGGTGTTGAAATAGGAACCTTGGGTAATGAAAAAGATAAAGAAGAAGAAGACCTTGGAGGGTCCACTTGAGGTATAGCATGAGTCAACATGATGGATTTAGAGGAGAAAATGGTGTGACTCGGTGTAGTACTTACTTCTTTTTCTTTCTCATTTTCTCTTTTAGTTTTCATTTTTATTTGGTCCTCATGAACCTCTTTGGGAGAGAGGGGTTTTAATATAACCTTGCGCCCTAGGAAGGAAAAAGACATTGTATTGGATAGACCATCATGTAAAACATGTCTATCATATTGCCAAGGCCTTCCTAAAAGAAGATGAGAAGCTTCCTTGGGCACAACATCACATAAAACCTCATCTTTATACTTTCCTATAGCGAAGTTAATGAGGACTTGTTTATTCACCATGATTTCACCTACTTCACTAAGCCATTGTAATTTGTAGGGCTTGGTATGAGAGATAGTGGGTAAGGCTAACTTCTCCACAACTCTTGTACTAGCCACATTAGTGCAACTTCCCCCATCAATAATCAAGGAACATAACTTGTTGTTGATAAGACATCGGGTGTGAAAAATATTTTCTCTTTGAGTATCATTCAAAGATTTTGGAATTGTGCCCAACATACGTCTTACCATCAATAAGTCACCTTCACAAGGACTTTCACTCTCATTTTCACTTGATGGTCTAGAAGGTGAAGAATGCCTAGGTGAAGTGGAATCATGCTCACTAACTACAATGCCTTCATGCATGTACATACTTCTTTTAGAAGGGCAATTAGCAGCAATGTGACCATATCCCAAACATTTAAAACACTTTTGACTAGACGATTTAATTGGGGATTTAGGCCTAGAAGTAGATGGTGTAGGATCCTTGGGTTTGAAAGAAGAATCTGTGGAAGGATGTTTAGAAAAAGAATTTTTGGTTCTCCAAGACTTGGAGTAGTATCCATCATTGGAAGCATTTTTGAAAGAGTTTTTCTTAGCAAGTTGGGCTTCCACCTTCATTGCAAGATGAACTAAAGAGCCCAATGATGAATACTCTTGTAACTCAACAAAGTCTTGAATATCCTTCCTAAGACCACTCACAAACCTAGCAATCATAGCTTCCTCACTTTCCTCTAATTCAATTTTAAGCACAAGCGTTTCTAGCTCTTTATAATATTCATCCACATTTAGCGTGCCTTGTTGAAACCGTTGGAGTCTCAACATGAGGTCTTTCCTAAAATGTGGGGGCACAAATCTAGCGCGCATTTGATCCTTTAAAGAGTTCCAAGAGTCCACGGGAGGACCCTTGTGATAGATAATGTCCTTTACAATTCCATGCCACCATTTCATGGCATAATCACTAAACTCTAGGGTGGCTAGCTTAAGCTTATGCTCATCTTGGATCTCATGGATCTCAAATATTTGTTCACACTTAGCCTCCCAATCTAAATATACATTAGGATCACTTGAGCCATTGAAACAAGGAAGCTTGACCGAAGGTAGCCTAGCCTTTGCATCTTGGTAGTAGCCATTGCCATAGTGAGGTCTCTCCCCTTGGTTGTGATGTCTATGTCCAAGGAATTGGGGTGGAGTTCTCCTTCTCCTATGGTCATCTTCACGGCCAACATCATTTGAAGAAGCTCTTGAAGATGGTCTATGAGAATGATGTCCATCATGGATAGAAGGAGATGGTCTAGCTTGTTGGACCTCCATCTTTTGCATTTTCTCCTCCAACCGTCTAATGGTTCTTTGAGCTTCATGTAATTCACCAAGGATTGAAGCTTTGGAAGGAGAATTCTGCTTGTAGGATGCATCACTTGAAAATCCAGCCATTTGTAATTAAAAAAAACAGCAAACACACAAAAACAGCAAACAAGTTAAAAATTAGCAAAAACAGTGAGCTTTGGCAATGAAACTGCCGAAGTGAAATGAAGCTGAAAAAAGAGATCACTCTCAAAGAAACAATGTTCTTGCACCAATCTGATCTTGAGGCCTTGAAATCCTCAAATGAAATATGTCAAAGCAAGCACACTAATCTCAAGAGCAACCACCACCAAACCAAAGAAACAATAAAGACAAACAAGAAAAGGTATAAGCAAGGAAAGGTAATTGCAAATGGAATACTATATGTAAGACAAACTCAAAGAGTAAGAATGAAAGACAATCAAGAAAATAAAGAACTCAATGAGAAAAGTAGGCACACAAAAGAATACCTAAGGAAAAGCACTAGAGTAGATGAAGAAAACAAAAAATTTAGCTACTGGAAAATTTTTTTTTTTTATGCAAACTGTGTTTGATATTCACTGATTTAACTGGAACGTTGTAGAGAGAACTGGATTATGAAATTTATACCACAGAATCTTCAAGATGTTAACTCAAAAATGGCACTGGAATCAATTAAAAACAGTAAGCCAATTGAGAGAAATAAAGTTTTTAAAATCGCTGCCAGATTACCGTATTTTTTTCGGCAGGAATGTACACTTTTTTTATTTTATTTATCATTTTTTGTGTACTTCATATTTTTGAATGATTCTTTTTTCTATTCTTTTCTAACACTTTGAATATCTCAAATCCAGAATTTCAGAATTTTACAGTACGTAAATCAGTTGCAATAAGGAAAAACAGTAAGCACTTTTTTCAGAAACAGAGGAATCCTAATAGGAATAAAAAAAACAGGATGATGAACTAGCAAAGACATAATAGAAAATGATGTATTGGAACTTGTATAGGTCTAGAATACAAGTATGAACTCAATTCTAAAAAGAAAATGCACAAAGGATCAACATCAAATCAGAAAATTATATGACACCAAAGCAAGAAACAATCAAAACAATAAAAGTACTACTAGAAGTAATGACATATATGGAATAACATGACTAAGACAAAACTTGACATGATTCAAAAATTAAAAGACACAACACAAATTGTAACAAGTGAAAGGAAGCTTAAGGTAAACTCTAGGAAGGATAGTGCCATTCCAAAAGAGCAACCATACTCATAAGAATTATGAGTGCCATAAACCTTTCCTCAAACACTTGGAGCAAAAGAAAAACAGCAAGAATACTCAATTAAAATTCTAAAACAGAAACTTAAATTGCAAGAAAATTAAAGAGCTCTTGAAATTAAAGTGCACACAACTCAACAATTAAACAAGAAGAACCTAAGACTCATGATACCACATGATGTGATTCCAATAGCCACATAGAACAAGATTCTTGACATTTTTAGGAATCACCTAGAGCTGGAAAATATAGAGGCACTTTCTTAGAAGTTGGATCATGGTTCTAAGTCAAGAACTCACCAATAACAAGTACCAAATCCCAAACTCATTTGGATGAACCAAATATTGTCAAATTGAATCAACAAAGGAACTATCAAATGAATTGACCGAACAGAATTATGCAAGAAAACATATGAACCGAACATAAAAGGAATTGAAAACAAAAACAGAACATAGGTGCTGGAAAATTGGAATAGCCGAACCAAAACAAATCACAAACACAAGGCAACATGAACAATTGAAAAAGAAGAAAGGAAGGAGAAGAGAATCCTCATGAAGATGGAAGAATGGTTGGATGATCACGCCACTAGAAGTATGGATGCTCCTAGATGAGTGTGCAAGCCGCCACTTGAGGAAACCATGGTCCTTCAAGATAAGACTAGAGTAGAAGCTCAAAAGCTCTCCAAATGCTCACTCCAATTTTGAGTATAGTTTCTTTAGATAAATTCAAATCTGAATTTTACAAAGAGAGCACCTCTATTTATAGCCTAAGGTGCTGAAATGTAAGCTACACAAATTCAAAAAAACTCCCTCCCAAAAAGCTTCTAGAATTTGCGCCAAAAACAAGGCATGAGGAAGGTGTGATCCTTTCTCTCACTTTGGCACCTCCTTATTTACTCCTACACCTATCTACTAATACACCCCCCATAAGACTCTTAACTAAAGACTAAAAGATGCTTTAACAATAGAGGTTTCTAATGTTTCCCTCTAAGCACCTTTCTAAACAATATTTATTTAAAACTTGGCCTTGCCCTTCATGGGATGGTCTTTGGGCTTTTGTGGGCTTTGGCCTTCTTGGGCTTGGGCTTGGGCTTTATCTTTTGCAAAGATTAACAAGAAAAACTTTAAATGTGAAGGCGAATGATCTTGTTCTTCATTATAAAAAGCCAACTTTAGATGATTCTCATCAGTTGGAGTGCGATCGGCCGCAGCGGCACCGCTCTGTTTCTTTGCAGGTTCTTGAGGTGGATCTCGAAGAGGAACGGAGGTTCGAAGCGGTGCGCCCGTCGATCCTTTGACGAGGCAGTTTCCAGCGTTCCGGTCAACAGGCGGGATCAGAAACCTAGCTATAAAGGTAAACTTAACAGAATTTGCAGAGGTACGTTTTTCATTACGGCTCATTCTGCTAGGGTTGTGTACCTTTAGTACGGTCCTACAGAGCATATTTTCTCTCAGTTTTTGGGTGTTCTTTTCACTGACTTGAGCGTCGGAGCACCACCGGCCGCAGAGGCGCCACCTTGTGTTTTTCATGTTCTCAAAGAGGATATCTGTGGTGTGGACTTGGAGGGCACGTGGTGTCAAGCTGGTGAGGAAGATCGTGACGAGGCAACGCTCTTGCGCTAGGTCAACCGGCAAGATCAGAGGTAAACTATGAAGTCTCATTACTTCTCTAGAGAAGAGCTTATCCACAAAAATAGAATCAATACCTTTTATGGTCCTAGGAAGCTCTAATATAAAATCTAGTTTTATATCTTCCCACGGATCATTTGCAAAAGGTAAAGGAGTATAGAGTTCATGAAACATCGCCTTAGATGTATTTTTAAAACAAGGAATGTATCTAGGGTAATGTCTTTCAACATCTTTTCTCATGGGTGACAAGAGTTTTCCTTTTAAAATCTCTAGAGTTTTATCAACTCTAATTTGGCCCATGAGTTCTCCTTTATGAAGAATTTCTCTTTTATGTGTGAAGGTAGTCTCGTTGATACAACCTTTGTTCATGAAAATTTTAATTCTTTGCAATGGTTGTCTCAATAAGACATAACAAGTTTCTTTAAGCACTACCTCACATAAAAAATTATCTTTGTAGATGCCTATAGATAACTTGACCTTCACTTGGTGAGATCTTAGCACATATGAAAAATAATCTACTACATTTTTATCTATGCAAGCCTCTTTTAAGGATTCTTGTTTTTTTACTAGGCTTGAAAGTGTTCCTTTACAAAAGGTAAGGCTAGGTTGTTCAACAAGAAGCATTTTTTCAAAGGTATTTTCAACTTTTCCTTCTTGTTGAATGACCTCGTGGGAAGGAACTCTCTTCTCCCACGCCTTTTGCTTTCCAAGGGTTTTCTCTTGATTTTCCATTTTTCCATTTTCATCACTCTCACTAGCTTCTTTTTCTTGGCTACTATTCTCATCTTTGTCCCTTAAGATCATAGATCTTTCATTGGAACATTGAGATGCTAATTGATTACCAAGGTATGTAAAACATTGAATTTCTCTAGCTTGAGTGTGAGATATGCTCGGCTAGGTTTTGGGAAAGTTTTAGAGATGTTTCTTTTATATGTTCTTCCCCTCTTTGGAACTCATCCTTGTCATAAGATACAAAGTACAAACTTTTTTTTGACTTGATTGTTTTCTCAAAATTTGTTTTTCGACTTTAATGCTAAGTTGAATCAAGTCATTTAAATCTCTATAAGATAAAAGTTCAACTTTGTTTCTTATCTCAAGTATGAGACCACTTAAAAACTATACCGTCCCGTACCCGGGCGTTGACAAAGTCAAGGTCAATGTCAGCGTCAAGGTCAAAGTCAACATAAGGCGTCGTCTAGGCGAGGCGACGGTGAGGCGACGCCAAGTGCAAGCATCACCAAGGCAAGGCGTCGCCAAGAGGAAGCGTCGCCCAGATACGACGTTGCCTAGAGAAGGCGTCGCCGGGTTAAGGCGTCACTAAGGTAGGGCGTCGCCAAGGTAAAATGTCACCAGGGTAAGGCATCCACAGTGTTGCTCCCCAATACCCATGGGTAGGAAAGACAATGGAGGGAGTAACGCCATGGGAAGGCCTCAAACCCCGATAACCCGGGGTAGCAATAAAGGGAAGAGAAAGGTGGCTTCAAGGCCATAGTACTAGCGCCAGTGGAGAGCAATCTGACTCGCGAAGTGCCCATGTCACCCTAGAGAGGCCCTTGGGATAGATACGACTCATGAGGACGGTCACGCCCAGGGTAGCCAGGTGCAGGGTACGAGAGGAAGGTAGATACGCTCTCAAAGCGAGTGACTAGATGTTTGGGGGCATGAGCTGGCACCCAAAAAGTCACCCCTGGTAGTCGGGAGTGATGACGTGGCATCCCGTTACAGTATAGGCGTGTTGGCAAGGCGCCAGGTTGGCAGAAGGGAAGGAAGTCGGGGGGCTCGTGAAGTCGCCAGTTATTAAGTTGGCGTGTTCCGATCTCCAGCATACCGGAACCGGCGATCACCGGGTTAAAGATGAAGTCGCCAGATGTAAACTCAGGCGACCAAGCGTTTGGAGATCGCCAGAGAAAGCACATCGCCGAAGACGAAGGAGAAGCAAATTATGAAGGCGGCCGGCGAGACCACAGGGGGAAGGTGTATGAAGGCACCCTAACTCGCCAGTTCCAGTAGAGATCGCACTCCCAAGTTGCCTATGTACTGGGTAGTACCACACATGGGTAACTTAGTAAAACAAGAGTAGAAGCAGCGCCCAAGTCAAGGAGGCTCCAGATGATGGCACATGTACAGTTGGATACGAGCCACGTGTCCAAGTCTGTAACTGCCAGGAGAGAGAAAGTAACTAGGTATATAAGAGTTCTCAACGAACTTTCTAAGGTACGCGCGTTCAGATTATACTCTTTACGCTTGCGAGTTATAGAACTGACTGTGAGAGAGGATTTGCACGGTTCTTGTTCTCTTAGTATTTGGTGATTCGGTCACTGACTTGGGCGTTGGAGTGCGATCGGCCGCAGCGGCGCCGCTCTGTTTCTTTTGCAGGTTCTTGAGGTGGATCTCGTAGAGGAACGGAGGTTTGAAGCGGTGCACACGTCGATCCTTTGACGAGGCAGTTTCCAGCGTTCTGGTCAACAGGCAGGATCATCACGTTTAAATAGAACCTGGGATGTTGGAAACGGGGTTCGAACTTTTGGAAAATTTTCCCAGAATACACTCTAGTTGCTTGCTCGAGTCTGGAGGCTACGCACAAGGGACTAGAGAAAGGTTGTTTGCCAGAAGGACAAAAGATACACAATACACAATTTCGTTTACCACCTTCAGAGTGCCATTCACGGTGCTCCGATACGGAGGTGCAGAGTTTTAGGTGTTTCTTGCTTGCTGACTTGAGCGTCGGAGTGCAAACGGCCGCTAGGGCGCCCTTTTGTCCTTCTTTGCAGGTATCCACAGGTAGCCAGAGGGAAGGTGACCCTAGCTGACGGGCAAGGTTGCGCACAAAGACGTCCCAGGTCAACCGGCCGGAACATTTGGCGCCCACCGTGGGGCCGATTTAAAACATCAGTCCCATCACAAGTTTCAGGCAATTTATCAGAGCTACCATAACGACTGGGGAAGTTTCAGAGGAAAGCAGTGAAGAATGAGGGGCACGAGACAAGGTTCCGCGCGCGCATCAGGCGAGGTAATGTCCATGCAGCAGGTCATGGACATGATGCGGGGGCTACAAGATGAAATGGCGGAATCAAGGGCGGAGCAAGAGCGTATGCAGGCGGATCTCGCGGCTTCCCAGGTGAGAAACGATGAGCTCCATCGTATCAATGAAGAGTTGTGTCGTGGTTTGGGCGATAACCAAGGGCAACATGACTAAAATGAGACCGAGCCTCTCACCCCACCAAGGGAGTTTTCCACACCCTTCTCGCAGGAGATTCTGGAAGCTGTGATCCCCAACACGTTCGCGGGACCCAAGGTGATCTTCACCGGGATGGAGGATCCTGAGGCGCACCTCACCGCTTTCCACACTAGATGGTGCTAGTAGGCGGCTCCTATGCCGTGAGGTGCAAGCTCTTTATGAGCACCTTGACGGGGATGGCCATGGACTGGTTCATCAGCCTTACAAACGGCCATATCACCTCCTTCCAGCAGCTGTCGCGGTTGTTTAGGGAGCAATACTTAGCGAACAGAGGCCTGTCGCCAGTTTCGCATGACCTGTTTGATGTGAAACAATATCAAGGAGAGACCTTGAAGGAGTACATCAACCGTTTCGGGGCCCAAGTGGTAAAGGTTGGTACTACGAAAGAGCCCATGATCGTGTACGCCTTCAGAAAGGGCGTGGTCCCGGACCTTTTCGTGAATCCATCATTCGCAATCGCCCCAGGACCTTCGCTGATATAAGGCGTCGCGCGGTGGAGCATATCGCCTTTGAGGGAGAGGTGTGTGAGAAGCGCACCAGTGTTGTACCCTCACGCCCGAGAGCGCAGATGCGGGCTCAACCCGTCAGGGTCAACGAGACCACGACGGGGAGGAAGAAGCCAGATGGGAGACGCCCTTATGAGACAAGAAAACCCCAGCCCAGGGGTCCAGCAGGAGGAAATTGCCCGGCCAGGGAAAGGGCCAGGCCAGCGAGGTACGACTTTGTGGTGGAATTGAAGGATCTGATTGCCGTGCCCAATATAGCTGAAAGGTTGAGGCGACCGGCGAAGACCGACAAGGTGTTAGGGCCTCGCAAGGACTCTTGGTGCGAGTTCCATGAAGCTTTCGGTCATCACATCAACAACTGCCTGTCGCTGGGATACCAGCTAGATGAGTTGGTGAGAAGCGGATTTTTGAAGGATTACATCGCAGAGCCCGCCACGACCGCGACCCTGCCAGCACCAGTGGAAGAACAAGCGCACGAGATGTCTGTCCTTGGTGAAGTCCACACCATCGCTGGTGGCTTTTCCGGGGGAGGACCCACTGCCTCCCAACGGAAGAAATATGCGAGGGGGGTCAATACGATTGAAGAAAGAATCTCGGGTAACCCGTGGGAGTCAGACCTCGTGTTCACGAGGACGGATCTACAGGATGTTGTGCCGCACGATAATGACCCCGTGGTTATTTCGGTCGTCACGGCCGGCAGAAAGGTGCACAGGGTTCTAGTCGACCAAGGAAGCTCCGCAGATGTTATGTTCTGGTCGACATTCAACAAGTTGCGGTTGTCTCCTGACCTTTTGAGACCCTACACAGGGTGCTTATATGGGTTCGCTGACAACCAGGTGGAAGTACGAGGCTACCTGGAATTGAGGACGACATTCTCGGATGGAGCGGCCTCACGTACCGAACACATTAGGTACTTAGTCGTAAACGCCAACTTAGCCTACAGCATCTTGTTGGGCAGATCGGCGTTGAACACGCTGAACGCAGTAGCCTCCACACGCCACATGAAAATGAAGCTGCCGGATCTCAGTGGCAAAGTGATCGTCATCAAGTCAGATCAGGAGGAAGCGCGGAAATGTTATGAGAATAGCCTGAAAACGAAGAGAGGCGTGTTCATGGTGTTCGAATGTCCGTCAAGTGCCGACACGGCGATGGAGATAGAACCCTTGAATGAGGCGACGCCCACGGAGTCAACGCCTGGCGAGGCCACACCCGTGAGGGCGACACCCGAAGCAGATGCGCCCATGGAAGAGGGGCCTGACGACACATCGCCCGTAGAAGAGTCGACGCCTGGAAAGCAATACCGGGCTACGCCCCTTAAGGAAGATAGCAGGGATCAGCCGGCTGCCAACGTGGTGGAGAGGCAGATTGGCGGCAAAACGTTTAAGCTGGGGCGTTTATTGAGCCAGGAAGAGCAGGATGAAGTGGCGGAGGTGATTTCACGTCATTTAGATGCTTTCGCATGGTCCGCCTCAGACATGCCGGGCATCGACCCTGACTTTCTATGCCATCACCTTAGCATGGACGCCACGGTCCGCCCTGTGCGACAAAGAAGGAGAAAGTTTAATGAGGAGAGGCGCCTTTTAAGGACAAAACCGTGACGGAGCACCGACCTCCAAAGCGGACAATACCTCGGATGCGGTGATTAACCCTAGCGATGCTGCCCAACGACTTGAGGTCGAAACATTGGCGCCCCTTTCAACCGAGGGTGCGCACCCCAGAAAGCCAAAGAGTATGTCGAAGGCTTTGACGAAAGCCTAACTATTAGGGTACAATTGGGCTGGAGCAGCATTAATCTCTGTCAGTAGTTCCCTCTCAAACCTGGAGAAGGGCAGGCGCACGCCGATGCTTTTGAAGACCACCTGGTAGAAGTAGAAGAAGGGGACCCTGTCGTTGGCCCGTTCGTCTCCGCACACCGGCTCCCCTAAGGTGCAAGGGAGCACGGTGATATCGTCATCATGCCTCTTCGCGAAGGCACGATGATCGTAGGAGCACGGATCCCCCATGTGTTCCCTCACGACCCTGGTAGAGAGTAAGCTGGAGCACTCGTCGAGGAGCTCGCGCGAGGCCTATGCATAAAGGTCCTTGGGGTTAACCCTAGGGGGAGGAGGATGGGTAGACATGTCGACACAAAGTATCAGCGAAGGAGCTGGAAGATCTAAGGAGAATAACGCGTTAGGAAGGTGGGAGAAAAACGCCAACCGGAAAGAACGCAGAAGGAACTCTTTGTGTGGAAGAGGAGCGGTGCAAGGAGGGTGCGAAAACACAGAGATGATGGGTGCAGGTACAAGATTTCAAAGACCTAAATATTACAGTCGGAGCGCCAAACGACGCAAAAGGGAGCACCGTGCGATCGAGCCACGCGCCAGGGGATGGGAGGATGACCCTGGCGTCACTGGTTAACATTCAGAAAACGTCGCGTCGACAGAATTCCCAAGGGTATGATGCACCGTCGAGAATGGGAGCATCTTGTCAAAGGCTCAGAAAATGTCAAGATCAAGTCAAGTGAGGGAACATCCCATCAGCCATATGAGAAATGCCATGTGGATGGTGCGGGCGAGACCTTAAGCTTTCCGCTACGGCAAGTGTCGCGCCCCCAGGGGTCGACCAGAGTCGAAGTCAAAGTCAATGCCAAGGTCAAAGTCAATAGGTTGATCGCACCAGGCATCGCCAAGACGCTGACGGAGTCGCCAGTATAAGGCATCAGCGGCGTCGCCTCCCCGATACCCACAGGAAGGAAAGACTGTGGAGGGAGACGAGATCGCCAGAAGTAGCGGCGTCGCCTCCCCGATACCCACAGGTAGGAAAGACTGTGGAGGGAGGCGAGATCGCCAGAAGCCAAGTGAGCCAACGGAAGGGTTGCTCCCCGATACCCACGGGAAGGAAAGACCATGGAGGGAGCGACCCCATGGGGGCTTTGAGTCTTCCCGGTGCTTGGCATTTCTAGACACCCTGAGGACGATACGGCGCTGCTGTGGCAGACCTCTCCTTAGGCGTGGGCGCCAAGCACCAAGAATTAAGGGACAGATCGCCTTGGTGTTTAAGACACTCCATGGACGATACGGCGCTGTTAGACAGGCCTCTCCATGGGCGTGGGCATTGAAGTGCGACCTTGTCCCAAGAGTTTAGACCTGGAGCAGGTCTCGACTTTTGCGTGCGTCGCACGTACGGCATCGCCCAACACAGCGAAAGAAACAGGTAAAGTACAGGTAAAGCAGTTGAAACATACAAAAATGAAGAAGAAAGGCGAAGATATCAGGCAAACAGCGCTCAACGCCTCAGCAGTATGCAATCGTTATACGAAACCCATTGTTCCAACAAAGTGCAAATGGTTCAAAATATTTACAAGGTTATCAAGAACGAATAAAAAAGCACAAAAGGTAAAGGTGGCAGCTGAGAGTTGGCGGTTCAGTCATCCAACTCGAGAGGCACGACTTGTTCGTCGACGACATGGTGGGTGGGATCGCAATTTGAAACATTGATCCCCGGGTTCTCGCAGGCGGCTTGGGCCAAAGCCTCCTTGAATCCCTCCTCGAAGGTGCCGGCCATGTCGTCGATAAGTTCCTTCCTGACCTTCTCCAACTCCTCGATGGTAGAGTCCCCGGAGGCCACCTGCTTCTCCAGAGCCTCCTTCTCAACTTGGAGCCTATTGACCTCAGTTTGCAGCTTGTCATGATCGACCTGGAGATGGCCCAAGGCCTTGACCTTGGTAGCCATTTCCTCCTCCATCCTCTCCAGTCTCTCCGCCTGCCCATAGCACTGATCTTCCAAGTCCTTCTGAAGCTCTTTGGAAGCCTCGGCCATGTCTTGGAGATCCGTTACTTGAACTTGGAGAGACACCTCCCGAACGTAGAAATCAACCTGGATTTCCATCGCCTCATTTAGTTGCCTGTCAGCCTCCTCTTTGGCCTCTTGGGCCAACTTCAGAGAGGCTTGATAGGCCTCATTTTGGCGTCCCAAAGCTTCCTTCTCCTCCTTCAGAGCAGCCACTTCTTCTTTCAGGGCCTGGAGGGCTCGTGTGTTTGAAGCAGCATTTCTAGCTTGGGCGCGCCAATCAAGGGCCACGGCGAAGAAGGCTCCCAAATGATAAGGCATTCCTTCTCTCCTGTCGGAGCCTTCTGGCATCAACCCTCCGTTGAAGCCCCTCATCAGATGCATGATTGGAGGAGGAATGGCAATAAGCTCTGGGGCAGCAGAAACAGAGGCAGGAACAGTAGAGACCTCTGCTCGTGTGGAGGTGGAGCAGACTCGGCCCCATCGCCTTTTTCCTCTTGGACTATTATGGGTTGGGGAGAGGTGGCGCTAGGGGGATTGTCCCTGAAGGACTCCCCTCCCTGTGGGGATGCTGCTGGTAGGATGGGAACCCTAGCAGCCCTTCTCCTCTTGAAGACTACCCCACCGCCGGAGTCTTCATCATCGGAGAGGACCTCCAGCACCCTCTTCCCTTTGTCAAGGGGGGCTGGAGCAGGTGATGAGGCCACAGCCAGTGGGACTGCGGCGATGGGTGGAGGTGAATTAGGCGTTTGGAGTGTTTGGGGGCTACGTGGAGGTGGTGAAGATGGGCCTAGTGGAGTTTCGGTGGTGGTTGGTGTTGGTGAGGGCGAGGATAGTGGGAGGTTTGGGTCAGTAGTGGGGGTGGTGGAGGCGCAAGCCTTGGGGGCACGAGCCTTCAATGCTTTCGCCTGGACCATCCTCTTAGACGAATCCATCACTGATCCTGCATTCAGACAAACCAAAGAACAGAGGTTAAAGCCACACCAATCCAAGCACAAGGCGTCAGTACACACAAAGCACAGAATGCCAATCCCACCACCAACGCAGTTATACAGATCCACAAGGCCCGCAGGTAAATGAAATATAAAGAGTACAAACGAACACTTAGCAACGAGGGAAACATGTGGAGAAGGCCAGCAGTATAAGCATGATGCAATAAAGCACAAATACGAAAGGAAGAACAAAAAAGCAACAAGGAACGAGCCTCCCTACCAAAATAGGTGGACAGGGTGTGCGCGTTGTACTCACACACTATGAGCTTCAGCGTGTCAAAAACGATCTTCAGGCCAACCAAGGCCTCACATACCCCCCTATCAGCGGAGCACAGCTCATCCAGGGTCTTAGGCTTGAGCAGCTTGGGGTGCTCTGTCCAGTATAGGGGAAAGCCATCCAAGGCTGTGGGGTCCTGTTTGGCGCAGCACACCCTAAAGAATTTCCCTTTCCAGCCTTTGTATGAGTTCTGGAAGAGGGAGAGGATGATCCTGTCGGCGATCCCGGAAAAGCTCACCCAGAGGCTTTTCCCTTGTTTCTTCACCTCGAAGAAATGAAGAAAGATGTCCACAGAAGGGGGAACACCCAGATATCCGCAAAGAATTTGAAAGGCCCGGACGAAGGCCCAACTATTAGGATGTAGCTGGGCGGGGGCCGTGTTGATCTCCGTGAGGAGTTCCCTCTCGAAGGGTGTAAATGGAAGGCGCACACCAACGCGTTTGAATACTGTTTGGTACATGAAGAAAAAGGGGGTCCTACCCCTAGGCCTATCATCCACACAAACGGGTTCCCTGGGTGTGCCGTAGCGGACGGAGATGTGGTGATGAGAATCAAATAAAGGAGGCTTTTATTAATGGAGGAAGAGGACATCCACCCTCACATTTGAAGTTCTTCCTTCTAGTCTTCTCAAAATTAAAAGAAGAAATAAAATAAAGATGAGGCCCAAGCCCAAAGCCCAAGCCCAAGCCCAAGAAGGCCAAAGCCCAAAGAGCCCAAGTCCATCCCACGAGGGGCAAGGCCAAGCTTTGAAATACTCTTGTATAGTTTTAGGAGGTTTGGTTATTAAATAAAGGTGTGTGAAAATGTAAAATAAAGTCACATTGTCCATGTGACTTAGGAGAGTGGTGTAGGTGTAGTTTTTGGGAGGTGTCATAGTAGAAAAAGGTCACACCTCCCATGTGACTTGTTTTTGGTGGGAATTTCAAATGAGTTTATTTGAAATTTCCCACCTATTTTTCAGCACCTTAGGCTATAAATAGAGGTGCTTCCTTTGTAAAATTCAGATTTGAATTCATCTAAAGAAACTATACTCAAAATTGGAGTGAGCATTTGGAGAGCTTTTGAGCTTCTACTCTAGTCTTATCTTGAAGGACCATGGTTTCCTCAAGTGGCGGCTTGCACACTCATCTAGGAGCATCCATACTTCTAGTGGCGTGATCATCCAACCATTCTTCCATCTCCATGAGCATTCTCTTCTCCTTCCTTTCTTCTTCTTCAATTTGTTCATGTTGCCTTGTGTTTTGAGTTGTTTTTGTTTCGGTTTTTCTAATTTTCCAGCACCTATATTCTGTTTGTTTCTTAATTCTGTTCGGTCTTTTCTTTTTAAATTCCTTTGTTGATTCAATTTGACAATATTTGGTTCATCCAAATGAGTTTGGGATTTGGTACTTGTTATTGGTGAGTTCTTGACTTAGAACCATGATCCAATTTCTAAGAAAGTGCCTCTATATTTTCCAGCTCAAGGTGATTCCTCAAAGTGTCAAGAATCTTGTTCTATGTAGCTATTGGAATCACATCATGTGGGCATCGTGGGTGCGACAGAAGGCGTTGAAGTTGTATAAATGAGGGTCACCCCGATGGTTCTCCACATCCTCGATGGTTGTCAAGGTGGTGCATTCGTTTAAGAGATCGTCAGAGGCCCATTTATAGAGGGCCTTGTAGTTGATCTTGGGGGGAGGACTGGACTTCGTTTTCGAGCGCACCATGATGCGATTAAATAGCTGAAGAAAGAAGAAAGGAAAGGGGTTTTAACAAGCAAGGCCAAGGGGAAGAGAAACCCTAGAAAACGCCACCCACACGAAGAAACCCAGAAAGAGGGAGAAGAGAGCGTAGAAGCACGATGGGAGAAAGAAATGTAGAAATGCAGAAGCACAGACGGTCCCAGGCAGTTATATCGGAGAACATAAATCAAGAGAAAGAGCCATGGAGGTAGAAAAATCGTACCTTTGAACGTGGGGGTCGGTGGTTGTTGAGGAGGCGCAGAGGAAACAGCGATCGCTAGAACTTCAGAGAAAGAGATATGAACAGTAGCGCACAATGCGAAAGAGTGAATAGAATAGTGTTTGAGGCGCGGGATTTCGAAGTCTTAAACGTTGCACTTAGAACCCAAGAGGCGCTAATTTGGGATCGATCTGCGTGGACGATAAGGGGAACAACGGCGAGTTGTTCTGCTTCATCTACGCTACATTGTTCAAGAAAGTGAAGCTTAGGCTTCCTTTTACCCGTTTCGAGAGAGAGCTACTGACCGAGCTCAACATCGCCCCTGCCCAGCTTCATCCCAACAGCTGGGCGTTCGTGAGGGCGTTCCAAATTCTTTGTGCACACTTGGGGCTCCCGAATTCGGTCGATGTCTTCCTCTTCTTATTTGAGGCAAAGAATCCCGGCGATCGCCCCTGGGTCAGCTTGAACGGGATTGCTGGGAGGTCGATCCTCTCAATCTTCCAGCAATCTTATAAAGACTGGAAGGGGAAGTTCGTCAAGGTGTGCCAGAACGATCAAGACCCCTCACTGCTTGACGGCTTCCCCCTGTATTGGGTAAACAAGGGGAACAAAGACTCCAAGGACAGCTTCAGGAGACCAAGAAGTCCTGACAACATGGTGGAGCTAGACAAAGATCTTTGTCTCTTTTGGAAGAGTGTGGCTGCTGCCAACATCACCTTCCCCACTGCCTCGATAATTTCCTTCGAGTTCCTCGAGGACCAACTCGAAGCTCACATAGGTCAGCCCCTACCTCAACACCAAGTCTCTCGCTTCGTGTTAAAACTAACTTAGAATTTTTATCACTCTATTTTTGGCATTCCACTATTCTGTATTGGCATTAATCATTCATTCATGTGCTACTTGTGTTATCTCTGTATGAACATACTCACATGCTCTACTTCTGCCTTGGTTGCTCAACTATCCTTTCCTTGCGCAGATAGCATGTTGGGGAAAGGAAAACTGGCAGAATTGAGGGCGATTGCCCGATCTCACAAGCTCGCGGCGGGCTCCCAAACCGTGCCCAACTCGGTGGTGGAGATCGCCGCTGCTCAAGGCAAGACTCCTCCCCGAGGTCCAACTTCTTCTGGGGTACTACCCGCCCCAGAAAGGAAAAAACTAATCTTGAGGAGACCCAAAAAGGAAAACTCCTCAGGTGGTGCAAGAGGAAAAGGATGATGATGAGGAAACCGAGGATGGCCTCGTCGCTAAGAGGAAAAGGGTGGCCACCTCTTCACCACCTGCACTCCAAACACCAACACCGCCCTCACCTCCAGCTCCACTACAACCAGTCCAAGCAACGCCCCTGGCCGCCGCACCCCCAGTGGTCGAAAGCAGCGGCCCTAACTATGCAGAGGACCCTCCAAGCGCCTCAACACCGTTCGTATCTGTTGGAGAGGGTCCTCCTTCCACCACATCCATTGCTGGGGCCGCGTTAGGAGAAGATGAGGGCGCTCAGGTCCCGCCAGTACTGATAACAGAATCCCCAACCTCACCACCACGCCTAGAAGCCCCCCTTGCCCTACAAACTCAAGTGGGTGGTGGTGAAAGCCAACATCAAGCCCTGCCAGTGCCTCCAGCAGCAACCTCAAGCCTCCCAACTTCCTTCGAAGAGACCTTGGGACCCTTCACAGCCCAACTGAAGACTATGGCAGAAGATCTTCCTTTGCTCGTATCAAGAGCTGTGAAGGGCTCACTCAAGAAGCTTCAAGAGGAAAACTCCGCGCTCAAAGAGTCAAACCTGATGATAAGGGCTGAGGCTGAGAAGCTCACGTGCTACTTGCTGATGACTGAGCTGGAACACTCAAGGCTGGAGGATGCGATGGACGCGGAGCTAAGAAGCACGCGCAAGGAAGCCTCCGATCTGCGCCAGAAACTGCACCTCCAACTCCAGGAGAAGATTGACTTGGAGAGCAAGCTGGTCCCATATAGGCTTAAGGTGGCAGATTTGGAGGCTGCATAAAAGGCAGAAGCGTCCAGGGTGGAGAACCTCGAGAACAGATCGGTAGATCGGGAGATTCTCCTTGGGAAGGTCGAGAAGGAAAGGGACAATGCTCTCGCCGAGCTTGCCGAAGCTCGCAAGGAGGCCAAAAAGATCGCTGCAGAGCTGGCCCAAGCTCGGGACGAAGGCAAAAAAGCTGCTGAAGAACTCGCTCGAGCTCGTGAGGAAACGGAGGAGCTGAAGAAGCAAACACACGAGCTCGAGCAGAGCGCTGCCCAAGTCCTCACCGCCGGGTTTGACACTGATGTGAATGCAACTACAAGAATACATGATTCTTTGACATTCTTAGGAGCAACTTGAGCTGGTCATAAATGGCACTTTACTTTAGAATTGGATCAATGTTCTAATTCAAGAACTCACCAAGACTTAGCACCAACCAAGACTCATATGGAAGTCCATATATTGTCAAATGGAACCAAAACACAAGAAATAAAGAACAAGAATTGAAAGCTGGACAGAATTGAAATAATAAACTACTACACCGAACAGAAACTAGAAACAAAGCTGGAAAACAGAAAATCAAACGGTAGAAATGAAAAGAAACAACAAACAAAGATAGTCTACCGAATGGAATTGAAAGAACATGAAGGAAGAACGCTTATAGAAGGAGATTGCTGGATTTTGAGAGTTGGAAGAACACTTCACGCCACTTGGTTCCTTGATCCAAGATAAGTGATGGAGTGCCGCCACTTGAAGCTCACCATAGCTCACAAGATAAGGCAAAGGAAGAAGAAGACTCAAGACTCACAATTTCTCTCCAAATTTGAGTATAGTCTCTCTACTATAAAATTCCAATCTGAATTGTGAAGGACCTAAGCCCTCCTTTTATAGGAGTAAGGGTTGGTCATTTACATAGCTTATTCCCTAAGCTACCCAAAAAACTCCTAAGATCACACCCCCCCTTACTAAGCTCACTCCCCAAGCTTCTAGAATTTGCTAAACTAAAGCCTAAAGATGCTTTTACAAAAGAGGTGTCTCATGTTTCCCTCTAAGCACCTTTCTAAACATTATTCTATATTATTTACAATTTAAAAGAAACTATAAAGAGAGATATTTAATATGAAGCCTATTATTTGAGAGTTTGTAGACTTCTTTATCTTTAGGCTTGATCTTCTCTTTGACTTCTTTTAATTTGTGAGAAGACTAGAAGGAAGAACTTCAAATGTGTAGGTGAAAATCCTCTTCCTTCATTAATAAAATCCTCTCCTAGTGGATATCCATCATACTCCCCGAGTTGGAGAGAATTCGTCCACGAATTCAGTACTCCTGCATAAAACAAAGTTAGTTTGCTATTATATAAGAGAAGACAAGAAGAAATGGGCAAACATGACTTATCACTTTGAAATGTTGGGAGTTCAGAAAAAGATGGTCTATACACAGACCATGTTGGAAAAGATTTTTAGGAATGATATTATTTGGTAAAATAGGTGATATGAAAAAATCATCCTTAACATTCTTTATCCAATATGGTGTGGAAGTAGGAACCTTAGGTAATGAAAATGACAAAGAAGAAGAAGACCTTGTAGGCGTAGCACGAGTCAACAAAAGTGATTTAGTTGAGAAGGTATTAAGACTCGGGTTATCATGTACTTCAATTTCCTTTTCATTTTCTTTTTTAGTTTCTTTGGGATTGGTCCTATATGCTAGACGATGTGGTAAAGAAACCCTGGGCATTAAGTCTATTTGGTGTTCAATCCCTTTTAGAGGTGGTAATCCTTTAGGAGGATCTTGAATCACATCTTCATAGTCCTTTACCAAATTGTCCAAACATGTGGGACTATCCTTAGCCGACTCACAGTCAATAGTCCTAGGAATAGCTAAAAAAATAGGCTTTTGAGTAACTATTACCCTTTTAACTTGTTGTGTGGACATGAGAAGGCTTCTATTGGAACTTTTTATATCATTTTCTTTCTCTCTTTTTTCTCTCATTTTAACTTGGTCCTCATGTACTTCCTTTGGAGAGAGAGATTTAAGAGTGACTTTGTGCCCATGGAAGTGAAAAGAAATTTTGTTGGTAAAGCCATCATGAAAAAATTTTCTATCAAATTGCCATGGCCTACCTAAAAGAATATGTGTGGCTTCCATTGGGACAACATCACACAAGACCTCATCTTTATATTTACCAATAGAAAATGTAATGAGGACTTGTTTGTTCACTACTATCTCACCCACCTCACTCAACCATTGTAACTTGTAGGGCTTGGCATGAGAGATGGTAGGCAATCCAAGTTTGTCTACCACTCTTGTGCTTGCCACATTCGCACAACTCCCCCCATCCACAATCAAAGAGCATACTCTATCATGAATAAGACACCTTGAATGAAAAATATTTTCTCTTTGAGTTTCATCAAAAGGTTTTAACACTTGTCCAAGCATGCGTCTTATTACTTATAGGTCACCCTCATGTGGGCTTTCACTTTCACTCTCACTTGGGGATCTAGAAGGTGAGGAATGTCTAGAAGATTCGGACCCATGCTCACTACTATCTACCCCATCATGCATATACATAGCTCGTTTAGAAGGGCAATTAGAAGCAATATGTCCATAGCTTAAGCATTTAAAACACTTCTTACTAGACGAATTATGTGGTGATTTAGGCCGAGAATTGGAAGTGGAAGGCTTAGACTCTCTAGGTTTGAAAGTAGAGTCCTTTGAAGGGATATTTGAAAAAGAGTTATTTTTATTTTTCCAAGAAGAGTGGTAGTAGTTATCCTTAGAAGAATTTTTGAAAGCATTTTTCCTTGCAAGTTGATTTTCAATTTTGCTAGCAAGGTGCACCACATTTTCCAAAGAAGAATATTCTTGTAACTCTACCACATCTTGAATGTCCCTTCGAAGGCCACTCACAAACCTAGCTATCTTAGCTTCCTCACTCTCATCCATATTAACTCGAATTAAAAGCGTGTCTAGTTGTTTAAAGTAATCATCCACACTTAGCGCGCCTTGATGAAACCGTTGGAGTTTCAACATAAGGTCTTTCCTAAAGTGTGGGGGTACGAATCTAGCGCGTAAACATGCTTTCAAATCGTTCCAAGAGACCACGGGCGGCCTCTTGTGTAGGTCAATGTCCATGAGGTATTGATGCCACCATTGCATGGCATAGTCCAAAAATTCTAAAGAAGCTAACTTAACCCTATGCTCATCCCTAACCCCATTTACATCAAAAATTTGGTCCACCTTAGCCTCCCATCCTAAGTATACATTGGGATCACTTTCACCACTAAAACTAGGAAGTTTTACATTAGGAGAACAAGGGCCAGCCACATGTTGGCGCCTCTCTTCATGGTGATGATGTCTTGGCCTTGGATTATCTTCATAATAACCATGGGAGTGCCTTGAAGAATGCCGACTAGGAGGAGGAGTTCTTCTCTCACGGTTTTGATGCATTTCTTCTCGGTTTAACTCCAAACTTTGGAGTCGTGCTTCCATCTTCCTTATCACCTCAAGATAGTGAGCATTGGATTGCTTGACATTCTTTAAGTCCTCATAAAGGGCTGCCTTTTGTGGGGAGCACGGTTTGGAGGACTCACCACTAGAGAAATGAGCCATGAGCAGAAAATACACAAAAACAGAAAACAAAACAGTGAAAGAAACTTGTTAGACCAAAAAAACAGTGAGATATAGGTTGCTGGAAAATGCCCAAGAAAGCACTCAAACCACTCCAAGAAAATATTTTGTCCTCAACCAAGCCTTGCTTGTGGAATGGAGTAGCTTCAAGTGAAATATGTCACAGCAAACCAACTTACTTAAGAACAAGTCTCCACACAACTTTAAGAAGAACAAAAAGACAAGCAAGAAAAGGTGTAAACAATAAAAGCTAAACCAAAAACAGAGAGCAATGTTTGACAAACTAGAAAGAATATGAATGAAAGACAATCAAGAAAAATAAGGAACTCAATGAAGAAAGAAGGCACACAAAAAGAGTCCTAAAGAAAAGTGCTAGAGTAGATTGAAGAAAACAGAAAAACAGCTACTGGAATTTTTTATTTTTTTTTAAATGCAAACTGTGCTATGTTTACAGATTTAACTGTAACGATTGAAAGCGAACTGGAATGTGAAAAATTAACCACAGAAACTTCAATGTCTTAACTCAAAAATGGCACTGGAATGAGGTAAAAACAGTAAGCCAATTGAGAGAAATAAATTTTTCAAATTTGCTGCCCAATTACCGTATTCTTTTCGGCAGTATTGTACACTTTCCGTATTTTATTTATCATTTTTTGTGTACTTGGAATTTTTGAGTGATTCTTTTTTCTATGCTTTTGTAACACTTTGAAGTGTGTAAGTGAGCCAATTAATTTCAGTAAATTGAAAACAGTAGCACGTTTGTAAGAAAACAGAGTATCCTATTCAGGAATGAAAAACAGTATGATGAACTAGCAAAGACATAATGGAATGTGTGTAAAGGAACTTGTATAGAATGAAGATACAAGCATGAACTCAAATCTAAAAATGAAAATGCACAAAGGATCAAGCAATAAACTCTAAAACAGAATGTAAACCAAAGCAAGAAACAATCAAAGCAATAAAAGTACTACTAGAAGTAATGACAATTATGGATTAACATGACTAAGACAAAACTTGACAAGATTACAAAATTAAAAGACATATTACAAGATGTAACAACAAGTGAAAGGAAGCTTAAGGTCAGCTCTAGGAAGGAGAATGCCATTCCACAAGAGCAGCCATACTCATATGAACAATGAGTGCTAGAATCCTTTTCACAAACACATGGTGTTACAAAAGAAAACAGCAAGAAAAACTCAAAATAAATCCTAAAACAGAATGGTAAACAACTTGAATTTAAGAGCTCTTGAAATGTAAAGTGCAATACAACTCAAATTTAAGCAAGAAACAAGCCTAGACTCTAGATACCACATGATGTGAATGCAACTACAAGAATACATGATTCTTTGACATTCTTAGGAGCAACTTGAGCTGGTCATAAATGGCACTTTACTTTAGAATTGGATCAATGTTCTAATTCAAGAACTCACCAAGACTTAGCACCAACCAAGACTCATATGGAAGTCCATATATTGTCAAATGGAACCAAAACACAAGAAATAAAGAACAAGAATTGAAAGCTGGACAGAATTGAAATAATAAACTACTACACCGAACAGAAACTAGAAACAAAGCTGGAAAACAGAAAATCAAACGGTAGAAATGAAAAGAAACAACAAACAAAGATAGTCTACCGAATGGAATTGAAAGAACATGAAGGAAGAACACTTATAGAAGGAGATTGCTGGATTTTGAGAGTTGGAAGAACACTTCACGCCACTTGGTTCCTTGATCCAAGATAAGTGATGGAGTGCCGCCACTTGAAGCTCACCATAGCTCACAAGATAAGGCAAAGGAAGAAGAAGACTCAAGACTCACAATTTCTCTCCAAATTTGAGTATAGTCTCTCTACTATAAAATTCCAATCTGAATTGTGAAGGACCTAAGCCCTCCTTTTATAGGAGTAAGGGTTGGTCATTTACATAGCTTATTCCCTAAGCTACCCAAAAAACTCCTAAGATCACACCCCCCCTTACTAAGCTCACTCCCCAAGCTTCTAGAATTTGCTAAACTAAAGCCTAAAGATGCTTTTACAAAAGAGGTGTCTCATGTTTCCCTCTAAGCACCTTTCTAAACATTATTCTATATTATTTACAATTTAAAAGAAACTATAAAGAGAGATATTTAATATGAAGCCTATTATTTGAGAGTTTGTAGACTTCTTTATCTTTAGGCTTGATCTTCTCTTTGACTTCTTTTAATTTGTGAGAAGACTAGAAGGAAGAACTTCAAATGTGTAGGTGAAAATCCTCTTCCTTCATTAATAAAATCCTCTCCTAGTGGATATCCATCAGACACCGCTCTGGAGCAAGTAGTATGCCAGTACCCGGAGCTCGACCTCTCCATGGTGTCGATCAGCAACGAGGTGGTTGATGGGAAGATTGTACCCTCTGAAGACTAGCTGCCTTCCTCCATCACCTCTTCTTTGTAAAAACTTTATTTGTAATTGCACTGCCTATGTATTTGCTTATATATGCATACAAACTCGAATTGCCGCTTCTTATGCAACTTCTACTGCTGAAATGTTGTTTTCTCATACTTCGCCTTAAATGACTCTTATTCGCTGTGTGGTTAATCAACATAACCGGTGAAACTTGCTTAAAAGAATTAGCTCAGCGATACTTCGGGCTTAACCATTCACACACTGCTTTGAACTTGAGCAAACTGTTAATCTTATAACAATTTATCGAACTGTTAACTCAAAGTAAACTTGAACAACCATTAACTCTTAAGCGATGACATTTAATATAACTTGTGAACTTAAGGCAACAAACCTTAGCATAAAATCACTCACTGGGTAGCAGGTTTTAACTCAAACTGGTATTAAAATACAGTTTACCTGATCTGCCGAGCGAAGCGACCCCTTACTCCTGTCATCGCCTGAAACTCTTCTGATCGTCGTACCTGAACTCGTTCAAGACGAGGAGGATTTTGTCTATCTTCACACCGCCTGCAAGGGTGGAAGTTTTATCTGGTTTTACTGGGTCAATATTGATGTTTCGCTTAAAGGGGAAAAGGCGTTTTCCTTCCCTTCCCACCGTTTAAGGTCACGAACACCCCTGACCTTTCAGTTCATCTTGCCTGAACTCACTCTGAGGTGAGAAGGACTTTTCCTGGTGCCTCAGCTTGTCCAGGGTGTACATCTCCTCCCCCCTGGACGCGCTGAGGACTTTTAATCTTGCCTCTATCTGCTTGTGCAGAGAGGTATTTCGATCTGTTCTTGCCTGCACTCGCTCAAAGGCAAGGAGGACTTCTTCTGTTCTCTCCTGCACTCGCTCAAAGGCGAGGAGGACTTCTCTCTTCTCGCCTGCACTCGCTCAAAGGCGAGGAGGACTTCTCCTGCTGCCTCAAGACGCACGAGAGCGTTGAGGTCTTTAATCATTACTGGTGCCTCCGATCGCCGAAAGACGATGAGGTCTTTTAAACTTTCAACTATTGCCGCCGGTCGCCAAAAGACGATGGGGATTTTAAAACTTTCAACTGATGCCGCCAATCGCCGAAAAACGATGGGGACTTTTAAAACTTTTAACTGATACCGCCAATCGCCGAAAAACGATGGGGACTTTGAAACTTTCAACTGATGCCACCAATCGCCGAAAAACGATGGGGACTTTTAAAACTTTTAACTGAAAGCATGCAATATAACTTTGTCGTTGCCTTAGATCACGTACGAGTGATAAGGTCTTTTTTCTAAAAACTTTCAAAACAACAAGCATGCAATCTCAGAAACTTAAGCTTGAAAACTCTTCTTTATTGGGTGGCCTCATTAAAAACCCTCCTTAGGGAAAAAAGAGTGCCCCCTTGAAACTGTTTTAACAGAAAGCATGTAAATTTCTTCATGTTCGTTTTTACTTACAAAACTTTAACTGTAATATAATTTGAGATGCGTGGCGTTCCAAGTGCGAGGAATCGCCCCTCCTTCTAACGTCTCTAAGCGGTAGGCGCCGTTCTCGAGCACCTCGGTTATTCTGAACGGTCCCGTCCACTTAGGCAATAACTTGTTCTCCATCTCATACTAATGGGCCTTCCTCATCACCAGGTCGCCCCCTCTAAATTGCCTTGGCATTACCTTAGAGTTATACCTTCGCTCAATCCTCCTTTTTACTGCCTCGGCCTTTACTCTTGCCTCCTCCCTAACCTCATCCAGTAAATCCAGATTCAATCTTCTTTCTTCGTTCGAGTCTTCCGCCACAAAGTTCTGGAATCTCGGCGAGCTTTCCTGGATTTCAACTGGAATCATCGCATCACATCCATAAACCAAGCTAAACGGGGTCTCGTGGGTTCCTGACTGTTCAGTGGTATGGTACGCCCAAACTATGCGGGGTACCTCTTCAGCCCACGATCCCTTAGCTTTCTCTAGCCTTCTCTTTAAACCTCTCAGCAACACTCGATTGGCAGACTCCACTTGGCCATTCGTTT
Organism: Phaseolus vulgaris; assembly: GCF_000499845.2. Lineage (NCBI taxonomy): Eukaryota > Viridiplantae > Streptophyta > Magnoliopsida > Fabales > Fabaceae > Phaseolus > Phaseolus vulgaris. The sequence goes on along the minus strand of NC_023752.2, from coordinate 33,460,658 downwards.
GTGGGTGCTGAACGGATGCAAACACCTATTGTATTCCCACCTCTTCGCACAGCTTCTTCAACAGGTGACTTGCAAACTGAGTCCCATTGTCCGACACCAGAAGTTTATGCACACCAAACCGGCACACGAGGTTCTTCCACACGAAGCCTTCGATCTTATGTGCGGTGATCTGGGCTATTGGCTCCGTTTCGATCCACTTGGTGAAGTATTCAATCGCCCCTACCAAGTACTTCATCTTCCTGACCGCCAATGGGAAGGGTGCCAGAATGTCAATTCCCCAAGTGTGAAACGGCCAGGGGCTATAAATTGACTTCAGCTCTTCTGGAGGTGCCTTGTGCCAATCGGCGTGCTGTTGACATTGCTTGCAACATTGAGCATACTTCTTGTAGTCCTCCCTCATCGTTGGCCAGTAATAACCTACACGGAGAGCTCTTGCAGCCAGAGCTCAACCCCCGATGTGACTCCCACATATACCTTCATGGAGCTCGGCCATAATTCTTGTACATTTTTCTCCGTGCACACATTCTAGTAGTGGGTGTGTAAACCCAAACCTGTACAGCTCGCCGTCGATCAAGGTGAACTTGCTAGAGTTCTTCTTTATCTTCCTAGCCTCCGTCGGATCCAGCGGGAGAACGCCATCTGCCAGGCAGCACTGGTATTGCGTTATCCATGTGTCTGGCTTATGCGTAGCGCAGACCTGCGCCACGTTCACCCTTTCCCCTCGGCATGCTCTTATTCTCGGCGATCTCAAGGTCTCTTGGGTCAAGGACCTGTGACTCCTCGCCGCTTTCTCCGTCGACTTACTTATCTAAAGAACCTGGTGGTCTGCCACAAACGCCCTGGGCGTCTTCAGAGTTTCTTGAATAACTGTCCTCTGCCTACCCCCCTTGCCAGAACTGGCGAGCTTGGCTAGCAAGTCAGCTCGGGATTTTGCTCTCTGGGTACATGCACCACCTCAAACGAGGCAAAGGAACCCTTCAACTCCTGCACATACTCCAAGTAAGCCGCCATTTGTGGATCCTTGGCCTGGAACTCGCCTGTTACTTGTCCCGTGACTAACAATGAGTCACTCTTGGCCATCAACACGTTAGCCCCCATCTCCTTAGCCAACAAGATGCCTGCGACCAACGCTTCATATTCTGCTTGATTGTTGCTAGCTTTAAAGGCAAACCTCAGGGACTGTTCTATCAGCACGACGTTGGGCCCTTCTAGAATGACTCCAGCACCGCTACCCTGCTGGTTAGACGATCCGTCCACCGAAAGTACCCAACGAAAATCGTCCCCCTCAACTCGTGCTGCTTCCGACGAGAGCTCGACCATAAAATCAGCGAAAATCTGCCCCTTGATCGGTCCTTGGGGCTCGTATTTGATGTCGAACTCTGACAGCTCCACCGCCCACTTCACCATTCTCCCAGCTACATCAGGCTTCTTTAAGACTCTCTGGATGGGCAAGTCGGTCATCACCAACGCCGTAAAGCTGTGAAAATAGTGGCGCAACCTCCTCGCCGAGAATACGATCGCCAGTGCAGCTTTCTCCAAGGCCTGAGATCTTACTTATGGGCCTTGTAACACCTTGCTAACGAAGTAGATAGGTTTCTGAGCCTGATCTTGATCTTGGGCGAGCACCGCACTCACCGCCCTCTCAATTACAACAAAATACAACCTGAGAGGGGTTCCTACCAAGGGTTTGCACAAAACCGGCGGGCTCGCCAGGTACTCTTTAAGCTTCACGAAAGCTTCTTCACATTCCTTCGTCCAGACAAACCTATTGTTTCGCTTCAAGCATTGGAAATACGGATGGCCACTAGCTGACACGAAACGAGATAGGGCAGCCATCCGACCTGTGAGCTGCTGCACCTCCTTCACGGTAGCCGGGCTCCTCATCGCCAAGATGGCAGCACACTTATCATGATTTGCCTCGATTCCTCTCTCAGTCAAGAGGAAACCCAAGAACTTCCCTGCCTCTACGCCAAAAATGCACTTTTCAGGATTCAACTTCAATTTATACTTGGCTATTGTGGTAAACAACTCCTCCAGATCTTATATGTGCTTGCTTTTTTCTAGCGAAGTCACGACCATATCATCTACGTACGCTTGCACATTCCTTCCCAGCATCGGTGCAAGTACCTTATCCATCAACCTTTGGTACGTGGCCCCCGCATTCTTCATCCCGAAGGGCATCACCTTGTAGCAGTAGCACGATCTCTCAGTCATGAAGGCGGTCTTCTCTTCATCCATGGGATGCATCTTTATCTGGTTGTACCCTGAGAAGGCGTCCAGAAAGCTTAGCAACTTGCACCCTGCTGCACTGTCGACCAGGGCGTCTATGCTTGGAAAAGGGTATGAATCCTTTGGACAAGCCTTGTTTAGGTCCGTGAAGTCGACGCGCATGCGCCACTTCCCGTTGCTCTTATTTACCAGCACGACATTAGCTAACCACTCAGGGTACTGGACCTCCCTGATATGGCTTGCGGCGAGGAGTTTTTGCGTTTCATCCCTAATCGCCTGTCTCCTCTCCTCATTGAACTTTCTTCTCCTCTGTCGCACTGGTCTGACCTGTGTGTCCATTGCCAGGTGGTGACACAAGAATTCGGGGTCGATTCCCGGCATGTCTGAAGCAGACCATGCAAAAGCATCTAGATGTCGTTCTATCACCTTGGCGATCTGGTCTTGTAGCTCACCTTCCAAAGATCTTCCCAACTTGAAGACCTTTCCCCTGATCTCCCTCTCAAGCCACTCCTCGACGGGTTTGGGCCTGGTTTCACTGGCAATCACCGCCCTGGCGATTCCCGATTCCCTAGCCTCCTTTGGGCAGTTTCTCGCTTCTTCTTCCCGACGGACGTCCTTTCCCTCAACCTCAGCGTCTACCATGATAACATCACCTCCGACGGTCACTTCCATCGCCGCATCAACAACTTGCCCTTCTGTTGGCCTGGGCTCCACACCGGGAGGCGGCGTCGTGGTGATGTAGTGCACCGACCTCTTATTCTTGAGGCTATTTTCGTAGCACTTCTTTGCCTCTTTTTGGTCAGATCTTATGGTGATCACCACCCCCTCCATTGATGGCAACTTAACCTTCATGTGCCTGGTTGAGGGCACAACTCCTATTCTGTTGAGGGTCGGCCTTCCCAACAGAATGTTATACGCCGAGGGGGCATTCACGACGAGGTACTTGATCTTCTCTGTCCTCGAGGTCGCCTCGTCTGTGAACATAGTTCTCAACTCAATGTACCCCCTGACCTCCACCTGGTCGCCAGCGAACCCATATAAGCATCCTCCATAGGGCCTTAACTGGTCAAGGGGTAGTTGCAGCTTGGTGAAAGTCGGCCAGAACATGACATCTGTCGAGCTTCCTTGATCCACCAGTACCCGGTGGACCTTCCTTCCCGTCGTGACCAGCGAGACAACTATGGGATCGTTGTCATGAGGTACAATGTCCCTGAGATCCTCCTTCGTGAACGTAATGTCCACATCTGGCGAGTGATCTTCGAACACATCTACTGCCATCACAGACCTTGCATATTTCTTCCTTTGTGATGAAGTACATCCACCACCCGAGAAACCTCCAGCGATGGTGTGGATCTCGCCGTGAGTGGGCATCTCATGCTGCTGGCCCTCACTGCTCGCCGGCTGAGAGCTCGACGCTTGCCCCGTCCTCTTGTCCAGCAGGTAGTCATTCAAGAAGTCGCTCTTGACCAAATCGTCGAGCTGGTAACCCAGGGCCAAACACAAATCAAGGGAGTGACCAAAACTTTGGTGGAATTCACACCATACGTTTGGTTTTGGTCCTAACACCTTGTCTGAGACTTTCTCAGGCGCCTTCAGCCTGGCAGCTATGTTGGGAATGGCGATTAGGTCCGCCAACCCCATGACGAACTTGTACCTGGGTGGGCGATTGAACTCCCTAGGGCGCCCTGGGCCCCTTCTCTTGTTTTTCTTTGGGTCGTAAGGATGGCGAGTCCTTTGATCCTTTTTAGCCGCCGCCGTCTCCAGCACCCTCTGCGGCTGAATTCTAGTCTGGGCCCGTGGCCTAGCAGGAGCCACGCTCCCTCTCTTTTCTGCAACCTCACTCTCGTCGGCGATGTGGGCCACAGCAAGTCTCCGAACTTCAGCAAACGTGGCGGGGTGGCCCCTAATTAGCGCCTCGCAGAAAGGTCCAGGCAGTACGCCCTTTTTGAAGGTGTATACCAACATCTCCTCGTCTTTGGCAGGCGAGCGGACCATCTGTGCTCCGAAACGATTCAGATAGTCCCTGAGGGACTCTCCCTGATACTGTCTCACGTCGAACAAGTCGTAAGACACCCTAGGTGGCACCTTGTTCACGATGTACTGGTCGACGAAAAGCTTTGAGAACTGCTGGAAATTGGTTATGTGACCCGTGGGCAGGCTAACGAACCATTCCAGCGCTGTTCTCTGGAGTGTGCTCATAAACATCTTGCAATAAACTGCATCTGAGCCTCCTGACAGCATCATCTGCATGTGGAACGCAGTGAGATGTGCTTCAGGATCCTCCACGCCGGTGAAAGAAGTTTTTACGGCCACCACGCTCGCAGGGATCGCCGTGTCCGTGATCGCCTGAGCAAACGGCATCGGAAAAATGCGCAGTGGCGATGACGGCGCAAGCTCTTCAACGGTTGTGCGTCCTCTCTGCTGAGCTCCTCATTTCTGGCTTGAGAGGCGACCAGGTCTTCGTGCATCTTCGCTTGCTCTACGCGCGATGCCTCCACATTTGCTTGCAACGCGCGCATGATCTCCATCATTTGCGCCATGGTCATGGCGCCTTCTCCAGCAGTTGGCACAACGGGACTTGAACGCGTACTTCTCATCTTTCTCATGAAATATCAACAGATCAAGCTTCAACGACCAAAACCTTCACCAGCGGAACGATCGATCCAACAATCAATCGGTCAAAACCTCTTAAACTCCAAAGAACTTCCAAGAACGCAACCACAACAGCACGGGATTGATTCGGATGCCAAAACCTCCACAGAAACTCGTAATCTCAACACGAACCTACCGCTTCTCCACTAAAACTCCCGATTCACCGATCGAAGACTCAAACGAACGGCAAAAACCCTGAATTACCGATTGAAACTCGCACAAACGGTGAGAAACTTCGATTCACCGAACGGAAACTCGAACAAACGGTGTAAAACTTCAAACTACCGATCGAAAACTCAAACAAACGGTGAAAAACGCCGAAAATGGTTGCACCAGCACACAACCACACAAGAACCGCAGAAACTTCAAGAAACTCACGCTGTGGATGGGAAACACGTTTTACACGGCCCCACGGTGGGCGCCTGATGATCCTGCCAGTTGACCTGAGTTCAAGAGTCTTGCCCCGTCAAAGGTTTCTCCTTCTGGATCAACTTCGCACCACGTTAGCCTATGTCCTTCACGCCTCAATTCCTCGCAAAAACCTGAAGAAAACAGAGTGGCGTCGCTGCGGCCGATCGCGCTCCGACGCTCAAGTCAGTGACGGAATCACCAAATACTGAGAGAGAATATCTCAACTCAAGGAACCGTGCGCAGTGAATCTCAATGTACTCGCAAGTATTCTCAAAGCGTACTGAAGTATTCTAAGAACGTACCTCAAAAGTCTGTTAAGAGTTCCTTATATACCTGAGCACTTTCTCTCTCCTGACGGTTACACCTCTGGACACGTGGCTCGCATCCAGCTCTACACGTGTCGCCATCTCCCTCCACTTGAGCGTCACTTCTACTCTTCTAGCTATTCGACTAAGTTACCCATACAAGGAGTAACTTGGTGCACAAGTTTCCTTGGAGCGCGATCCTTTAAGTGGCGAGTACGAGGTGTCACCATGCACACCGTCTCTGTGGTCTCGCCTGCCGCTATCACGATCTGCTTCACTTGCACATCATGCATGTTCTGGGAAACCATTCCCTTGCCTCGACCTCTGGCTAGGGAATGATCATCTGATAACCTCGTCCTCCGTAATTGTACCTCTTGAAAGCCTTAAGCAAGCCTTCCTGATCTTTCGGCGGTCTCGAACCACCTGATCTCCTAGTACTCATGCATGACGACTATGGCGCAACTTTGGCGACCGCCGGTTACACACACTAGAGATCGGAGAACGCCAACTCAACGATCGGCGACGACACAGACTTCCCGATGTACTTCCCTTCTGTCAGCCAGGTGTCTTGTTCAACACGCCTATATTATCGCTTGCTGCCACGTCATCACTTCCGATTACCTGATCGGTACAGCATTAAAGCGCATTGAAAGCGTATAAAAATATTCCTTGGATCGTTCAAATCTTAACTGAATTAACGCGTACCTTAGCGAACTTTTAGGAAAGCCTTGATGTTTTCAGTGTTTATTGCCACGTGTTCTTCTGACTTGATCGCGACTCTTCGTGGAGGGCCCTATAGCGCTGTAACCCAACTTAGGGTTAATCCATCGTGCAAACCCTCCTTTCTTGAAGTGCATTTGGTGCGAGGGGGTGACTTTCTGGGTGCCAACTCATGCGCCCCAACTTCTAGTCACTCGCCCTGGGAGTGTATCTACCTTCTTCTCGTACCACGCACATGGTTCGTCCATGGGCGTGGCCCTCTTGATGGAGGAGGGCCAAGCTCACCGCCCCATGGAAGACAAGAGCCAAGTCTAGAACGTCTAGAGCCAAGTCTAGAACGTCTAGAGCCAAGTGGGGAGCGTCTAGCACAAGGTGAAGAGCGTCTACCCCAAGGTGAAGGGCGTCTAGAAAGGGAGCGTCTAGGAGGAAGACTAGAGCGTCTAGGACCTATCACTAGGTCCATGGCCAAGCATCTCCATGCATATTTGGGTCAAGCTACGGATGGTAGAGAAAGGAACTTGTACATGCTACATGAAGGCCCATTAGGGGTAGCTTAGTATTTAGTGTAGTGTTGAAAAGCATAAACTTGTCTCCTTTTGATTTACCCTAGATTGCTCACGGTTTCTAGAAGATTTCTCCCACTAGGACCGGCCATGTGCTCCATGTGCCCATGTGATGTAATTTGCATTTCATTTTGATTAGCATTAGGGTTGCATTATGGTCCTCTTTAGCCTATAAAAAGAGGAGCCTACACCTTGTATTTTCAAGATTTAATAGAGTATTGTTATGCTGCCGATTTAGTGCCATACATTACTCCTTGCCTAGCTTCTAGGTTTTAATCTTCATTTCACCACCTTCAAAGGTGTTGGCCGAACCTCCCCATGTCCACACTCTTCATGCACCTTCAAGGTCACCACACCTCTTAGGAGGACCTTGTTCATCTCTTCCATTAAGCTTCCGCACCATCTTCAACCAACATCCAAGAAGAGCTCATAGGAATTCGATCATTTGGTATCATGAGCTATGGTTCTTCAAAGATGAGTATATCTTTGTCATTTTCTTTTTGAGTTCTTCTTATTTCCTAGTTGTTCATCTTGATTCCATATTGTCTTGCTATTTTAATTTTCGTTTTGAATTGGTGTGCTGTTTGGAAATTCCAATCGGTGCATCTTGTTCAATTGTTCTTGAGCAATCTTTGTGCAATTTTTGGTAGGATTCCATATAGTTTGTGTTGCTGTTTTTATTTTAGGTATTTGAGTCCTTATTGCAATTTTAATCGGTTCATATGGTGTTAATTTGTCTTTTAATTTCTGAATCTATATGTGTTTTGTCTAGTTATGTTCTTCCAAAATGTCATCAAATCATAGTAGTACTTTGTTTGGCTTATTTGTTTCTTGTTTTTGGTATAAATGCTTGATCTGAATCTGCTGTGTTTTTTATCCTTTGGTGCTTTTTATTTTTAGCTTGAGTTCATATTTGTGTTTAGATCTACACAAATTCCATTTCACCAATTCCATTGTGTTTTTCATTTGGTATATCTTGCTGTTTTTTCCAGATTTACAGAATCCCCTGTTTTGCATAACTCTATGCTGGCTGTTTTGCTTAAGAAAATTATTTTCCCACAAAAGAAAATTCTGAGCCTCTGGATTTTGCAAGATTGAGGTGTTAGAGAAAGGACAAAAAAAGAATCAGTTCAAAAAAACAAATAGAAAAAAATGATAAATATTATAAAAACAGTGTGCAATCCTGACGCTACAACTGGCGAAACTGAGCACTGATTTTATAAAATTTATTAAAACAAAATGCTACATGCGTTTGGAGTGAAAGCAACGCCAGAATTTTGTTAAGATCTTGATTTGTTTGCATATAAATTTTCAGAAGCAAATATGAAAAGGCCAGCTCAGCATAAATCAGTGAAAATCACGCTCTCTGGACCACAACAATTATTTCAGTGGTGCTGTTCTTTTTATTTTGAAATCAAATCTAGTGCTATTCTATAGGTTTCATTTTGTGTGCCATCCTTTCTTTGAGTACCTTTTTATTTGCTTGTCTATTTTCATTGGAACTCTTTCTAGTTGTCACATTTAATTCCTTTTGTGTGGTACTGTTTTTCAAATTAATTTGTTTCTTGCTTTAATTCTTTGACCTCTAAGCTTGGTGGTGGATTAATTATCAATTGGTACTTGATTGAGTGGGATTTGACTTGAGGGGAGTCTAGTTTGCTTAATAGGTGCTGGATTGAAGAATTAATTACCTAATTCCAAGAGGAACAAAGGAAAGGGGCAGAAACAAACACCTTCTTCATACATTGGAAGGCCCAACAAAGAAGAGACAACAAAAGAAGTGCAAATAGAAAGATTTGTGTGAAGATTTTGGCTAAGGCAAGACTTGGTATTTAAGTAGTCCATTGTGACTCACCTCTCTTACATGGAAAACTACCTTCTTTAACTTCCCTAATTTTTCTCAAAGTAAAACACTTCTATACACAAAAACTCTAGTCATGTCTTCTCATTCTGCAAAGTCTATGGAAAGTGATATGAAGTCCATAAAATCCCTTTTGAAACAACTTGCAAAGGATGTTCAACTCATTTCCTATAGACAATTGGAGAACGAGTCTAAAATCAATGAACTAACTAGAGTAAAGGAAGAGATGATGGCATTCTCAAGGAGCTCTTCTTGGATGTTGTGAAAAATGGTGCGGAAGCTATGGATTGAGATGTGCAAGATCCTCCTAGGAGTTGTGGTGATCTTGAAGGTGCATGGTGAGTATGGAAGAAGGGAGGTTCGGCCAGCCCTTGGATAGATGGTGAAGATGAAGATTAGGTCTTAGAAACTAGGCAAAAGCAATGTATGGCGCAATGTGGGCAGCATAACATTACTCTCATTAATCTTAAAAATACAAGGTGTATGCTCCTCTTTTTATAGGCTAAAGAGGACCAGATTTGATGACCTAAATGCTACACAAATGTAAGCCAAATGAAATGTAAAGAAGTGGCACATGGAGGCACATGGGCCACATGGAGCACATGGGTGCACATGGCTTCACAAAACCGTGCCTAGATTAGTGAAGGCTTCTAGAAACCTTTAGCTAATCAAGGTTAACTCCTCCTTAATTCTAATGTGCAGAAAAATAAACATTTGTCCACATGGCTATGCTATTTACACCCCAATTAAAGCTAAACTACACTTGATGGGCCTTGACGGAATATGTGCTAGTATGCCACTCTCCTATTCATAGCTTTGATCCAAGTCTTCTTGTCCTAGACGCTCCTAGCTTGGTCTTCTTGTCCTAGACGCTCCTAGCTTGTCTTAGACGCTCCTAGCTTGTCTTAGACGCTCCTAGCTTCGTCTTAGACGTTCCTAGCTTGATCTTAGACACTCTTGACTTGGCTCTTGCCTTTCATGGAAGGTTGTGCTTGGCCCTCTTCCATCATCCCCTCCCTCTTGAAAAGGATTTGTCCTCAAATCCAATGCTTTTGCTTCTTAGGGGGATGGTTGTGGCTGGATGGTGTCCATCATCTCCTCCTTCTTGAGAAGATCTATCCTCAGATCTTCAAACTTGATCTCGGATAGCAGCATCTTGCTTCGTCAAGGTGTGTCCTCCCGGATCAAATGTCAATCTATGGGAATCTTGAAACAAAGCGAAGAAGTTAGTGTGAGCATTTGGAGAAAATTTAATTGTGTGAAGTTGCCATTTTTGTTTTTCTTTTGTTTTTGGCAACTTCTCACAAAATTTCCAATAGTAGTTACTTTTCCCTTAGGCATAATTCCTTTAGGAGATGGTAACAACTCTAAAAAGGCAAGAGGACTATGTTCACATACAACTTCAAATGGAGAAAAATGAGTAATCTTGTGGACTACTCCATTGTATGCATGCTCAAAAGGAAAAGGATTCTTATCCCAAGAATTGTGGGTGTTCCTCATGATTTCGTGAAGCATAGAAGGAAGAGCTATGTTTTCATATTTTGGAGCTCTATTCATCACTATGTTTGAAGATAAATCATGGAGGCTTGTCACTTTTCTTAGGAAGAGTTTATCCACATCCATGAAAAAGGATTTCCTATGAACTCTTCTTGAATGTTTGTGGAAGATGGTGCGGAAGCTTAATGGAAGAGATGAACAAGGTCCTCCTAAGAGGTGTGGTGACCTTGAAGGTGCATGAAGAGTGTGGAAATGGGGAGGTTCGGCCAGCCCCTTTGAAGGTGGTGAAATGAAGATTAAAAGCCTATTCCTAAGAGAGTTTAGGCAAGGAGTGAGAATGGCACAATTTTGGCAGCATTTCACTATTCAATTTAATCTTGCAAATACATGAGCCAAGCCCTCTTATTTATAGTGTTTAGAGGGCTGGAAATTCAAAAGAAAGTGGAGGGAAATTCAAATGAGAAGCATTTGAATTTAGAGCCAATTCCAAGTCACAAGGGAAGTGTGACTTCGTTTCTATTTTTGGCACCTCCTAAATCTATACTTACACCTTCTTTTGTGTCACATGGAAGGTGTGACTTAGCTTTATACATTTGCACCTCTTATATTTATATCTACACCTCCCTTTATGTTCTACTAAAAATACTCAAAAGTAATTACAAAAGAAAGACATCCAATGATGCTTAGTTTGCCCATATCTTTTATTTGTTGGTCTTGAGTTGAAGCTTGAACTTGTATTTCGGCTTGGGCTTGGGCTTTTTCTATCATGGGCTTGGGCCGCTTCCATCATCCCCTCCCTCTTGAAAAGGATTTGTCCTCAAATCTAATGCTTCTTCTTCATCATCATTATGTGGATGTATGTGGCTGGATGGTTTCCATCATCCCCTCCTTCTTGAGAGGATCTGTCCTCAGATCTATAGGTTTGATCTCGAACAACAACCTTATTCCTATTTTGAAAACTAGGCTCGTCCTCCAGGATCAAATGTCCATCTCTGTGAGTCATCAAACAAATCAAATGAGTTAGTTGGAGCAGTTGTATAAAAATCATCTTTAGGAAGTTGCCATTCCTTTTGTTTTTCTTTTGGTTTTGGCAACTTTGTACAATATTTCTCTTTTGATTGTTGTATGTGTTCTCTAATCATCTTATGCATTTTAAAATGTTCATTTGTGGTTACTTTCTCGTTAGGCATAAATCCTATAGGAGATGGTAACAACTTAAAAGGAGAAAGATGATTTAGCCCACATATAACCTCAAAAGTAGAAATATAAGTAGTTTTGTGAACTACTTTATGGTATGTATGCTCTTCTCTAGAGTTGTTTTTGTCCTTTATGTTTATTCTAGGCATAGTAGAAAGAGCTAGATTTTCAAGTGTATTTTGACCATGCTTTAGAGGATGATAAGAATTTAAAGTGTACAACTTAGTTGCAAGTTTTCCAAAGAGAATCCTCAAATCATGGTTTGCGAAATTTAGAGCTCTATCCAACACTATGCTTGAGGATAAACCATGAAGATGTATCACTTCTCTAGAGAAGACTTTATCCATATCCATGAAAATTGAATCAAAACCTTTTGTTGTCCTAGGAAGCTCTAATATGAAATTTGTGTCTTCCCAAGGATCATTTCCAAAAGGTGAAGGAGTATAGAGTTCTTGAGACATTGCCTTAGGTGTAGTTTGAAAACAATAATTGTACCTAAGGTAATGTCTTTGAACCTCTTTTCTCATCGGGGACAAAAGTTTTCCTTTTAAAAGCTCTAGAGTTTTATCAACTCTAATTTGGCCCATGAGTTCTCCTTATGAAGACTTTTTCTCTTATGTGTAAAGATAGTCTCGTTGTTACAACCATTGTTTATGAAAATTTGTACACTTTGCAATGGTTGTCTCAATAAGACATGACAAGTTTCTTTAGGCACTACTTCACATAAAAATTTGTTTTTGTAGATGCTTATACATAACTTGACATTCACTTGGTGATATCCTAGCACATATGAGAAATAATCTTTATCTATGCAAGCTTCTTTTAAAGACTCTTCTTTTTTGCTTATGCTTGCAAGGGTTCCTTTACAAAAGATAAGGCTTTGAGGTTGTTCAACAAGACACATATTTTCAAAGGTATTTTTATATCTTTTGTCTTGTTGAATGACCTTGTGGGAAGGAACACTCTTCTCCCACGCCTTTTGTTTCTCAAGGGTCTTCTCATGCTTTTCTTTTTCTTTAGCTTCCCTTTCGACTTCCTCTCTTTTCTTTTGTATTTTTCTTTCCTTTCTTTCTTTATGGGAAGCAAACAATTTTTCTACCCTCATTTCCCAATCTAGGCAAGCTTCTATACTTTCTTTTCCATGGAGATGGGGTTGGTCTACCCTAACCTCTCTTGGGTTTTCTTGTTCTTTTCTATCTCTTCTATGTCTTCTAGGGGGTGCTTGATAATAATCATTTATTCTAAGGCTTCCCTCCCCAAAAGAATCATGATCTTTAGAGATAGATGCATGAGAAGGTAATTTTTTTAAAATGTGAGACTTCTCATCCTTTGCTTTAGTCAATTCATTAGTTTTAGCCTCATTCTCCAATTGCTTAGATGAAATTGATTGCATATCCTTGGAAAGTTGTTTCAAAAGAGATTTCAAGGATTTCACCTCACTTTTAAGAGATTTAGAGGAGTGAGAAGACATGACTAAAGCTTTGTGTTTAGAAATGTTTTACTTTTAAGAAAGAGGAGGGAAGCTAATGAAGGTTTCCAGGTAAGAGAGGTGAGTCACAATGGACTACTTAAATACCAAGTCTTTGCCTTAGCCAAAAACTATCCCTCAAGACCTTCACACAAATCTTTCTTTAGGTAAATCACTTGAAACACAATGAGGATGTAGAAATCAAATTTTGAATGCAAGAAAACAATGCAAACTATTTAACAAACAAAACAAATAATCAAAGCTTTAAACAAGACTAAACAAAAGCAATTAACAAAACAATTAACAATTGCTAAGCTAGAAAGTTCTTAACTAGTCGGTCCTAGGTGAGGCTTCTTGGACACTTGGAGCCCTTAAAGACACACTCATCGTCTAATTGCGTAATTAAACAAGTAATTAACAAGAGTTAAGTTGAAAAGAAATTAGATGAACTCCCTTTTGTTGATTTTCCTATTTGCACTTCTTTTGTTGTCTCTTGTTTGTTGGGCCCTCCAATGTTTGTGGTGTATTTAGAAGGTGTTTGTTTCTGCCCCTTGCCTTTGTTCCTCTTGGAATTAGATAATTAATTCTTAAATCCAGCACCTATTAAGAAAACTAGACTCCCCTCAAGTCAAATCCCACTCAATCAAGTACCAATTGATAATTATTCCACCACCAAGTTTAGAGGTCATAGAATTAAAGCAAGAAACAAATTAATTTCAAAACAGTACCACGCAAAAGGAATTAAATGTGACAACTAGAAAGAGTTCCAATGAAATTAGACAAGCAAATAAATGGTACTCAAAGAAAAGATGGCACACAAAATGGAACCTATAGAATAGCACTAGATTTGATTTCAAAATCAAAAAACAGCACCACTGAAATAATTATTGTGGTCCAGAGAGTGTGATTTTCACTGATTTATGCTGAGCTGGCCTTCACTCCAAACGCATGCACCATTTGTTTTTAATAAATTTTCTAAAATCAGTGCTCAGTTACGCCAGTTGTAGCGTCAGGATTGCACATTGTTTTTATAATATTTATCATTTTTTTTTCTATTTGTTTTTTTGAATTGATTCTTTTTTTTTTCTTTTCTCTAACACCGCAATCTTGCAAAATCCAGAGGCTCAGAATTTTCTTATGTGGGAAAATAATTTTCTTAAGCAAAACAGCCAGCACAGAGTTATGCAAAACAGGGGATTCTGTAAATCTAGAAAAAACAGCAAGATATACCAAAAGAAAAACACAATGGAATTGGTGAAATGGAAATTGTGTAGATCTAAACACAAATATGAACTCAAGCTAAAAATAAAAAGCACCAAAGGATAAAAAACACAGCATATTCAGATCAAACATTTATACCAAAAACAAGAAACAAATAAGCCAAACAAAGTACTACTATGATTTGATGACATTTTTGGAAGAAACATGACTAGACAAAACACGTATAGATTCAGAAATTAAAAGACTCAAATGAACACAATATGAACCAATTAAAATTGCAATAAGGACTCAAATACCTAAAATAAAAAACAGCAACACAAACTATATGGAATCCTACCAAAAATTGCACAAAGATTACTCAAGAACAATTGAACAAGATGCACCGATTGGAATTTCCAAACAGCACACCAATTCAAAACAAAAATTAAAAAACAGCAAGACAAATATGGAAGATGAAGAACAACACGGATTCAAGAAGAACTCAAAAAGAAAATGACAAAGAGTTACTCATCTTTGAAGAACCATACCTCATGATACCAAATGATGGCATTCTAATGGATCTCTTCTTGGATGTTGTGAAAAATGGTGCGGAAGCTATGGATTGAGATGTGCAAGATCCTCCTAGGATTTGTTGTGATCTTGAAGGTGCATGATGACTATGGAAGAAGGGAGGTTCGGCCAGCCCTTGGATAGATGGTGAAGATGAAAATTAAGTCCTAGAAACTAGGCAAAAGCAATGTATGGCACAATGTGGGCAGCATAACATTACTCTCATTAATCTTGAAAATACAAGGTGTAGGTCCTCTTTTTATAGGCTAAAGAGGACCAGATTTGATGACCTAAAAGCTACACAAATGTAAGCCAAATGAAATGTAAAGTAGTGGCACATGGAGGCACATGGGCCACATGCAGCACTTGGGTGCACATGGCTTCACAAAACCGTCCCTAGATTAGTGAAGGCTTCTAGAAACCTTTAGCTAATCAAGGTTAACTCCTCCTTAATTCTAATGTGCAGAAAAATAAACATTTGTCCACAAGGCTATGCTATTTACACCCCAATTAAAGCTAAACTACACTTGATGGGCCTTCACGGAATATGTGCTAGTATGCCACTCTCCCATTCATAGCTTTGATCCAAGTCTTCTTGTCCTAGACGCTCCTAGCTTGGTCTTCTTGTCCTAGGCGCTCCTAGGTTGTCCTAGACGCTCCTATCTTGGTCTTCTTGTCCTAGACGCTCCTAGCTTGTCTTAGATGCTCCTAACTTGGTCTTAGACGCTCCTAGCTTGATCTTAGACGCTCTTGACTTGGCTCTTGCCTTTCATGGAAGGTTGTGCTTGGCCCTCTTCCATCAAGAGAAATCACAAAATTCAAAAAAATCTCATACTCATGCATCTCATTCAAAGGAAGATGAGTCTCTAGGGGAGGGTAGCCTTAGAATCAATGACTATTACCAACCACCCCCTAGAAGAAATAGGCAAAGGGAGCAAGAGGGCCCAAGGGAGGTTAGAGTAGACCTACCTCACTTCCATGGTAAGGAGAACGTATAAATCTACCTAGATTGGGAGATGAAAGTAGAGAAACTCTTTGCTTGCCATAAGGTGAGTGAAGAACGTAAGGTACCCTTAGCCACCCTTAGCTTCCAAGGGAATGCCATGTATTGGTGGACCTCTCTCGAAAGAGAAAGACGTCTTCATAGGGAACCTCCCATTGAGTATTGGAATGACCTTAGGGGAGCCCTAAGACGTCGACATATACCCTCATACTACCATAGGGAGTTAATGGGCAAGCTCCAAAGACTCCAACAAAAAAATATGAGTGTAGAGGAGTATAGGCAGAAAATGGAGCTCTATATGATGAAAGCATCCATTAGAGAAGAGGAGGACACCACCATAGCAAGATTTCTTAGTGGCCTCTCTCTTGAGATAAGAGATAGGGTAGAACTCCTTCCCTACCAAGACTTGAGTGACTTGGTTCAACTTTGCATTAATGTTGAACAACAAAATTTGCGCAAAACTTCAAGTCAAAGGGTGGGTTCATACTCTAGCTTTTATCCCAAGAAAGATTATAAAAGGGAGGGTAGTACATCTAGAGAAAAACCAAAGGAAACTACCAAGCCCTTAGCAAAAGATACCTCCACCCCACCCATCCGAGCTAGAGATGTTAAGTGCTTTAAGTGCTATGGAAGATGGCATGTGCAAGCACAATGCCCAAACCAAAGGACTTTGTTTTTAAAGGGTGTATACGAATACACTAGTGGGGAGGATGAGCCATGTGAGAGAGAGGAAGGGGGAGAGGATGAGAGGGTAGCTCCATTAGAGGGAGAATTGCTAATGATTAGGAGAACCCTCAACAATCAACCTAGCACTTCCATGGAAACACAAAGGGAGAACATCTTTCATACAAGATGTAATGTTTTAGAAAATATATGTTCCCTCATTGTGGATAGTGGATCTAGTTGTAATTGTTGTAGTGCTAGAATGGTTGATAAGCTTAATCTACAAGTAGTTCCTCACCCAAAACCTTACAAATTACAATGGATTAATGAAAATGGGGAACTAAGTGTAGATAAGCAAGTGGAAATCAAGTTTTCCATAGGGAACTACAAAGACAAAGTTTTATGTGATGTAGTACCTATGGAAGCTTGCCACATCTTATTAGGGAGACCATGGCAATTTGACAAGTGTACCGTCCCGCCCCCGGGTGTTGACCAAAGTCAAAGTCAACATCGGGGCCAAGGTCAACATATGGCGAGACTATGCGAAGGGGTCAAAGAAATGAAGTCAACAGAGTGACTACACAAGGCGTCGCCTTAACATGGCGTCGCAAAGATAAGGCGTCGCCTAAACAAGGTGCTGCCAAGATAAGGCGTCGCCAAACAAGCCACCGGTAGTGTCACTCCCCGATACCCATGGGTAGGAAAGACCATGGAGGGAGTGACGCCATGGAGTCTTCGGGCCCACCTAGCGCATAAATAGTGATAAAGTGAAGGGAAAGGTGGCTTCAAGGCCATAGTACTAGCGCCAGTGGAGAGCAATCTGACTCATGAAGTGCCCATGTCACCCAGGGAGACCCTTGGGATAGATACGACTCATGAGAGGGCCACGCCCAGGGGTAACCAGGTGCAGGGTACGAGAGGAAGGTAGATACGCTCTCAGAGCGAGTGACTAGAGGTTTGGGGGCACGAGTTGGCACCCGAAATGTCACCCCTTGCGCCGGATGCACTCCAAGGAAGGAGGACTCACACGACGAAATACCCCTAAGTTGAGTCACGGTGCTGTGAGGCCCTCCACGTGTAATAACGGCCAAGTAAGGAGGACACACGGCAGGAAGAACAGAAACGTCAATGATTCCCAAATGGTTTGCCAGGTATGAGGTAATTAAAGCTATTTAAAGGTAATTAAAGTTTACGTTTCGAGCGTTTTAAGGTACTTTAAATGCTTTAAGCGGTTTAAACGTCTTAAAGACGCTGAACGTTTCATAATCTTAAATGCGCTTTTAAGACGCTTTAAATGCGAGAGACGTTTAAAGGGAACCTTAAATGTTGGAAACGGGGCTGAGAACTTTTGGCAAATTTTCTGGAGAACACACTCTAGTTGTTTGCTCGAGCCTTGAGGTTACGTACAAGGGACTAGAGAAAGATTGTTTGCCAGAATCGAGAAAATATACACAACACACAGTTCCTTTTACCACCTTCAGAGTACCATCCACGGTGCTCCGATACGGAGGTGTAGAGTTTTGGTGTTTCTTGCTAGCTGACTTGAGCGTCGGAGTGCAAACGGCCGCTAGGGCGCCCATTTGTCCTTCTTTGCAGGTATTCACAGATTGCCAGAGGGAAGGTGCCCCTAGCTAACGGACAAGGTTGCGCACAAAGACGTACCCAGGTCAACCGGCAGGAACAACAAGAAAACTTTGCATGATGGTCTCACTAACGAGATTTCCTTCATCCATAAGCATAGGAAATTTGTACTTAGTCCTTAACCACACTCCCAAGTGGTGAAAGACCAAATACAAATGAAACATAAGAGGTGTACCGTCCCGTATCCGGGCGTTGACAAAGTCAAGGTCAAAGTCAACGTCAAGGGTCAAAGTCAACGTAAGGCGTCGCCTAGGTGAAGGCATCGCCCAATTAAGGCGTCGCCCAAATAGGGCGTTGCCAAGGTCAAATGTCACAAAGGCGAGGCGATCACAGTGTGGCTCCCCGATACCCATGGGTAGGAAAGACCATGGAGGGAGCGATGCCGTGGGAAGGCCTCGAATCCCGATAATCCGGGGTAGTAATAAAGAAAAGAGAAAGGTGGCTTCAAGGCCATAGTGATAGCGCCAGTGTAAGGCAGCCTGACTCGTGAAGTGCTCCTGCCGCCCCAGAGACGCCCTTGGGATAGATACGACTCAGAAGGAGGGTCACGCCCAGGGTAGCCAGGTGCAGGGTACGAGAGCAAGGCAGATACGCTCTCAAAGTGAGTGACTAGACGTTTGGGAGCATGAATTGGCACCCTAAAAGTCACCCCTTGCGCAGTTGCACTCCCAAGCAGGAGGACTCACACGAAGAAACGCCCTTAGATGGGGTCATGGCGCTGTGAGGCCCTCCACGTGTACAGCAGCCAGGTCAGAATAGAAACACCATTTTGTCAGGTTCAAGGTAATTAAGGTTATTTAATGCAGTTTCCGTTTCGAGCGTTTAAGGTACTATAAATGCTCCTTAGCGGTTTAAACGCCTGACTTGGCTGCTATTACACATGGAGGGCCTCACAGCACCGTGACCCCACTTGGGGGTATTTTCTCGTGTGAGCCCTCCTTCCTGGGAGTGCATCTGCGCAAGGGGTGACTCTTTGGGTGCCAACTCATGCCCCCAAACCTCTAGTCACTCGCTTTGAGAGCGTATCTACCTTTCTCTCGTACCCTGCACCTGGCTACCCCTAGGCGTGACCCTTCTCATGAGTCGTAACTACCCCAAGGGCTTCTCTAGGGTGCGCATGGGCACTTCACGAGTCAGATTGCTTTCCACTAGCGCTAGTACTATGGCCTTGAAGCCACCTTTCTCTTCCCTTTATTGCTACCCCGGGTTATCGGGGTTTGAGGCCTCACTCCCTCCATGGTCTTTCCTACCCATGGGTATCGGGGAGCAACACTGTGGTTGCCTTGCTTTTGTGACATTTTACCTTGGCGATGCCCTACCTTGGCGACACCTGCTCTAGACGACGTCTTATCTTGGCGACGCTTCCTCTTGGCGACTCCTTGCCTCTTGGCGACGCCTTGCCTTGGCGACGCTTGCCCTTGGCGTCGCCTCACCTAGGCGGCGCCTTATGTTGACTTCGACCTCGACGCTGACTTTGACCTTGACTTTGTCAACGCCCGGGTACGGGACGGTACAAGAACTTTCATCCATCTATGCCCAATGTCAACATAGGGTGCAAGGAGGTTACTATGTGGCCGAGGGATATATTTTTAAAGAAGGAAAACTTTACATTCCCCAAGGCACACATAGGAAGCTCCTTGTCAAGGAATCACATGAAGGAGGACTCATGGCCATTTTGGAGTTGATAAAACTCTAGACATTTTGAAAGAAAAATTTTGTTGGCCACACATGAGAAAGAATGTCCAAAGACATTGCTCTTGATGCATATCATGTTTAAAAGCAAAGTCTAGAACAATGCCTCATGGACTCTATACTCCCTTGCCGATTGCAAATGCTCGTTGGGAAGACATTAGCATGGACTTCATTTTAGGACTCCCTAGGACTGCAAGAGGCCATGACTCTATCTTTGTGGTAGTGGACCATTTTAGAAAAATGTTCCATTTTATTCCTTGCCACAAGATAGATGATGCTCAAAATATTTCTAAACTCTTCTTTAGAGAAGTGGTAAGACTTCATGGTTTACCTAGAAGTATAGTATCTGATAGAGATCCCAAGTTCATAGCCACTTTTGGAAAACTCTTTGGGGCAAACTTGGAACAAGACTACAATTTTCAACTTCTTGTCATCCTCAAACGGATGGCCAAACCGAAGTAGTCAATAGATCTCTTGGGACTATGCTTAGGGCTATCATGAAGGGAAACCATAAATCTTGGGATGAGTATCTTCCCCACATTGAGTTTGCTTACAATCGAGTAGTCCACAAGACTACTAATGCTTCTCCTTTTGAAGTGGTATATGGATTTAATCCTCTCACACCTATGGATTTGTTACCTCTTCCTAACCCACAAGAATTTGTGCATAAGGAAGGAGTAATCAAAGCCGATTTTGTGAAGAAAATGCATGAGAAGATTAAAATCCAAATACAACAACAAGATGAAAAGTATACAAAATACAACAATAAAGGGAAGAAAGAAATAATTTTTGAGGAAGGAGACTTAGTTTGGCTTCACCTTCGAAAAGATCGATTTCCAACTCAAAGGAAGTCCAAACTAAGTCCCCGAGGTGATGGACCCTTTCAAGTTCTCAAGAGAGTCAATAACAATGCATACAAATTGGACCTACCTCTTGAATATGGAGTACATGATACTTTTAATGTAATTGATCTTTCTCCATTTGTAGGTACCAATGACGACGAGGACGAACTGGATTTGAGGACAAATCCTTTCCAAGGGGGAGGGGATGATGGAGGAGGGCCAAGCTCACCACCCCATGGAAGACAAGAGCCAAGTCTAGAACGTCTAGAGCCAAGTCTAGAACGTCTAGAGCCAAGTCTAGAACGTCTAGAGCCAAGTGGGGAGCATCTAGCACAAGGTGAAGAGCGTCTACCCCAAGGTGAAGGGCGTCTAGAAAGGGAAGTCTAGGAGGAAGACTACAGCGTCTAGGAACTATCACTAGGTCCATGGCCAAGCATCTCCACGCATATTTGGGTCAAGCTACGGATGGTAGAGAAAGGAACTTGTACATACTACATGAAGGCCCATTAGGGGTAGCTTAGTATTTAGTGTAGTGTTGAAAAGCATAAACTTGTCTCCTTTTGATTTACCCTAGATTACTCACGGTTTCTAGAAGATTTCTCCCACTAGGACCGGCCATGTGCTCCATGTGCCCATGTGATGTAATTTGCATTTCATTTTGATTAGCATTAGGGTTGCATTATGGTCCTCTTTAGCCTATAAAAACAGGAGCTTACACCTTGTATTTTCAAGATTGAATAGAGTATTGTTATGCTGCCAATTTAGTGCCATACATTACTCCTTGCCTAGCTTCTAGGTTTTAATCTTCATTTCACCACCTTCAAAGGGGCTGGCCGAACCTCCCTGATGGCAAATTCATGAAGCTCTTCTTGGAATCATGTGAAAACTGGTGCAGAAGCCATGGATGTAAATGTGCAAGATCCTCCTAGGAGATATGGTGATCTTGAAGGTGCATGATGTGTATGGAAGTAGGGAGGTTCGGCCAGCCCTGTGGTAGGTGAGGAAGATGAAGATTAGAGCCTAGAAACTAGGTAGAAGCAAAGCATGGCACAATGTTGGCAGCATAACTTTACTCTCATTAATCTTGCAAATACATGAGCCAAGCCCTCTTATTTATAGTGTTTAGGGGTCTGGAAATTAAAAAGAAAGTGGAGGGAAATTCAAATGAGAAGCATTTGAATTTGGAGCCAATTCCTAGTCACAAGGGAAGTGTGACTTGGTTTCTATTTTAGGCACCTCCTAAATCTATACCTACACCTTCTTTTGTGTCACATGGAAGGTGTGACTTAGCTTTATACATTTGCACCTCTTATATTTATATCTACACCTCCCTTTATGTTCTACTAAAAATACTCAAAAGTAATTGCAAAAGAAAGACATCCAATGATGCTTAGTTTGCCCATATCTTCTATTTGTTGGGCTTGGGTTGAAGCTTGAACTTGTATTTCGGCTTGGGCTTGGGCTTTTTCTATCATGGGCTTGGGTCTCTTCCATCATCCCCTCCCTCTTGAAAAGGATTTGTCCTCAAATCCAATGCTTCTTCTTCATCATTATGTGGATGTATGTGGCCGGATGGTTTCCATCATCCCCTCCTTCTTGAGAGGATCTGTCCTCAGATCTACAGGTTTGATCTCGAACAACAGCCTTATTCCTATTTTGAAAACTAGGCTCGTCCTCCAGGATCAAATGTCCATCTCTGTGAGTCATCAAACAAATCAAATGTGTTAGTTTGAGCAGTTGTGTAAACATTAATTTTAGGAAGTTGCCATTCCTTTTGTTTTTCTATTGTTTTTGGCAACTTCTCATAATATTTCTCTATTTGTTGTTGTATTTGTTCTTGAATCCTCTCATGCATTTTCTTAACAAAATCATCTTTTGTAACTCCTTCCTTATGCACAAAGGTATGTGGATTAGGAAGGGGTAATAAATCTAAAGGAGAAAGAGGATTAAGTCCATATACAACTTCAAATGGGAAAATATTGGTAGTTTTGTGAACTACACTATGGTATGTATGCTCATCTCTAGAGTTGTGTTTGTCCTTTATGATTATTCTAGGCATAGTAGAAAGAGCTAGATTTTTAAATGTATTTTGACCATGCTTTTGAGGATGATAAGAATTTAAAGTGTACAACTTAGTTGCAAGTTTTCCCAAGAGAATCCTCAAATCATGGTTTGCGAAATTTGGAGCTCTATCCAACACTATGCTTGAAGATAAACCATGAGGATGTATCACTTCTCTAGAGAAGAGTTTACCCATATCCATGTTAATGGAATCAAAACCTTTTGTTGTCCTAGGAAGCTCTAATATAAATTTGTGTCTTCCCAAGGATCATTTGCAAAAGGTGAAGGAGTATAGAGTTCTTGAGACTTTGCTTTAGGTGTAGTTTGAAAACAAGAATTGTACCTAAAGTAATGTCTTTGAACTTCTTTTCTCATAGATGACAAAAGTTTTCCTTTTAAAAGCTCTAGAGTTTTATCAACTCTAATTTGGCCCATGACTTCTCCTTCATGTAGATTTTTTTCTCTCATGTGTAAAGATAGTCTCGTTGGTACAACCATTGTTTATGAAAATTTGTACACTTGGCAATGGTTGTCTCAATAAGACATGACAATTTGTTCTAGGCACTACTTCACACAAAAATTGGTTTTTGTAGATGCTTATAGTTAACTTGTCATTGTCTTGGGGATATCCTAACACATTTCAGAAATAGTCTTTATCTATGCAAGCTTCTTTTAAAGACTCTTCTTTTGTGCTCATGCTTGCAAGTGTTCCTGATCCTGCCGACAACTGGAACGTGGAGGAATCGCTTTGTAGGACTCTCTGCCCCGTCTACGCGACTGTGTTATCTGCAAAATCACCCTCAGAACCTTCTCTAGGATCTCCAAACGCGACCTGCAAAACACACAGACGACACCTCTAGTGGCCGTTTACACTCCGACGATCAAGTTAGATCACAAAACCACCAAATGAGAAAAACTAGTAGTTTGTGTGAAAACTCTTGCTCTCTCCTTTCTCTTCTCCCCTGATTCTGTTTTATGCCACACCCTGTATCTGGGCCTAACAGAATTCTGTTATGCTTTCTGGCATGTGTCAGAACCCTGTTATGCTTTTCTGTGACAACGTACCTCCAGAATCAGTAGAGTGTGAGTGTTTGTGCGTCCCTACGCTTGGCTGCGCTTGTCTGTACCTTTAGTGGTACGGAGTGCACCTTTATCTGGACCGCGCCCTTCTCAGATGATGACACGTGGAGGTATGCTACTCACATCTAACCATACACGTGCCACTACTTGAAGGGCTCTAGCGCTTCTCTTTGTGCACCTAAGTCATTCCCTTGCGGAGCAACTTAGGATACTTCTTCCACCTGGGTAAATCGCATACTCTCAGGAGAACGCCGGGTGTGGCTGGTCTAGGCGCACTCACCAAGCGTTGCTCTACGCGTAACGACCTACCCTTCACGGTGTCGCGCACGTAATGGGTTGAGGGAATAACCAATCACTGACCGGTTTACTAGCTCCCTCAGGCCACTCTCGTGCACGATTCCCTGAGACGTGCTCATGCGAGCTCCGTGTGTAACGCTCTCGCTGGGAGCCTCAGTCCCAGTTTAACTGTGTGTAACACGAGACCCCGATGACCATGCACCCGATGACTGATCAGTGCTTTATTGCTTCTCGCGTTCTGCCCCCAGGCGTTCATCTGGGAACTGGTCTGTTGTCACTAACCAAACGACCACCGATCACCATTCTGGGTGATTTGTCCCCTGACTTCGCTGCCGCCTAATCTGTCGGTGGTCGTTTGGTTAGTGACAACCGATCACTTTCACCCCGATCTATCTGTCACCTGGTCCGCGTGTCACCCCGCGAGTGGTCCACGTGGTTCTCTGCTGCTGACGTCATCGACTACCGATGACCGATCGGATCAGTTCCTTTACAAAAGGTAAGGCTAGGTTGTTCAACAAGAAGCATGTTTGCAAGGGTATTTTCAATGTGCTTGACTTGTTGAATGACCTTGTGGGAAGGAACACTCTTCTCCCACGCCTTTTGCTTCCCAAAAGTTTTCTCTTTTCCTATTTTCTCTTCATCCCTTTTATGTTTCATTTGTATTTGGTCTTTTACCACTTGGGAATGTGGTGAAGGGCTAAGTACAAATTTTTTGTGCTTGTGGATGAAAGAAATCTCGTTAGTTAGACCATTATGCAAGGTTTTCTTATCAAATTGCCATGGTCTACCTAATAAGATGTGGCAAGCTTCCATAGGTACTACATCACATAAAACATTGTCTTTGTAGTTACCTATAGAAAACTTGATTTCCACTTGTTTGTCTACACGTAGTTATCCATCCTCATTGATCCATTGTAAATTGTAAGGTTTTGGATGAGGAACTACTTGTAGATTTAGTTTCTCAATCAATCTAGTGCTACAACAATTGCAGCATGATCCACCATCCACAATAAGAGAGCATATATTTTCTAAAACATTGCATCTAGTATGAAAAATGTTCTCTCGTTGTGTCTCGATGAATGCACTAGGTTGATTGTGGAGGATTCTTTGAATCATCAATAAGTCCCCCTCCAAAGGATTTATCCTCTCTCCTTCCCCCTTTTCTTGTGTACTAGGTTCATCCTCACCACTAGTGTACTCATCTTTTCCTTTTAAGAACAAAGCCCTTTGGTTTGGACATTGCGCTTGCACATGCCCTCTTCCAAAACACTTAAAACACTTGGTGTCCCTAGCACGGATGGATGGGGTGGAGGCATCTTTTACTAAAGGTTTGGTAGTTTCTTTGGGTTCGTCTCTAGATGTACTACCCTCCCTATTAAAGTCTTTCTTGGGATAAAAGTTGGAGTAAGAACCCACCCTTTGACTTGAAGTTTTGCGCAAATTTTGTTGTTCAACTTTGTACCGCCCAGGTAGTCGGAAGTGATGACGTGGCAACAAGCTATTATATAGGCGTGTTGAACGGAGCACCTGGCTGGCAGAAGGGAAGGAAGTCGGGGGGCTCGTGTAGTCGCCAGTCATTAAGTTGGCGTGCTCCGATCTCTAGCATACCTAAACCGGCGATCACCAGGTTTGTGATGAAGTCGCCGGATGCGAACCCAGACGACCAAGTGATCAGAGATTGCCGAAAGGAGATCAGGGAAGCTTGTTCCAGGCTTTCGAAGCAGAGGATGAAGTCGTCAGATGGTCATTCCCTAGCTAGCTAGAGGTCGAGGTCGGGGAAGTGAAGTAGATCATGATGGCGGTCGGCGAGACCACAGGGAAGGTGTGTATGATGACACCCGTACTCGCCACGAAGAAGAGATCACGCTCCAAGGCAGTTATGCGCTGAGTTGTTTCCTGCATAAGTAACTTAGCCGAAAGCCTGAAGAGTAAGAGGTGACGCCCAAGTCAAGGATGCTCCAGATGGTGACACGTGTACAGCTGGATACGAGCCACGTGTCCAGATGTGTAACTGTCAGGAGAGAGAAAATGCACAGGTATATAAGGAATCCTAACGAACTTCTGAGGTACGCGCGTTTTAGAATACTTCTTTTACGCTTGCGAGAACTTGAGTACGCTGAGAGAGAATTTTGCACGGTTCCTGAAGTTCTTAGTTTTCTCTTAGTATTTTGGTGGTTCAGTCGCTGACTTGGGCGTCGGAGCGTGATCGGCCGCAGCGGCGCCGTTCTGTCTTTTGCAGGTTCTTGAGGTGAATCAAGGCGAAGGACGGAAGCTAACACGGTGCAAAGTCGATCCAGAATTGACGAGGCAAGGCTCTTGCGTCCTGGTCAACAGGCAGGATCATCAGGCGCCCACCGTGGGGCCGTGTAAAACCTGTCCCCATCCACAGCGTGAGTTCTTGGAGTTTCTGCAGTTTCTGTGTGGTTGTGTGCTGGTGCAACCATTTTCCGCTGTTCATTCAAGCTTTGTTCGGTAAATTCGTGTTTTCCACTGTTCGTTCGAAGTTTTGTTCGGAAAATTGAGGTTTTTCCCCGTTTGTTTGAGTTCTTGTTCGGTGAGGTGAAGTTTTTCGCCGTTTACGCGAGTTTCAATCGGTGAGATCGAAGCTTCGCCGTTCGTTCGGATTTTCGACCGGTGAATCAGAAGTTTTGGTGGAGGAGTGGTAGGTTCGTGCTAAGATTGCAAGTTTCTGCAAAGGTTTTTGCTGATTGAGATTGCGTTCTTGGAAGTTCTTTGGAGTTTACGAAGTTCTAACCGGTTGATTGTTGGATCGATCGTTGCTGAAGGAGGTTTTGTTCGTCGCTCTTTGTGGTCTGCTAAGTTTTCATGAGAAAGATGAGAAGCAACCGTTCAAGTTCAGTTGTGCCAGTTGCTGGTGAAGGCGCCATGACTATGGCGCAGATGATGGAGATCATGCGTGCGCTGCAGGCGAATGTGGAGGCCCCGCGCATAGAGCAGGCAAAGATGCATGAGGACCTAGTCGCCTCTCAGGCCAGGAATGAAGAGCTTAGCAAAGTGACCGAGGAGTTGCGCCAAGCTCTTCAGGAGCAAAGAGGGCGCCCAGTCGCTGAAGAGGTCGCACCGTCGTCGCCACCTCGCGTTTTTCCCATGCAATTTGCACAGGCGATCACAGACACGCCTATCCCTGCGAGTGTGGTACCTGTGAAGGCTACTTTCACCGGCGTGGAGGATCCTGAGGCACATCTCACCACGTTCCACACGCAGATGATGCTGTCAGGAGGCTCGGATGCTTTGTATTGCAAAATGTTTGTTAGCACGCTCCAGGGAACAACGCTGGAATGGTTTGTGAGCCTGCCTACAGGTCACATAACCAATTTCCAGCAGTTTTCGAAGCTTTTCGTCCAGCAGCACATAGTGAACAAGGCGCCACCTAGGGTGTCTTATGACCTGTTTGACATAAGGCAGTACCAGGGAGAGTCCCTCAGGGACTACTTGAATCGCTTTGGGGCGCAGATGGTCCGCTCGCCAGCCAAGGATGAAGAGATGCTGGTATACGCCTTCAAAAAGGGCGTGCTGCCGGGACCTTTCTGCGAGGCACTGATCAGGGCTCACCCCGCCACGTTTGCTGAGGTAGGCGACTTGCGGTGGCCCACATCTCCGATGAGAGTGAGGTCGCCGAGAAGAGAGGGAGCGTGGCCCCCGCTAGGCCACGTGCCCAGACCAGGATCCAGCCACAGAGGGTGTTGGAGACAGCGGCGGCCAAGAGGGATCAAAGGACCCGCCATCCTTATGATCCAAGGAAAAATAAGGGCAGGGGCCCAGGGCGCCCCAGGGAGTACAATCGCCCACCAAAGCATAAGTTTGTCATGGGGTTGGCGGACCTGATCGCCATCCCCAATATAGCAGCCAGGCTCAAGGCACCCGAGAAAGTGGGCGACAAGGTGTTAGGACCAAAGCCAGACGCCTGATGCGAATTCCACCAGGGTTTTGGTCACACCGTCGATTCATGTTTGGCACTGGGATACCAGCTCGACGACCTGGTCAAAAGCGGTTTCTTGAATGATTACCTGCTGGACAGGAGAACGGGGGGCGCGTCGAGCTCCCAGCCGGCGGGTGGTGAGGCTCAGCAGCATGAGATGCCCACTCATGGAGAGATCCACACCATCGTAGGAGGTTTCTCGGGTGGTGGATGCACCGCGTCACAGACGAAGAAGTAAGCAAGGTCTGTGATGACGGTGGACATGTTCGAGGACCACTCGCCAGATGTGGACATCACGTTCACAAGAGAAGATCTCAGGGACGTTGTGCCTCATGACAACGATCCTATAGTCATCTCGCTTGTCACAGCGGGGAGGAAGGTCCACAGGGTTCTGGTGGACCAAGGAAGCTCGGCGGAAGTGATGTTCTGGCCGACTTTCACACAGCTGCAATTGCCCCTTGACCAGCTGAGGCCCTATGGAGGGTGCTTGTGATGTGAATGTAACTACAAGAACACATGATTCTTGACATTCTTAGGAACAACTTGAGCTGGATTTGAAAGGCACTTTACTTTAGAATTGGATCAATGTTCTAAATTCAAGAACTCACCAAAACTAAGCACCAACCAAGACTCATATTGAAGTCCATGTATTGTCAAATTGAATCAAAACAAAAGGAAAGAAGAACAAGAATTAAAACTGGACAGAATTTAAATGATAGCTACTGAACCAAAACAAAATTAAGAACACAATGCTGGAAACACAAAAATAAACGGTAGAAAAAGAAGTAAACTCTAGGAATCAAAACTACCGAATGGAAAATTGAAGAAAAGGGAAGAAGAACACTTATAGAATAAGATGCTTGCTGGATTTTGAGAATTGGAAGAAGCCATTCACGCCACTTGGAACCTTGAACCAAGATAAGTGATGGAGTGCCACCACTTGAAGCTCACCATAGCTCACAAGATAAGGCAAAGAAGAGGAAGACTCAAAACTCACAAATTCTCTCCAAAATTGAGTATAGTCTCTCTACTATAAAATTCCAATCTGAATTGTACAAGCTAAGCACATTTATTTATAGCCTAGAGGTGCTGAAAATGCAAGCTAAATGGCACACAAATGCAATGAAATTCGGTTTGGCACCACCTAGGCTCCTATCTACACTCCCCCCTAGACTCCCTTACTACTTACACCTTTTTTATTACATTCACACCCCTATTCTACAAAAGAAATAAGAAGAGCCATTTTATTATACTCTTGTCCCAAAGCTCTTGCCATGCTCCTAGTAATTCGTTGGGCTTGGGCCCCTTGTTGGGCTTGGACCCCTTGATGGGCTTGGGCCCCTTGTTGGGCTTGGGCTTCATGGCCTAGAGCATCCTCTACTTGGTTTCCATCATACTCCCCGGGTTGGAGAGAATTCGTCCACGAATTTGGGAAACCTGCAGCAAAAGGAGTGAGATCAGTAACATTGAAAGAATTACTACCAAGATAAGTAGAGGGCATATCTAACTCATAGGCATTATCATTAATCCTCTTGATGACTTGGAAAGGGCCATCACCACGAGGCATAAGTTTGGACTTCCTTAGAGAAGGAAATCTATCCTTTCTCAAATGAAGCCAAACCCAATCACCGGGCTCAAAGATTAATGCCTTTCTCCTTTGGTTGGCAGTGTCAGCATACTTACCAACTTTCTTCTCAATTTGTAACTTGATGCGGTTATGCAAATCTTTAACAAAAGATGCCTTTTCAAAACCGTCTTTGCATAGAACCTCATCTAGGACAGGAATGGGAAGAAGATCTAGAGGTGTGAGGGGATTAAACCCATAAACAACCTCAAAAGGAGAATGGTTAGTGGTGGAATTCACTACTCTATTATAGGCAAATTCAACATGAGGTAGTAAATCCTCCCAAGCCCTTGGATTCCCGGAAATAAAGCATCTTAATAATTGACCCAAAGTTCTATTAACCACTTCGGTTTGACCATCAGTTTGGGGGTGGCAGGTAGTAGAAAACAGAAGTTTGGTGCCAAGTTTCCCCCATAAGGTCCGCCAAAAGTGACTTAAGAACTTAGAATCCCTATCAGATACTATACTTCTAGGAAGTCCATGCAAACGAACAACTTCCTTGAAGAAGAGATTTGCAATATGGCATGCATCATCCACTTTGTGGCATGGAATAAAATGAGCCATTTTAGAAAAACGGTCCACTACCACAAAGATGGAATCCTTACCCTTCGATGTCTTGGGTAGTCCTAAGATAAAATCCATAGAAATATCAACCCAAGGCATTGTAGGGATAGGAAGAGGGGTATATAAACCATGGGGTTGGACCTTAGATTTAGCCTTCCTACATGCTATACATCTATCACAGAAGGTATGTACGGATTTGCGCATGTGAGGCCAAAAGAAATGTTCATGCAATGTTTCTAAGGTCTTAGCTACCCCAAAATGTCCCATAAGCCCACCCTCATGAGCCTCTCTAACAAGAGATTGTCTAATGGATCCTTGGGGAACACAAAGTCTTTTTCCTTTGAAAAGAAAACCATTATGTAAGAAAAAGTCTTTGTGACCTCCCTTGGAACACTCTTGATAGATTAGAGAGAAATCTAAGTCATCATGATAAAGTTCCTTTATGTGATCAAAACCTAAATATTGAACATTTAAAACATTTAACAAGGTATATCCTCGTGAAAGAGCATCGGCCACTACATTAATTTTACCTTGTTTATGTTTGATCACATAAGGAAATTGCTCAATAAACTCCACCCACTTAGCATGTCTCTTATTAAGCTTGCTTTGGCTTTTCAAATATTTAAGGGACTCATGATCACTATGAATCACAAATTCCTTTGGAAAAAGATAATGTTGCCAATTTTGCAAAGCTCTAACAAGAGCATAAAGTTCTTTATCATAAGTGGAGTAATTGAGATGACTCCCTTTGAGTTTCTCACTAAAATAAGCGATGGGGTGTCCTTCTTGAAAGAGGACGGCCCCAATGCCTATATTAGAGGCATCACACTCTATTTCAAATGTCTTAGCAAAGTTAGGAAGGGCTAGAATGGGGGCTTTAGTTAATTTATCCTTTAAAGTTTGAAAAGCGTTTTCTTGCTCTTGTCCCCACTTAAAAACTACATCCTTCTTTACTATGGCATTTAAAGGTGCGGCAATTGTACTAAAGTCTTTCACAAACCGCCTATAAAAACTAGCAAGGCCATGAAAGCTTCGTACTTCATTGACATTGGTGGGTGTAGGCCAATGTTGAATTGCTGCAACTTTTGTTTGATCTACATGCACCCCTTTATGACTAACCACAAACCCTAGGAAGTCTATATGATCTAATGCAAAGAAACATTTAGCATGGTTAGCATACAACTTCTCCTTCCTAAGGGTTTCTAGAACTTGTCTAACATGTGACTCATGATCTTCTAAGGACAAGCTATATATAAGAATATCATCAAAGTAAACCACAACAAACTTGCCAATGAATGCTCTTAAAACATGATGCATGAGTCGCATGAAGGTACTAGGAGCATTAGTCAAGCCAAAAGGCATGACCAACCACTCATATAAACCAAATTTGGTCTTAAAAGCGGTTTTCCATTCATCACCATGTTTAATTCGAATTTGATTGTAACCACTCTTAAGATCAATTTTGGAAAATATTTTAGACCCATGTAATTCATCCAACAAGTCATCTAACCTAGGAATGGGATGCCTATATTTGATGGTGATGTTATTTATAGCGCGACAATTCGTACACATCCTCCATGTCCCATCCTTTTCAGGGACAAGTATGACAGGCATAGCACATGGGCTCATGCTATCTTGTACCCACCCCTTAGCTAATAAATCCTCAACTTGTCTTTGAATTTCTTTGGTCTCTTGGGGATTGGTCCTATATGCAGGGCGATTTGGTAAAGAAACCCCGGGCATGAAGTCTATTTGGTGTTCAATCCCTCTTAGAGGTGGTAAGCCTTTAGGAGGATCTTGAAACACATCTTCATATTCCTTTACCAAATGGTCCAAACATGTGGGACTATCCTTAGCCGACTCATATTCAATAGGTCTAGGAATAGCTAAAAAAATAGGCTTGTGAGTAACTATTACCTTTTGAACTTGTCGGGAAGATATGAGAAGGCTTCTCTTGGAATTTTTAATTTCTTTTTCTTTCTCTCTATTTTCTCTCATTTTGACTTGGTCCTCATGTACCTCCTTTGGAGAGAGAGACTTGAGAATGACTTTGTGTCCATGGAAGTTAAAAGAAATTTTGTTGGTAAAGCCATCATGAAAATTTTTTCTATCAAATTGCCATGGCCTACCTAAAAGGATATGAGTAGCTTCCATTGGAACAACATCACACAAGACCTCATCTTTATATTTGCCAATGGAAAATGTAATGAGGACTTGTTTGTTCACCACTATCTCACCCACCTCACTCAACCATTGTAACTTGTAGGGCTTGGCATGAGAGATGGTAGGCAATCCAAGTTTGTCTACCACTCTTGTGCTTGCCACATTTGCACAACTCCCCCCATCCACAATCAAAGAGCAAACTCTATCATTAATAAGACACCTTGAATGAAAAATATTTTCTCTTTGAGTTTCATCAAAAGGTTTTAACACTTGTCCAAGCATGCGTCTTATTACTAATAGGTCACCCTCGTGTGGGCTTTCACTTTCACTCTCACTTGGAGATCTAGAAGGTGAGGAATGTCTAGAAGATTCAGACCCATGCTCACTACTATCTACCCCATCATGCATATACATAGTTCGTTTAGTAGGGCAATTAGAAGCAATATGTCCATAGCTTAAACATTTAAAACACTTCTTACTAGACGATTTTTGTGGTGATTTAGGCCTAGCATTGGAAGTGGAAGGCTTAGACTCTCTAGGTTTGAAAGTAGAGTCCTTAGAAGGGATGTTTGAAAAAGAGTTTTTATTTTTCCAAGAAGAGTGGTAGTAGTTATCTTTAGAAGAATTTTTGAAAGCATTTTTCCTTGCAAGTTGATTTTCAATTTTGCTAGCAAGGTGCACCACATTTTCCAAAGAAGAATATTCTTGTAACTCTACCACGTCTTCAATATCCCTTCGAAGTCCACTCACAAACCTAGCTATCTTAGCCTCCTCACTCTCATCCATATGAACTCGAATTAAAAGCGTGTCTAGTTGTTTAAAGTAATCATCCACACTTAGCGCGCCTTGATGAAACCGTTGGAGTTTCAACATAAGGTCTTTCCTAAAGTGTGGGGGTACGAATCTAGCGCGTAAACACGCTTTCAAATCGTTCCAAGAGACCACGGGCGGCCTCTTGTGTAGGTCAATGTCCATGAGGTATTGATGCCACCATTGCATGGCATAGTCCAAAAATTCTAAAGAAGCTAACTTAACCCTATGCTCATCCCTAACCCCATTTACATCAAAAATTTGGTCCACCTTAGCCTCCCATCCTAAGTATACATTGGGATCACTATCACCACTAAAACTAGGAAGTTTTACATTTGGAGAACAAGGGCCAGCCACATGTTGGCGCCTCTCTTCATGGTGATGATGTCTTGGCCTTGGATTGTCTTCATAATAACCATGGGAGTGCCTTGAAGAATGCCGACTAGGAGGAGGAGTTCTTTGCTCACGGTTTTGATGCATTTCCTCTCGGTTTAACTCCAAACTTTGGAGCCGTGCTTCCATCTTCCTTATCACCTCAAGATAGTGAGCATTGGATTGCTTGGCATTCTTTAAGTCCTCATAAAGGGCTGCCTTTTGTGGTGAGCACGGTTTGGAAGACTCTCCACTAGAGAAATGAGCCATGAGCAGAAAATACACAAAAACAGAAAACAAAACAGTGAAAGAAACTTGTTAAACAATTAAAAACAGTGAGATATAGGTTGCTGGAAAAATGCCCAAGAAAGCACTCAAACCACTCCAAGAAAATATTTTGTCCTCAACCAAGCCTTGCTTGTGAAATGGAGTAGCTTCAAGTGAAATATGTTACAGCAAACCAACTTACTTAAGAACAAGTCTCCACACAACTTTTAAGAAGAACAAAAAGACAAGCAAGAAAAAGGTGTAAACAATAAAAGCTAAACCAAAAACAGAGAGTAATGTATGACAAAGTAGAAAGAATATGAATGAAAGACAATCAAGAAAAATAAGGAACTCAATGAATAAAGAAGGCACACAAAAAGAGTCCTAAAGAAAAGTGCTAGAGTAGATTAAAGAAAACAGAAAACAGCTACTGGAATTTTTTTTTTTTTTAAAGCAAACTGTGCTATGTTTACAGATTTAACTGTACCGATTGAAAGCGAACTGGAATGTGAAAAATTAACCACAGAAACTTCAATGTCTTAACTCAAAACTGGCACTGGAATGAGGTAAAAACAGTAAGCCAATTGAGAGAAATAATTTTTTCAAAATTGCTGCCCAATTACCGTATTCTTTTCGGCAGTATTGTACACTTTTCGTATTTTATTTATGGTCGTGCCTGTTGACCAAAACGTTGGAACTTGCCACGTCAATGGATCGACGTGTGCACCGCTTCAACCTCCGTCCTTCGTCACGATCCACCTCAAGAACCTGCAAAAGAACAGAGCGGCGCCGCTGCAGCCGATCGCACTCCAACGCCCAAGTCAGTGACTGAACCACCAAATACTTCAAGAGTAACACTCAAGAACTCTTAAGGAACCGTGAACCAATTCTCTCTCTCTCACAGTATGCTCAAGAACTCGCAAGCGTAAAGAAGACAATCTGAACGTGCGTACCTCAGAAGTTTGTTGGGAAACCCTTTTATACCTGGTCACTTTCTCTCTCCTGGCAGTTACGCACCTGGACACATGGCTCGCATCCAGTCGTACACGTGCCATCATCTGGAGCCTCCTTGACTTGGGCGCTGCTTCTGACTCTCTTGGCTAAGTTACTTATGCATGGTACTGCCCAGTGCATAGCATAGCTAACTTGGAGCGCGATCTCTACTGGGATTGGCGAGTTAGGGTGCCCTCGTACACCTTCCCTGTGGTCTCGCCGGCCGCCTTCATAATCTGCACCACCTTCATCTTCGGCGATGTGCTTGTTCCGACGATCTCCAATCACTTGGTCGCCTAAGTTTACATCTGGCAACTTCATCTTTGACTCGGTGATCGCCGGCTCTGGTATGCTGGAGATCGGAGCACGCCAACTTCATAACTGGCGACTACACGAGCCCCCCGACTTCCTTCCCTTCTGCCAACCTGGCGTCTTGTCAACACGCCCATACTGTAGCTTGATGCCACGTCATCACTTCCGACTACCAGGGCGGTACACAAGCCCCCCAGTCTTAAGCGAAGACTTGTCCAGCGAAAAGACTAAAGGAGTCACGTCAATACCGATCTACGTGGCACTGGCGCAGAATTCCAAGCGGTTGTACTTTCTGCTTCTCTGACGCTCCACCAAACACTCCTCCCATCGTTCGACACGTGGCTTCATCAACGGTTACCTTCAGTTAACGTTTGCGCTTCCCAAACCCATTTCGAAAAAACCCTTAAACCCATTTCGCTCCACTGTTCCATCACTTTCTTCGTATTCTCAGACGCTCCAACTCTCTCTTCTGCAAAAGCTCTCAACGTTCTTCAACCTCCTGAACCACCAACTTCCTTCATCACTCTTCCGATCATAAAAAGGTACTTCCTTTCCTTCCTCTGCTGGTTTTTCCTGCATTTTAACCGATTCGCATCATCCTTTAACTGTCTGGTGCATACGTTGTGGGTTGTTTTTCTATTTCTCCTTCTTCGTAACTTAGGGCTTCGTCTTCGTGACAACGAACCTTCGTTCGTTCGTTTTTCTCACCCTTCGTTCATGATCGAGTCAGCCTCTACGAGTCCTGATCACCTTTTCATTTCTTCTTCCTTTGCAGCTTCCGCAATGACTCGCTCAAAGATCACCCCAAATCCTCCTCCTTCGTCACGAAACCCCTCCTCACAAGCACACAACCCACCGCGAGCACGTGATGCTTCTTCTTCTCAGGCTGAGAGGCCTGCACCCTCCCGTCCCATCTTGGCTCAGGCCACTCCACCCGTCGCCGGAGGAGCCTCTGTTCCCTCCCAAGACTTCAAAAAACTGCACCCCTGGGCCACCTCGACGTTGTTGAAGGAAACGTCTTCTGTAAATTCCGCTGGGGCAGTTCTTCGACTGACGAAAGGGGATGAGCCCCACCAATCGTTTCACAAGGAGCATGACGACAGAATGACGGTGCTACCTTGCCCCCCCGACCTGCCCGTGTGCGCCGACGACAAGGGGAACAACGGCGGGTTGTTCTGCTTTGTCTACACCACCCTGTTCAAGAAGGTGAAACTTAGGTTTCCCTTCACTCGCTTTGAAAGGGAGCTTCTCACCGAGCTCGACATTGTCGCCGCCCAGCTCCATCCCAACAGCTGGGCGTTCGTACGGGCTTTCCAAATAATGTGCGACCACTTGGGGCTGCCAGCGTCAGTGGACGTTTTCCTATTTCTTTTCGAAGCCAAGCACCCAGGAGATCGCCTGTGGGTAAGCTTGAACGGGATTGCTGGGAGGTCGATCCTCTCTATCTTCCAGCAATCCTACAAAGATTGGAAGGGCAAGTTTGTCCAGGTGCGCCCCAATGACAAGGACGCTTCTTTGCTCGACGGTTTCCCCTTGTATTGGGTAAACAAGGGGAACAAAGAGTCCAAAAACAGCTTCAGGAGGCCAAGAAGTCCTGAGAGCATGGGTGCCTTGGACAGAGATCTCTGCTTCTTCTGGAAGAGTGTGGCAAACGCCAACATCACCTTCCTCACCACCACGCTCATCTGCTTCGAGTTCTTCGAAGATCAACTCGAAATTCGCATAGGTTAGAACTCACCTCAACGTCTAAGTTATTTCCTTGACATTATCTCTGTTAACTGTTTCTGGGCGTCTTGTGTGTTGTGCGCAAGACTTTGGTTTTATTTTCTGCACCATTTATCTGCTTTGCTGCATACTGCCTTATGCATTTATTTTCTCTCTGAGCTAACCCATGCATTTCTGCTTTATGCAGATCATATGTTGGGCCAGGGCAAGCTCGCTGAACTGAGGGCGCTCGCCCGAACCCACGGGTTGGCATCGGGTTCCCAAACCGTGCCAAACTCTGTGGTGGAGATCGCCGCTGCTCAGGGCAGATCGCCACCCAAAGGCCCAACTCCTCCCGATGTCCAACCCGCCAACCAACGTAAAAAGCTTGTCCTCAGGAAATCAAAGAGGAAAGCCCCCCAAGTAGTCCACGAGGAAGAAGAAGAGGATGATGATGAGGCGACGGAAGATGGCCTTGTCACCAAGAGGAAGAGGGTGGCACCTTCTTCACCACCTGCTCCACCCCCTCTTCCAACATCAACACCGCCATCCACGCCTGCTCCACCTCCAACATTGCCTTCTCCACCAGCTCCCGTCTCACCAGTCCAAGCGGTTCCATTGGCGTCTGCGCCTCCTGTGGCTGAGGGCGCCGAAGCCAACTTCTTGGAGAACCCCCCGAGCGCCTCCACACCTTACATATCAGCTGGAGGGGGTCCTCCTTCAAACGCCTCCACCGCAAACGCTGCACCAATCGGGGATGAAGGTGCTCACCACTCTCCAATTCTTATTACTGAATCCCCGACGTCGCCACCGCGCCAAGAAGCACCCGCTGAGCAACCAATTCAAGTAGGTGGCGACGAAAACCAACAACGAGCCCACCCGGTGCCCCCACAAGCAAACCTCTCTCTTGAGGTCAAGAGGATGTGGGAGCCTTTCTCTGCGAAACTAAAGATGATGGCGGAGGATTTCCCCGCCATTATATCTAAAGCTGTGGAGAGCTCCACCAGGAAGCTCCAGGATGACCTCTTCGCCCTTCGAACTGAGAATAGCACTATAAGGATTGAGGCGGAGAAGTTATCCTTCAATCTGACACTCGCCGAGATTGAACACTCCCGAGTAGAAGATGCAATAAGCACCGAGCTCCGGGTGGCACGCAAGGAGGCCACCGATCTCCGCCATAAGGTACAGCTCTTGGCTCAAGAGAAGATCGAGCTAGAGAGCAAACAGGTGCCTTATCGCGTCAAAGTGGCTGACCTGGAGGCCTTGATTAAAACTGACGCCGCCAAGGTGAAGAAACTGGAGCAAAGGTCAGCCGATCGGGAGGTCTTCCTGGGAAAAGTGGAGAAAGAGAGGGACGACACCGTGGCTAAGCTTGCTGAAGCCAACAAAGAAAAAGGGAAGATTGCTGCTGAACTGGGCCAGTGCAGGCAGAATCCAAGAAGGTTGCTGAAGACCTTCTTCAAGCTCAGGAAACCATCGAAAAACTCAAGAAGCAAGCTGAAGAGCTGGAGCAGCAGAACGAGGGGCTGAAGAAACAAACTGAAGAACTCAAGAAACAGATCGAAGAGCTTAATCTGAGTTCTGCTCAAATTCTTGCTGCTGGATTCGAGGCCGCACGGGAACAGTTTGCCTGCTTGTTCCCCGATCTAGATCTTAGCATGGTGTCCCTCAACAACGAGGTGGTGGATGGGAAGGTTGTTCCCGCTGAAGACTGATCGATTTCCTTCATCCACTACCTTTATGCTTTCTCCTTGCATACAATTGTAATAAACTTTATATTTTCCTGTACATGTGCCCTGAACTGACATTTACTTTAATGATAAAATCTTTGTATTTCCTCTTGCAACTTCTTTGGCTGCTTTAACTTCCCTTCCACAATTTGCTTCAAGAAATTAACTTAGCAATTTCGTAAGCGCGATCATATACTTAACTGCTTCGAACCACTTCGATTTCGAATAACAATCACTCTAACAACTTGTAATCTCAAGGCAATGAACCTTAGCGTAAAATCACTCTTCAAACAACGAACTTTAACTCAACTAATGGCTTAAGACATCGCTTCACCCGATCTGCCTTATCAAAACGGGTCTTAACTTCTCTCCGTTGCTTGAACTTTTCCTGGTCGCCAGAGACTCTTGGTGATATTAGCTTCTTTCTGGCTTCATACCTTGGCCATTGTTCCTTTATCTGGGGGTAGAGGCGCCTTTCGGATCCTTCTCTACCTCCTTGAGCTTCAGAACAAGAGACCGGGTGGCTAGGCGTTCTCTTCGAACCTACCTCAGCCATCCTCCAAACTTCTTCCACCCTTTACACCATACCTGAACTCGTTCGAGACGAGGAGGATTTTATCTTGCCTGAACTCGCTCATCGGCGAGAAGGTCTTTAACTCGCCTGAACTCCCTCACCGGCGAGAAGGTCTTTAACTTGCCTCTACATTGCCCCGGGGGTTACATCTTCTCGCCCCCAGAAGCACTGAGGACTTTTCACTGGTGCCTCTACATTGCCCCAGGGGTTACATCTTCTCGCTCCCAGAAACACTGAGGACTTTTCACTGGTGCCTCCACATTGCCCCAGGGGTTACATCTTCTCGCCCCCAGAAACACTGAGGACTTTTCACTGGTGCCTCTACATTGCCCCAGGGGTTACATCTTCTCACCCCCAGAAACACTGAGGACTTTTCGCTCTTCCTCGCCTGCACTCGCTCGACGGCGAGGAGGTCTTTATCTCGCCTCAGAACGCGCGAGGGCGTTGAGGTCTTTTAACTCGTGCCTCCGATCGCCGAAAGACGATGAGGACTTTAACTTTAACTGGTGCCTCCGATCGCCGAAAGACGATGAGGACTTTAACTTTAACTGATGCCTCCGATCGCCAGAAGACGATGAGGACTTAAAACCTCTTAGAAAGCATGCAATATATCTTTACTTGCCTTAAATCACATATAAGTGACA
The DNA here is from genome assembly GCF_000499845.2 of Phaseolus vulgaris. Classification (NCBI taxonomy): domain Eukaryota; kingdom Viridiplantae; phylum Streptophyta; class Magnoliopsida; order Fabales; family Fabaceae; genus Phaseolus; species Phaseolus vulgaris. The sequence continues at coordinate 33,421,009 of NC_023752.2, read as the reverse complement.
AGGTCTTTCTTCAAAACTTTCTGAAAACAACAATCATGCAATCTAAAACAACTTTGAGCTTCGAAAACTCTTCTTTATTGGGTGGCCTCGTTAAAAACCCTCCTTAGGGAAAAAAGAGTGCCCCCTTCAAACTGTTTTAACAGAGACATTGTAATATAACTTTGTGTTTGTCTTTACTTACAAAGCCTCTTAACTGTAATACAACTTGAGGTGCGTGGCGTTCCAAGTGCGAGGAATCGCCCCTCCTTCCAATGTCTCTAAGCGGTAGGCGCCGTTCCCGAGCGCCTCGGTTATTCTGAACGGTCCCGTCCACTTGGGCGACAGTTTATTCTCTATCTCGTACTGGTGGGCTTTCCTCATCACCAGGTCGCCTTCTCTGAACTGTCTCGGCATCACCTTCGAGTTATATCTTCGTTCAATCCTTCTCTTCACCGCCTCAGCCTTTAACCTCGCTTCTTCCCTGACTTCATCCAGTAGATCCAGGTTCAACCTTCTCTCCTCATTCGAGTCTTCCTCTACGAAGTTCTGAAATCTCGGCGAGCTCTCCTGGATCTCCACTGGAATCATTGCGTCACATCCATAGACCAAGCTGAACGGGGTCTCATGGGTTCCTGACTGCTCGGTGGTGTGGTACGCCTAGACTATACGGGGTACCTCCTCAGCCCAGCTTCCTTTGGCTTTCTCTAACCTTCTCTTCAAACCTCTTAGCAACACCCGATTAGCTGACTCTACTTGGCCATTTGTCTGAGGGTGCTCGACGGATGCAAACACTTGTTGAATTCCCACCCCTTCACACAGCTTCTTCAACAGGTGACTTGCAAACTGAGTCCCATTGTCCGACACCAGGCGCTTGGGCACCCCAAACCGGCACACAATGTTCTTCCACACGAAACCTTCGATCTTGTGTGCGGTGATCTGGGCCACTGGTTTTGCTTCGATCCACTTGGTGAAATACTCAATCGCCACCACCAAGTACTTCATCTACCTGATCGCCAGCGGGAATGGTCCCAGAATGTCGATTCCCCAAGTGTGAAATGGCCAAGGGCTGTAAATCGATTTCAACTCCTCGGGAGGCGCCTTGTGCCAATCGGCGTGTTGTTGGCATTGTTTGCAACACTGTGCATATCTCTTGCAATCTTCCTTCATCGTTGGCCAGTAGTAACCTGCACGGAGAGTCCTTGCAGCAAGAGCTCGACCCCCGACGTGGCTTCTGCATATCCCTTCGTGGAGCTCTGCCATAATTCTCGTGCATTTCTCGCCATGCACACATTCCAGGAGTGGGTGAGTGAACCCAAACCTGTACAGATCGCCATCAATCAATATGTACTTGCTAGAATTTTTCTTTACCTTCCTAGCCTCTGTCGGATCCAGCGGGAGAAGGCCATCTGCCAGGCACCGCTTCTACTGTGTTATCCAGGTGTCTGGCTCATGGGTAGCGCAGACCTGCGTCATGTTCACCCTCTCTCCCCGACACGCTCTAATTCTCGGCGATCTCAACGTTTCTTGCGTCAAAGACCTGTGACTTCTTGCCGCTTTTTCCGTCTACCTGCTTATCTGAAGAACCAGGTGATCTGCTACAAATGCTTTCGGCGTCTTCAGAGTTTCTTGAATCACCGTCCTCTGCCTACCCCCCTTGCCTGAAATGGCGAGCTTGGCTAGCAAGTCAGCTCGGGCATTCTGCTCTCTGGGCACATGCACCACTTCAAAGGAGGCAAAGGAACTCTTCAATTCCTGCACATACTCCAGGTAAGCCGCCATTTGTGGATCTTTGGCCTGGAACTCGCCTGTTACTTGCCCCGTGACTAGCAGCGAGTCACTCTTAGCCATCAACACCCTCGCTCCCATCTCTTTTGCCAGCAAGATCCCGGCGATCAGCGCCTCATATTCTGCTTGATTGTTGCTGGCTTTAAAGGCAAACCTCAAAGATTGTTCGATCAGCACGCCGTTGGGTCCCTCCAAGATGACTCCAGCACCGCTACCCTGCTGGTTCGACGATCCATCCACCGAGAGTACCCAACGGAAACCGTCCCCTTCCACTCGTGTTGCCTCAGAAGAGAGCTCGACCACGAAATCTATGAAAATTTGCCCCTTGATCGGACCTCGGGGCTCATACTTAATGTCAAACTCCGACAGTTCCACCGCCCACTTCACCATCCTCCCAGCAACGTCAGGCTTCTTCAACACCTTCTGGATGGGCAAGTCAGTCATCACCAGTATCGTGAAACTATGGAAGTAGTGGCGCAACCTCCTCGCCGAAAATACTACTGCCAGTGCAGCCTTCTCCAGGGCCTGATATCTCGTTTCGGGGCCCTGCAGCACCTTACTAACAAAATAAATAGGCTTCTGAGCCTGATCTTGGTCCTGGACGAGCACCGCACTCACCGCCCTCTCAGTTACATCAAAATACAACCTGAGAGGGGTTCCCACCAGCGGTTTGCACAGAACCGGCGGGCTCGCCAAATACTCCTTGAGCTTGACGAAGGCTTCCTCACACTCCTTCGTCCAGGCAAACTTGTTATTGCATCTTAAGCACTGAAAATAGGGATGGCCCTTCTCTCCGCTAGCTGACACGAAGCGAGACAGGGCTGCCATCCGACCTGTTAACTGTTGCACCTCTTTCACCGTGGCCGGGCTCCTCATCGCCAAAATGGCGGCACACTTGTCCGGGTTGGCCTCTATTCCTCTTTCAGTTAAGAGGAAACCCAAAAACTTTCCAGCCTCCACGCCAAAGATGCATTTCTCTGGATTCAGCTTGAACTTGAACTTGGCGATCGTCGTGAACAATTCCTCCAAGTCTGCAACGTGCTTGCTTTTTTCTGGCGAGGTCACGACCATGTCATCGACGTACGCTTGCAATTCCTTCCCAGCATCGGTGCAAGTACTCGATCCATCAACCTCTGGTACGTGGCCCCCGCGTTCTTCAGCCCAAACGGCATCACCTTGTAGCAGTAGCACGATCTCTCGGTCATGAAGGCAGTCTTCTCTTCATCCATGGGATGCATCTTGATCTGGTTATACCCCGAGAAGGCATCCAGGAAGCTCAACAACTTACACCCTGCAGCACTATCCACCAGGGCGTCTATGCTTGGTAAAGGATATGAATCCTTTGGGCAGGCCTTATTCAGATCAGTGAAATCGACGCACATGCGCCATTTCCCATTACTCTTCTTCACCAGCACGACATTTGCCAACCATTCAGGGTACTGGACTTCCCTGATGTGGCCTGCAGCGAGGAGTTTCTGTGTTTCGTCCCTAATCGCCTGCCTCCTCTCCTCGTTGAACTTTCTTCTTCTTTGTCGCACTGGTCTTACCAAGTTGTCCATCGCCAGGTGATGGCACAAGAAGTCGGGATCGATCCCGGGCATGTCCGAAGCGGACCATGCAAACGCATCCAGATGCCGTTCTATCACCTTGGCGATCTGGTCCTGGAGTTCAACCTCCAAGGATCTTCCCAGCATGAAGATTTTTCCCCCGATCTCTCTCTCGAGCCACTGCTCGACGGGCTTTGGTCTGGTTTCTCTGGCGATCACCGCCCTGGCGATTCCCAGTTCTCTCGCTTCCTCAGGGCGATTCCTTGCCTCTTCTTCCTTCAGACCGGCGTTCCCCTCCCCCAGCTCAGCATCCACCATCTCCACGTCTCTTCCGGCGGTCTCTTCTACTACCGTCGATCTGGGCTTCACACTAGGAGGCGGGGTGGTTGTAACGTAACTCACCGATCTTTTGTTTTTCAGGCTATTCTCAGAGCACTTCTTTGCTTCTTTCTGATCGGATTTGATGGTGATCACCACCCCCTCCATAGACGGCAACTTCACCTTCATGTGCCGAGTCGACGGTATAGCGCCTATCCTGTTGAGCGTGGGCCTTCCCAACAGAATGTTGTATGCTGAAGGAGCGTTTACAACAAGATATTTGATTTTCTCCGTTCTCGAACCCGCCTCGTCTGTAAACGTAGTCCTCAACTCTATGTACCCCCTGACCTCCACCTGGTCACCAGCGAAACCGTACAAACACCCTCCATAGGGCCTCAGCTGGTCAAGAGGTAGCTCCAACTGCGTGAAAGTCGGCCAGAACATCACGTCTGCCGAGCTTCCTTGGTCCACCAGCACCCTGTGGACCTTTCTTCCTGCTGTGATCAATGAGATTACTATGGGATCATTGTCATGAGGCACAACGTCCCGAAGATCTTGCTTGGTGAACGTAATGTCCACATCCGGCGAGTGGTCTTCAAACATATCTACCATCATCACAGACCTCGCGTATCTCTTCCTCTGTGATGCGGTGCATCCACCACCTGAGAAACCTCCCGCAATGGTGTGGATTTCCCCGTGCGTAGGCATCTCGTGCTGCTGAGCTTCTCCACCTGCTGGTTGGGAGCTCGACGCGCCCCCCGTCCTTCTATCCAGCAAATAGTCATTTAGGAACCCGTTCTTAACCAGATCGTCGAGCTGGTATCCTAAAGCCAAGCACGAATCCACTGTATGGCCAAAGCCCTGGTGAAACTCACACCAGGCGTCTGGCTTTGGTCCCAGCACCTTGTCGCCCACCTTCTCTGGCGCTTTCAACCTAGCGGATATGTTGGGAATGGCGATCAGGTCCGCCAATCCCATGACAAACTTGTGCTTAGGCGGGCGATTATATTCCCGGCGTGCTGGTTGCTGGCGCCCTTGGCCCCTGCCCTTGTTCTTCCTTGGATCATAAGGATGGCGAGTCCTCTGATCCCTTCTGGCCGCCGCCGTCTCCAGCACCCTCTGTGGCTGGATTCTGGTCTGGGCGCGTGGCCTAGCGGGAGCCACGCTTCCTCTCTTCTCGGCGACTTCGCTCTCATCGGCGATGTGGGCCACTGCAAGTCGCCTAACCTCAGCAAACGTGGCCGGGTGAGCCCTGATCAATGCCTCGCAGAATGGTCCTGGCAGCACGCCCTTCTTAAATGCATAGACCAGCATTTCCTCATCTTTGGCCGGCGATCTGACCATCTGCGCCCCAAAGCGATTCAGGTAGTCCCTGAGGGACTCTCCCTGATACTGCCTTATATCAAACAAATCATAAGACACCCTGGGCGGTGCCTTATTCACGATGTACTGCTCGACGAAAATCTTTGAAAACTGTTGGAAGTTAGTTATGTGACCGTTAGGCAGGCTCACAAACCATTCCAACGCCGTTCCCTGGAGTGTGCTCACGAACATCTTGCAGTATACGGCGTCTGATCCTCCTGACAGCATCATCTGCGTATGGAACGTGGTGAGATGAGCTTCAGGATCCTCCACGCCGGTAAAAACAGCCTTAACAGGAACCACACTCGCAGGAATAGGCGTGTCAGTAATCGCCTGAGCGAAAGGCATGGGGAAAACACGAGGCGGTGTTGACGGCGCGTCCTCTTCAGCAATAGGACGCCCTTGCTGCTCCTGAAGAGCTTGACGCAGCTACTCAGTCACTTTGCTAAGCTCATCATTCCTGGCCCGAGAGGCGGCCAGGTCCTCATGCATTCTCGCCTGTTCTATGCGCGAGGCTTCCACAGTTGCCTGCAACGAGCGCATAATCTCTACCATCTGCGCCATGGTCATGGCGGCGGCGCCTTCAGCAGCAACGGGCGCAACTGGACTTGAACGGTTGCTTCTCATTTTTCTCATGAAAACTCCACAAATCACAGAGAACAATGAACACACTTCCTTCAGCGACGATCGATTCAGCGATCAATCGGTCAAAACTTCGCGAAACTCCGCTAGAAAACTCAAGAACACAGCGAACCTACCTCCACAGAAACCTGCAACTCCACCAGAAACCACCGCTTCTCCCGCGACAAACCAAACGAGCCAAAGAACTCAAATCTCACCGAACAAATCTCGTGTAAACAGCAGAAAACTTCACTTCACCGAAAAACAACCCAACCGAACGGTGGAAAACGCGAAATCACCGAACAAATCTCAAACGAACAGCGAACAATGGTTGTACCAGCACACAACAACGCAGAAAACTACGAAAACCTCCAAGAACTCACGCTGTGGATGGGAACAGGTTTTACACGGCCCCACGGTGGGCGCCTGATGATCCTGCCTGTTGACCAAAACGTTGAAACTTGCCTCGTCAATGCATCGACGTGTGCACCGCTTCAACCTCCGTCCTTCGTCACGATCCACCTCAAGAACCTGCAAAAGAACAGAGCGGCGCCGCTGCGGCCGATCGCACTCCAACGCCCAAGTCAGTGACTGAACCACCAAATACTTCAAGAGTAACACTCAAGAACTCTCAAGGAACCGTGAACCAATTCTCTCTCTCTCACAGTATGCTCAAGAACTCGCAAGCGTAAAGAAGACAATCTCAACGTGTGTACCTCAGAAGTTCGTTGGGAAACCCTTTTATACCTGGTCACTTTCTCTCTCCTGGCAGTTACGCACCTGGACACATGGCCGCATCCAGTCGTACAAGTGCCATCATCTGGAGCCTCCTTGACTTGGGCGCTGCTTCTGACTCTCTCTTGGCTAAGTTACTTATGCATGGTACTGCCAGTGCATAGCATAGCTAACTTGGAGCACGATCTCTACTGGGATTGGCGAGTTAGGGTGCCCTCGTACACCTTCCCTGTGGTCTCGCCGGCCGCCTTCATAATCTGCACCACCTTCATCTTCGGCGATGTGCTTGTTCCGGCGATCTCCAATCACTTGGTCGCCTAAGTTTACATCTGGCGACTTCATGTTTGACTCGGTGATCGCCGGCTCTGGTATGTTGGAGATCGGAGCACGCCAACTTCATAACTGGCGACTACACGAGCCCCCCGACTTCCTTCCCTTCTGCCAACCTTGCGTCTTGTCAACACGCCCATACTGTAGCTTGATGCCACGTCATCACTTCCGACTACCAGGGCGGTACAATTTATCATTTTTTGTGTACTTGGAATTTTTGAGTGATTCTTTTTTCTATGCTTTTGTAACACTTTGAAGTATGGAAATCCAAATTTTCACAAATTTCCTATGAGCCAATTAATTCCAGTAAATTGAAAACAGTAGCACGTTTGTAAGAAAACAGAGGAGCCTATTTAGGAATGAAAAACAGTATGATGAACTAGCAAAGACATAATGGAAATTGTGTAAAGGAACTTGTATAGAATGAAAATACAAGCATGAACTCATATCTAAAAATGAAAATGCACAAAGGATCAAGCAATAAACTCAAAAAACAGAAAGTAAACCAAAGCAAGAAACAATTAAAGCAATAAAAGTACTACTAGAAGTAATGACAATTATGGAATAACATGACTAAGACAAAACTTGACATGATTACAAAATTAAAAGACATATAACAAGATATAACCACAAGTGAAAGGAAGCTTAAGGTCAGCTCTAGGAAGGAGAATGCCATTCCAAAAGAGCCGCCATACTCATATGAACAATGAGTGCTAGAGTCCTTTTCACAAAACACATGGTGTAACAAAAGAAAACAGCAAGAAAACTCAAAATAAATCCTAAAACAGAATGGTAAACAACTTGAATTAAAGAGCTCTTGAAATGTAAAGTGCAATACAACTCAAAACTTAAGCAACAACAAGCCTAGACTCTAGATACCACATGATGTGAATATAACTACAAGAACACATGATTCTTGACATTCTTAGGAACAACTTGAGCTGGATTTGAAAGGCACTTTACTTTAGAATTGGATCAATGTTCTAAATTCAAGAACTCACCAAAACTAAGCACCAACCAAGACTCATATTGAAGTCCATGTATTGTCAAATTGAATCAAAACAAAAGGAAAGAAGAACAAGAATTAAAACTGGACAGAATTTAAATGATAGCTACTGAACCAAAACAGAATTAAGAACACAATGCTGGAAACACAAAAATAAACGGTAGAAAAAGAAGTAAACTCTAGGAATCAAAACTACCGTATGGAAAATTGAAGAAAAGGGAAGAAGAACACTTATAGAATAAGATGCTTGCTGGATTTTGAGAATTGGAAGAAGCCATTCACGCCACTTGGAACCTTGAACCAAGATAAGTGATGGAGTGCCACCACTTGAAGCTCACCATAGCTCACAAGATAAGGCAAAGAAGAGGAAGACTCAAAACTCACAAATTCTCTCCAAAATTGAGTATAGTCTCTCTACTATAAAATTCCAATCTGAATTGTACAAGCTAAGCACATTTATTTATAGCCTAAAGGTGCTGAAAATGCAAGCTAAATGGCACACAAATGCAATGAAATTCGGTTTGGCACCCCCTAGGCTCCTATCTACACTCCTCCCTAGACTCCCTTACTACTTACACCTTTTTTATTACATTCACACCCCTATTCTACAAAAGAAATAAGAAGAGCCATTTTATTATACTCTTGTCCCAAAGCTCTTGCCATGCTCCTAATAATTCGTTGGGCTTGGGCCCCTTGTTGGGCTTGGGCTTCATGGCATAGAGCATCCTCTACTTGGTTTCCATAAGCTTGTATGGGTTTGCTGGCGATCAGGTGGAGGTCAGGGGTACATAGAGTTAAGAACTACATTCACGGATGAGGCGGGCTCGAGGACGGAGAAAATCAAGTACCTCGTCGTGAATGCTCCCTCAGCATATAACATCCTGTTGGGAAGGCCGACACTCAACAGAATAGGAGTTGTGCCCTCAACCAGGCACATGAAGGTGAAGTTGCCGTCGATGGAAGGGGTGGTGATCACCATCAAATCTGACCACAAGGAAGCGAAGAAATGCTATGAGAATAGCCTCGAGAATAAGAGGTCAGTAAGTTACATCACAACGACGCCGCCTCCCGGTGTGAAGCCCAAGCCAACAGAATGGCGAGTTATTGATGCGGCGATGGAGGTGGCCGCCAGAGGCGATGTCACCATGCTGGATGCTGAGGCTGAGGGAGAGAACGCCGATCGGGAAGAAGAGGCGAGGAACCGCCTAGAGGAATCGAGGGAACTGGGAATCGCCAAGGGAAGCTAGACCCAAACCCGTCGAGGAGTGGCTCAAAAGGGAGATCGGGGGAAAGGTCTTCAAGCTGGGAAGATCCTTGGAGGCTGAGCTCCAAGACCAAATCGCTGAGGTGATAGAGCGGCATCTAGATGCTTTTGCATGGTCTGCTTCAGACATGTCGGGAATCGACCCCGACTTCTTGTGCCACCATCTAGCAATGGACAACTAGGTCAGACCAGTGTGATAGAGAAGAAGGAAGTTTAACGAGGAGAGAAGGCAGGCGATCAGGGATGAAACACAGAAGCTCCTCGCCGCAGGCCATATCAGGGAAGGCCAGTACCTTGAGTGGTTGGCCAATGTCGTGTTGGTGAAGAAAAGCAATGGGAAGTGGCGCATGTGCGTCGATTTCACTGACCTGAACAAGGCTTGCCCAAAGGATTCGTATCCTTTGCCAAGCATAGACGCCCTGGTCGACAGTGTTGCAGGGTGCAAGTTGCTGAGTTTCCTGGACGCCTTCTCGGGGTACAACCAGATAAAGATGCATCCCATGGATGAAGAGAAGACCGCCTTCATGACTGAGAGATCGTGCTACTGCTACAAGGTGATGCCCTTTGGGCTGAAGAACGCGGGGGCCACGTACCAAAGATTGATGGATAGGGTACTTGCACCAATGCTGGGAAAGAATGTACAAGCGTACGTGGATGATATGGTCGTGACCTCGCCGGAGAAGAGCAGGCACGTTGCGGACCTGGAGGAGTTGTTCACCACAATCGCCAAGTTCAGGTTAAAGCTGAACCCCGAGAAGTGCATTTTTGGCGCGGAGGCAGGGAAGTTCTTGGGATTCCTCTTAACTGAAAGAGGAATAGAGGCCAATCCTTATAAGTGTGCTGCCATCTTGGCGATGAGGAGCCCGGCTACCGTGAAGGAGGTGCAGCAACTTACAGGTTGGATGGCTGCCCTGTCTCGTTTCGTGTCGGCTAGCGGAGAGAAAGGCCATCCGTACTTTCAGTGTTTAAGGCGGAACAATAAGTTTTCCTGGACGAAGGAGTGTGAAGAGGCCTTCGTCAAACTTAAAGAGTACCTGGCGAGCCCGCCGGTTCTGTGCAAACCGTTGGTGGGAACCCCTCTCAGGTTGTATTTTGCTGTGACTGATAGGGCGGTGAGTGCAGTGCTCGCCCAAGACCAAGACCAGGCTCAGAAGCCTATTTACTTCGTCAGCAAGGTGTTGCAGGGCCCCGAGGTAAGGTATCAAGCCTTGGAGAAAGCTGCACTGGCTGTGGTATTTTCGGCGAGGAGGTTGCGCCACTATTTTCACAGTTTTACAATACTGGTGATGACCGACTTGCCCATCCAGAAAATCCTGAAGAAGCCTGATGTAGCTGGGAGGATGGTGAAGTGGGCGGTGGAGCTGTTGGAGTTCGATATCAAGTATGAGCCCCGAGGTCCGATCAAGGGGCAGTTTTTCGCCGATTTTGTGGTCGAGCTCTCGTCCGAAGCAGCACGAGTTGAGGGGGATGATTTTCGTTGGTTGCTCTCGGTGGACGGATCGTCAAACCAGCAGGGTAGCGATGCCGAAGTCATCCTGGAAGGGCCCAACGGTGTGCTGATTGAACAGTCCCTAAGGTTTGCCTTCAAAGCCAGCAACAATCAAGCAGAATATGAGGCGCTGATCGCCGGAATCTTGCTGGCCAAGGAGATGGGAGCTAGGGTGCTGATGGCTAAGAGTGACTCGCTGTTGGTCACGGGACAAGTAACAGGCGAGTTGCAGGCCAAGGATCCACAAATGGCGGCTTACTTAGCGTACGTGCAGGAATTGAAGGTTTCTTTTGTCTCCTTTGAAGTGGCACATGTGCCCAGAGAGCAGAATGCCCGAGCAGACTTGCTAGCTAAGCTCGCCAGTTCGGGCAACGGGGGTAGGCAGAGGACGGTGATCCAAGAGACTCTGAATACGCCTAGGGCATTTGTGGTAGACCACCTGGTTCTTCAAATAAGCAAGTCGACGAAGAAAGCGGCGAGGAGTCACAGGTCTTTCACTCAGGAAACCTTGAGATCGCCGAGAATAAGAGCATGTCGGGGGGAGAGGGTGAACATGACGCAGGTCTGCGCTACCCGTGAGCCAGACACGTGGATAACACAGTTTGGATTGAAACTTGCTGTTTAGTAAGTAGTTTCACGCTGAAGTTCGTTGCCTTAAGTTCACAAGTTATTAAAATGCCATCGTTTGAAAGTTGATAGTTTGCTCGAGTTTGAAGCAGTAAGTAAACGATTGAGCCTGCAAAATCGCTAAGTTAATTTGTTTAAGCGGTTTCTACTAGGAGAAGCAAAGTAAACAGAGAGACCATATGCGGAAGCGGAAAAATTTATAATAAAGGTGGTATCAGTTCGAAATGCATAAGAAGAAAAGAAAAAGTTATCACAGGAAAGGTTTGTACAAAAGGGAACAAGCATTGGGTCCCAGGGAATAAGGGATGGAGGGAGACGACTAATCTTCAGAAGGCACGATCTTCCCATCCACCACTTCGTTACATATCGACACCATGGAGAGGTCAAGCTCGGGGTACTGGCAGGCGACTTGCTCCAGGGTGGCGTCGAATCCGGCGGCAAGGACTTGGGCGGAGCTCAGTTGAAGCTCTTCGTTTTGTTGTTTGAGCCCCTCGGTTTGCTGCTTCAGCTCGTCAGCTCGCTTCTTCAGTTCTTCAGTTTCCCCACGAGCTTGAGCAAGGTCGTCAGCAACCTTCTTGCCTTCGCCCCGCACCTGGGCCAGCTCTGCAGCAATCTTCTCGTTTTCCTCTCGAGCCTTGGTGAGCTCGTCCACGACGTCGTCCCTCTCCCTCTCGACCTTTCCAAGGAGAACCTCCCGATCAGCCGATCTCTTCTCAAGGTTCTCCACCTTGGCTACATCCACTTTCATCGATGCCTCCAAGTTGGCCACCTTAAGCCTGTAAAGAACCAGCTTGCTCTGCAGCTTGATTTTCTCTTGAGCTAGGAGGTGCAGCTTCTGGCGCAGATCGGAGGCCTCCTTGCGCACAACCCTCTTGAATTGGTGGAGGTGCTGAAGGAGCCTGGTGCTGACTCTCACCACCACCCTCTTGAATTGGTTGATGAAGTTGGGCTTCCTGGCGTGGTGGTGAAGTGGGGGACTCGGTTATGAGTATTGGTGAGTTGTGAGCGCCTTCATCCCCACCTGGTGCAGCTTCAGCGATTGAGGCAGTTGAGGGAGGACCCTCTCCAGCAGATACGAATGGCGTGGAGGCGCTAGGAGGGTTCTCCATGAAGTTGGGCTCGTTGCCTTCAACCGTAGGAAGCGCAACTGCCAAGGGTATTGCTTGGACCGGCGGTGTTGGAGCTTGGGGAGAGGGCGGTGTTGGAGCTGGGAGAGAGGGCGGTGTTGGTGTTGGGAGAGCGGGTGGTGAAGAAGGTGCCACCCTTTTCCTTTTGGTGACAAGGCCGTCCTCAGTCGCCTCATCCTCCTCATCTTCATCTTCTTGAACCACTTGAGGAGTTTTCCTCTTTGGTTTCCTTAAGATGAGCTTCTTTCGTTGAGTGGCGGGCAGTGCCTCTGGAGGAGCTGGGTCTTGAGGGGGCGATCTGCCCTGGGCAGCGGCGATCTCCACCACCGAGTTGGGCACGGTTTGAGAACCCGACGCCAACTTGTGGGTTCGGGCGAGCGCCCTCGGTTTAGCTAATTTGCCTTTGCCCAACATGAGATCTGCATAGGGTAAAAATATACAAATAAGCGCAAAGGCAAAAGTGAAATATACGAGTACGTGTGCGAATGATGCAAACCAATGGTGCATGAATTAAGAACCAAGTCCAGTGCGCAACAAGCAGGACGCCCAATAATAGATAACAGAGATGCGCAATCAACTCCAACACAAGACGAAAACCTAAATGTCGAGGTAAGTGCTGACCTATGCGGCACGAGCCTCCTTCAGTGCTTTCGCCAACATCATTCTTTTGGAAACGCCCATCACCGATCCTACACCAAGGCAGACCAAACAGCAAGGATTAGTACTAAAACAGCTATGCAAATTCACTATACGCGAAGAGACGTGAAATGCAAGTAACATGGTACAAGTGTAAAACAAGCATAATAGTATGGGGAAACAAACGATCGATAGCAGGCTATTCATAGCAAGAAAGATGAGGGGAGAGCCCCTTACCAAAATAGGTGGTCAGGGCGTGGGCATTGTACTCGCTAGCGACCAGCTTCAAGGTATCAAAGACGATCCCCAACCCCGCCAAGGCTTTGCTTACCTCCCTATCGGCGGGGGATAGCTCTTCCAGGGTTTTGGCCCTGAGCAATTTGGGGCGTTCCGTCCAGTAAAGGGGGAAGCCATCCAAAGCTGTGGGATCATGCTTGGCGCAGCACACCCTGAAGAACTTCCCTTTCCAGTTTTTGTAAGAATTCTGGAAGAGGGAGAGGAGGATCCTGCCAGCGATCCCGGAAAAGCTTACCCAAAAGCTTTTCCCCTGTTTTTTCACCTCAAAAAAATGCAGGAAGACATCTACGGAAGGAGGAATGCCCAGGTATCCACAAAGAATTTGAAAGCCCCTCACAAATGCCCAGCTGTTGGGATGAAGCTGGGCGGGGGCAGTGTTGATTTCAGTAAGAAGCTCCCGTTCGAAGGGAGTGAACGGAAGACGCACTCCTACGCGCTTGAACACGGTTTGGTACATGTAGAAGAAGGGTTTCCCCTTTCTAGGTCTGTCGTCCAAACAAACAGGTTCCCCAGGCCTGCCGGGACGGACGGATATGTGGGCGTCGTGTGTGCGGCAGAAGGCATTAAAGCTGTACAAATGGGGATCCCCCCGGTGAGCTTCCAGGTCCTGGAAAGAAGTCAGGCTGGTGCATTCACTCAGGAGCTCATCGGAGGCCCAGGGGTAGAAGGCTTTGTAGTTGGACTTGGGGGTCGTAGGGGAAGAATCAGGCTTCGCGTTCGCGCGCGTCATGGTGAAGATAGATAGCTGGAGAAAGAAGAGAGGATAGAGGGTTTAGCAAGTTTAACCATTGCAAGAAGGGGAAAGAACCCCAGGAAGCGTCACCCACGCGAGAAAAATCAGAGGAGGAAGAAGAAGCGGAGAAATGCAGTAATACGTGAATAATAACAGTCCCAGGCAGTTCAATAAATCAATCTAAGGCGACGAAGGGGAAAGGTCGTGAGTATCCGAGATCATACCTTTGCTATTGGAATGGAGGCAGCAGAAGGCACAGGAAGGAGAGAATCGCAGTTGCAGAGAAAAAAGGTTTTCGAAGGCGATGAACAGTGCGGAGTTGCAGAGCGAATGAATGTAACAGTAGGGTGAGCGCGGGGTTTGGGGTAACTTAAACGTTACATTTCGTAACCCAAGAGGCGCAAATTGAGGGCCGCAGGATCGAGCCACGCGTCAGAAGGTCGATTGCCCAGGGGAAGCGCAAAGGTCTCTAAAGGAGGGCCACGCGATGGGCCATGTGGCGCGCGATAAAGGGTAGCACAAAAGGTGTAATCATCCCCATTGCAGGGAATGTCCAATCGGTCATTAAGAATACCCCTGTGGTTCAGATAATGTCGCGTCAGTAATTCGAAAATTTGCTGAGTCAGCAGAGAATGACACGTCATCAAGAAAGCACGTGGATGGCGGGGGCCAGGCTTTAGTCTTTGCGCTGAAGACAAGTCTTCGGCTTAAGACTGGGGGGCTTGTGTACCGTCCCGTATCAGGGCGTTGACTAAGTCAAGGTCAAAGTCAACGACTGGAAGGTCAAAGTCAGCTCAAGGTGTCGCCCAGGTGTAGGGACGCCAAGAGGAAGCGTCGCCAAGGCAGGACAAGGCGTCGCTAAGGCACGGCGTCGCCTAGGTGAAGGCGTCGCCTAGGTGGAGGCGTCGCCTAGATGAAGGCGTCGCCTCGGTGAAGGCGTCGTCCAGGTGGAGGCGTCGCCTAGATGAAGGCGTCGCCTCGGTGAAGGCGTCGTCCAGGTGAAGGCGTCGCCTAGGTGAAGGCGTCGCCCAGGTGAGGGCGTCGCCAGATCGAACAGTGTAAAAGCGAGGCAATCACGGTGTGGTTCCCCGATACCCATGGGTAGGAAAGACCATGGAGGGAGCGACGCCGTGTGAAAGCCTCAGGTCCCGATATCTCGGGAAAGTGATAAAGAGAAGGAAAAGGTGGCTTCAAGGCCATAGTGATAGTACCAGTGAAGGGCAGCCTGACTCGCGAAGTACCCCTACCGCCCCAGAGACGCCTTCGGGACAGATACGACCCAAGAGGAAGGTCACGCCCAGGATAACCGGGTGCAGGGTACGAGAGGAAGGCAGATACGCTCTCAGAGTAAGTGGCTAGATACTTGGGGGCATGAGTTGGCACCCAAAAAGCCACCCCTAGCGCAGTAGCACTCCCAGCAGGAGGACCCACGCGTAGAAACGTCCCAGATGGGCAGAAACGCCCCCAGATGGGGTCAAGGCATCGTGAGGCTCTCCACGTGTATGACAGCAATGCCGGAATAGAAACACCCTCTAGTCAGGTGCCAGGTAATTAAAGATATTCAATACAGTTTCCCTTTTTGGCATTCAGGTACTATTTTGGCTCCCAAGCGTTTCAACGTCTTAAATGCGCTACGTTTCATAATTAAGCGCTTTAATGAGCGCGTTACGTTTGAGTTTAAAAGCGCTTTAAGGCGCTCTAAATGCTGGGGGGCAGTTTAAATAGCGCTGAGAATGTCGGAAAGGGGGTTGGAACCTTTGACAAATTGAGGAGAAACTCTCTGGTTGCTTGCCCGTGCTTGAGGATTACGTACAAGTGACTGGAGAATATTTTTGCCTGAAGGGGACAACACACACACACATATACACAGTTCTTTTACCACCCTTCAGAGTGCCACACGCGGTGCTCGGGTACGTGGGTGGACAGTTTTCTTGGTGTTTCTTGCTGGCTGACTTGAGCGTCGGAGTGCAAACGGCCGCTAGGGCGCCTCTTTGTCCTCTTTTTTGCAGGAAATTTGCAGGCATTCAGTGGGAAGGAGTCCTTAGCTGACGATCACGCACGAAGACGTCCCGGTCAACCGGACGGAACAGGGAGCAATAAGGTGATTCAGATGGAACGACCTAGGCTCATTAAGACTCTGAACTCGGGTGCCCAGAAGTAGCTAGCCATGACTAAGATTGTTTTGCTTAAACCAGCAAAGATAACCTTGTGGGGGTAGAGTTGCACCACAAAGGTGTTAAGAGTAGACTTAGTGTGTAAGCCAACACTCAAGTCAGATAATCTAAGTTGCCAAATGCCGTTTAAGGGAAAACTTGGTGTAGAGATCGACCTCAAGTCGGATGCTCAGGTCACCCCTGATCTCGGTGGAGGATGCGTAAGGAAAGTGATAAAACTTTCCAAATGCATTACGTTGATAAGGTTGTCAGTTATATTACCATCAGTTAATTAAAGCGTACATTAGCCCAAGGTAGTTGAGGTTTACTGGGTTATCACCTACCCCTGAAAATTGTTGTTAGCCACCTGAGCACTTAATAATCTCTTCACTGAAACGAGTTACAACTCAAGACTGGGGGGCTTGTGTACCGACCAGTCCTCGGACATCGACGTCAGGGATCAACATCGGACCTCGCCAACAGAGGGAGAAATCGGACGTCGGTGGTCTAACCAACTATATTGGGCCCCAAAACTATACTAGCTACCCGTTAAAACATGAGGAAGCCCTAAGACACGAAGGATCAATGCAGGTGGTGTGTATAGCACATTCAGGCGCGACACGAGTAAATAGCCCTTGGAGGCGCTAAGGCCCGATTAGGGTTAGGGTTTCCAAGGGAAGTTGCATGCATGGCACGTGAATACTTAGGGTACCCACATAACAGATGACCCTAGAGATTTGGTGCACAAATTGGTACCCAGGCGGCCATTTTGTTAGTCGTTGCACTCTAGTTAAGGGAAGTCTTATATGCCAGATTACGCTAAGATTACATAATAGTGACACAGGGACATTCTCCAAGGAAGCCTAGACATGGGTAACAGAACAGAGGTAAACCCTAGTTTCAACCTATATAAAGGGTGTTAAGAACCCTAGCAAAGTACACAATTTCTAAGACTGAAACTACTTTATACACTTACTATTTCTTTGCCCCAGTCCTAACTTGAGCGTCGGAGCACAAACGGCCGCTAAGGTGTCCCTTTGTCTTTGCAGGTGAGAGGTTTCTAGACCAAGAAGGCATGATTCTCAAGCAAGATTGAAGGACCAAAGCAGCTGTTGGAGTCAACCGGCGAAGCGAGTCAACTGGCAGGAACAGGGACAATGAAATTTTAAGTAAAAAAACTCTGTTAGAGTGATTTTGTGAGTTTGAGTACTCTTCTTATATGGGTCTTATCTTGGGTGGGTAACATCTCAAGTGGCGGCTCTTTCCTCAATTATCTTGTAGTCCCTCTGCTCCAAGTGACGTGAATCATCCACTTCATTCCATAAGCTTCCTTCACCCTTTCTCTTTTCATTCCTTTACATTTCGCCATTTACATTCCTTATTATGTTCTTGTTTATGTCTTTTTCCATTCAGCCATCTTCTTCATTCTTTGCTTCATTTTGTGCCCTTTAAATTCCACAATCATCATCATAATCACCATATATTTGTGTTTTCCTTTTGCCCTCTAGAAGTGAACCTTCACACTTAACCACTTGGTTAAGTTTGTGTCCAGTGGGAATCTTTTTTAGGTCTCTGACCATAATTGCTAAAATAAAAAATCATAAACAAAGTGCCAACATAAAAATGTGCAATTCGAAAAACAATTCATGTGTTAGAATTGTGTTTTGATATGTTGGAAAGAGATTTCATTTACAATCTAAGGTTTTAGAAGTTGGAAAACTACAACAAAACTAATGTTATATACAAATGTATACACTACAAGAAAAAATGTTTTTAACGGAGGTTTATTTTTATATTACCCAGGGTTAAAACCTCCATTAAGTCATTTACCCAGGGTTGCACTTTCCCCTGCTAAACCATCCCTGGGGAACATGTTCCTCGAGGTTTTTTTAAACCTCAGGAAAAACCCTTGGAACCTCCGTAAAATACCATTGGTTTCAAAACCTCCATAAAATACCACAGGTTTTAGAACCTTCGTAAAATATCATGGGTTTCAGAGCCTTCGTAAAATACCATGGGTTTCAAAATCTTCATAAAATATCATAGGTTTCAAAACCTTCGTAAGATATCATATATAAAGTTATGACCATTTCTTTCGTTGTGTAATTTTGACCAAATTTCATGTTTTATCCTACTCAAGCCTTGTTCCGACCGGTTGACTAGGATCGTCTTCGTGGGTGGCTTGTCCTCACGAGCTATGGCACCTTCGTTCCGCTCCGTCTGTGAGTACCTGAAAAGAAGTGAACAAAGGGGCGCCCTCGCGGCCGTTTGCACTCCGACGATCAAGTCAGCTAGCGAGAAACATCAAGAGGTGACACACACTCCGAAGGTGGTCGAAAACTATATCGAATGACTAAGACTGTGTTGCTGTAATTTTCTTGTGCTCATAGTGGGTGCGCAGCGAAAACAACTAGGGTTAGTGCTCTGTGTAACTGCGAGAATTAGGTCAGAAAAAAAACTCTCTCCTTTTCAAATGCCCCAAGGTCCCTTTTTATACATCTCTCGTGTTTAAAACGCGTTAAAGCGCATTGAAAGCGTATAAAAATATTCCTTGGAATGTTCAAATCTTAACTGAATTAACGCGTACCTTGGCAAACTTTCACTGAAACATTTAATGAGCACGTTCTTATTGCCACGTGCTCTTCTGACTTGATCGTTATTCTGCGCAGAGGGTCCCACCGTGCTGCAACCCAACTTAGGGTTATTCCATTGCGTGAGCCCTCTTTCCTCGAAGTGCTTCTGGCGCGTGGGGTGACTTCCTGGGTACCAACTCATGCACCCCAACCTCTGGTCACTCACCTTGGGAGTGTATCCACCTTCCTCTTGCACCATGCACCTAGTTCACCCCTGAGCGTGACCCTCTCATGGGTCATATCTGTTCCGGGGGTCTCCGTGTGGTGGCGCGGATACTTCACGAGTGAGGTTACTCCTTACTGGTACTAGGAGTATGGCCTTGAAGCCATCTTCTCTTCATTGTTGTTCTGAGCCATCGGAGCCCAAGACTTCCTCATGGTGTTGCCCCCTCCATGGTCTTCCCTACCCATAGGTATCGGGGGGTAACACCGTCGATATCTTCACTTGACTGTTGCTTTACCTAGTGATGCCTTTCATGGGCGATGCCCTAGCGAGGCGACGCCTTTCTTGGGCGACGCCTTCGCGAGGCGACGCCTTTCTTGGGCGATGCCTTCGCGAGGCGACTCCCTTCTTAGGCGACGCCTCGAACGGTCAACCTGTTGACCTTCCTTCCCTTCTTTGGGGCCCTCGAGCGGTCCCACCATGTGTTGACTTTGACTTTGACTTTTGGTCAACGCCCCGGGACGATACACAAGCCCCCCAGTCTTGAGCTGATAACTTGTTTTCAGCGAAAAGACTAAGGCCTCGCCCTATTGTCCATGTGGCATTCTGATGACGTCGCATTTCTTGAGTGGCTGACGCGACATTCTCTTGATCG
Source organism: Phaseolus vulgaris (assembly GCF_000499845.2). NCBI lineage: Eukaryota > Viridiplantae > Streptophyta > Magnoliopsida > Fabales > Fabaceae > Phaseolus > Phaseolus vulgaris. Next base: position 33,401,549 of record NC_023752.2, on the reverse strand, counting down.
GCTGACGTGACATTCTCTGTACCGCTGATGTGACGCATCTTCGATTCCTCTGACGATGTGACATTCTCTGAGCGAGAAAGGTGACGCTTTGGGTCATGCGCTGATCTCTTCACACGTGGCTCGATCGTACGGTCAGCGTTTGGTGCCCTTTACGCTTCAAGTTGGCGCTCAATCCTTCAACACGTGCGCGATCGAACGGCTGAGGGCACACGTCGTTAGCGCTTCTTTGAGTTAACGTTATAACCTTTCAAAAAATCGCTGCATTGTTCTATTTGCTCTTCTTTGCATTCCTTATTGTTCGTCTTCTCAAAGCTCCCTCTGCACCCTCTGTTCCCTCTTTGCGTTTTTGATCTTCATCCACTCGGAAAACTTAAAGGTATGGACTTTCTCATTCGATGACCCTCTTTGCTTTATCGTGTCTGATATAACTGCCTGGGACTGTTTATTTTTCTTGTATCTGTGTTCTTCTTATTTCTTTGTTTTCCCTGTTTTTCTCTTTTTCGCGTGGGTAGGACCTTTCTGGGGTTTTCTTCCCTGGCTCTTCTTGCTGAACCCTTTTCTTCTCTTCAATCTTCAGTTTTTTCGTTAACGGTACGTGCCAAAATGACGGCCAACCCTCCACCCTCCAGAGCCACCCTTAAGGCCTTTTACCCATGGGCTCTAGATGAACTGCTCGACGAGCACTCGAGCTTGGTCTCTACGAAAGCCTTGAGGGATCACGTAGGAGAGCCAAGCACCTACGACCATCGTGCCTTTGCGAAGAGGCATGATGACGACATCGCAGTGCTCCCTTGCGCCTTGGGGGAGCCTGTGTGCGGGGACGAGCGGTCCAACAACGGGGTCCCCTTCTTTTATTTCTATCAAGTGGTCTTCCAGCGTGTAGGCATGCGCTTGCCCTTTTCCAGGTTCGAGAGAGAATTGCTAACGAAGATCAATATTGCCCCAGCCCAGCTGTATCCTAACGACTGGGCCTTTGTCAAGGCCTTCGATATACTGTGCGGGTTCTTTGGGTGTGCACCTTCTGTGGATATCTTTCTTCATTTCTTCGAAGTGAAGAAACAAGAGAATAACCTCTGGGTGATTCTTAGTAACATTCCTGGGAGGGTCCTCTTAACCATATTCCAGCACTCCTTCAAGGGGTGGAAAGGCAAATTCTTCAAGGTTTGCTGCTTCGACCTCGTCCCCTCCGCCCTTGATGGCTTTCCTCTGTATTGGGTGAAGGAGGCGAAAACCCTGAAGTCCAAATCTCTTAATGAGCTGTCTGCGAATGATCAAGAAGCTTGCCAGATTCTGGCTAGTGTGGGGGGTTTTGACGATGCCGCCTTGATAAGCCTAGAGTACAACGCTGAGGCTCTAGAGAAATATATCAGTATGAGAGCTTCCCTTTATAACCTTTTATACTCTGCATTTGCTGGATTCTTACTGGGTGCATGATTCATCTATTCTCTTTGTGTAGTAACTTAGCTTGTGCTTGTCCTTTACTATGTTTGACCTCTTGACGCAGATTCTAAGATGGACAGGCAACAAAGGTTGCGGCTGGCTCAAGTGCTGAAGTTTAAAGATGGGGCTTCGGCGTCCCCCTTTTCAGCCTCTGCTCCCCAGTCTTCTCCCAACCGTCGACCTCAATCTTCACCACCGTCAACTCATTCAGTCCAATCTTCTCCCGATCCACCTCCAAACTCGTCACCTCTTATTGCTGCCATCCCTCTTGTGCTGGCCGAGGCTGGTGCTCCCTCAACCCCCCTTGACAAGGGAAATAGGGTGGTGGAGGTAATTTCTGATGACGAAGACGCCGCTGAGGGGCAAGTCTTCAAGCGTCAAAGAACTCATCATGCCCCCCAGACGGTTACCTCTGCTACTTCCTCTTCTCATGGGGCTGAATCCTTGAAGGAGGACCCCCGGAGCGCCACCTCTCCTCCTTAATCAATGCATCTGGAGGGAGGATTTGAAGTTGAGCCTACAGGCGTCCCTCCACCTGCCCCAGAACTCCCTCTTCCCATGCAAGAATCATTGAGGGGATTTCTGAGCAGGGGGTTCCCAGGTAGTCAAGTTGAAGGGCCCCAGAGAGAGTTTATACTATCACATGGGTGTCTTCATGTCTTGCGCCTACTCCTGGTACGAGCAGTCCAGGGCCAAAGTAGCTCAAGTCTCCACCTTCCAAGCGCTGGAAAAGGAAGTTGCTTCCCTGAAGGAGGAGAAGGAGAGGTTGGCCGCCCACTGGGGACGCCAAGAGGGCGCATACAAGGACTCACTGAGGGTGGCGCAGAGGGCGAGGGAAGAGGCTAATAAACGGCTGCATGAGGTGGCTCAAGCCCAGGCAGAGCTCCTCAACAAAGTGGTGCCCCTTCAAACAAAGATCGCTGATCTTGAAGCAGCGGCGGAGGCCTTCAAAACGTATCAGAAGAAACTCGAGGGCCAGTGTGTGGATCGGGAGCAGGCACTGGGAAAGACGGAGGTCGCACTCGCGGATAGGACTGACGAATGTTCCTGGTTAACCACTGAGAACACCTCTCTCCAAGCCAAATTCCAAGAGTTGATTTCTGCCTTGGCCTCCAAGGTCCAAGAGATGGCTGCTCAGGCTGCCAACTTCAAAGTTGCCGAAGAGAAGCTGGTCGAGGAGGCTGCCACTGGATTTGCTGATGGGTTCGGGGAGGCTCTGGTCCAGGTGGCATGTGCCAACCCTGGCATCGACGTTTCCAGGTGCAGCCCCTTGAACGAAGTGGTCAACGGCGAGATAGTGCCCCTGGAATGTTGAACCAAGTGGTGTTCAATGTTTTGAAGAATCCAAACCCTTTGAAGGATGCTGAAGCCTCTGCTGTGCTTGATGTTGCTGTGTTGTTTTAGTCTTGTTCTAGGGTAGTTCTATGTTGTAATCAACACTTAGATTAAATCTCAAAGCAATTAGCATCTCAATTTTATCAAAGCAAAATGTTTTTCAAACTAAGTTGAAACAACCGATTGTTTTGTCGAAACAACCGATTGTTTTGTCGAAACAACCGATTGTTTACACTTAGGTGTTTTGAGAAAGTTTGAAAACTGCTTTTGAATGGAGGATTTTGTTAAGTAACAAAACAACCGATTGATTCGAAGAAACAATCGATTGTTTGTTTTAAAACCATAACAGAAAAACTGTTTTCTTTGACTGAGCTTTAAATGCTTTAACTGAATACGCTCCAGTCATTAAATGCTTTGACCAATCTATTTTAAATGCAATTAAGAGTTTGTTAAGATTTGATAACAAACTATATTCTTAGATATATTCTGAAAAACAGTTTTTGATATATTAAGAATCTTGAAACAAAGTTTTCATCTAAGAGTTCTTCAAAATATTCTGAGATTGCAAAAGAGTTGAGAGATTGATCAAGGTGCTGAATAGGATTCTCTTGTATTGATTTCAGATTTCCATCTGTAACAAGTGTAATCTGTGTAAACTGCTGAACAAGTGTGTTTGTATGTGTTGCTGAGATTGGTTGTGTGTTCTTGAGGTGTTCAAGATCAGCAATCTTGGTGTTTACCAAGGAAAGTGTGTTTCTTGAGGTGTTCAAGGTCATTCTCTTGGTTGTGGTGTAAGTGATCAAGTGGTGATTGCTTAGTGGATTTCCTCAGGGTTTCTGAGAAGACTGGATGTAGCTCTGGGTTGGAGTGAACCAGTATAAACAGCTGTGTACAATCTTTCTATCCCTAACTCTTTAATTTCAGTTTGTTTGTTGTTTGCTGGTATAAACAACCGATTGTTTCGAAGAAACAACCGATTGTTTTTTCTAGTGTTTCAGTTTTGCTTGTTGTTTTGGCTAATTGAATTGCTTAATCATTTGATTTCTGAAATAAGTTCATTCTAGCTTTGAAAAGTTTGCGAAAACCCCTTTAAACCATTCACCCCCCTCTAGTTTAAAGCCATCTTTTCTAACATGGAGGCCCCTGAAGAATAGCCTTATTTTGGGTTCCAACCAAACACTGGATGTGTATATAATATGACTGCCCTTTACTCGATTTGCAACTGTTGTGAACTTTATCTGTAATTATAACTCTTGATCTTTACTTAAATGGTTGTTTGCTTTATCGTTGCATACTTGTGTACTCATTGCTTGCTTTACTATAACGTGCGTGTCGCCCTCGATACATCCCTTCATCGCGCTAGACCTTTACTCTTTAGGTAGCACGTGACCTTCTTTCTCACTTTTCGAGTTTCTTTTTCCCTTTGATCTTGTAAAATCTTCGCCCTGCTTTTTACTTACCTCATCGCTTTAGGATGAAAAAAAAGGGGTCTCTTCTTTTTTGGCCTCGACATCGCTCAAGGGCGAGGAGGACTTATTCCACCTGTACTGGGTATCTACGCTCGAGGAGAGATCTGCTCTGGGTATTTAGCCCTTATCTTCTTGCGTTTGGTGCCCACGCCTGAAAAGAGGCCTGTTATAGCAACGTCGTATCGTCTTCAGCGTATCTGGAAACACCAAGGTGAAATGTTCTGAACATCAGACGCTGGGGCCAGCTGTTCATACTTGGGGAGGGGGCGTCTCGAAGGAATCTCTTAACCCCTACTCAAGGATTAGGCACCCATATTCTGGCTCACATCTATCGTCTGATACCGGGGCCAGCCATTCATACCTGAAGAGGGGGCGTCCTGAAGGAATCCCTTAACCCCTACTCAGGGACTAAGCGCCCGGGTTTGTAACTTATGTTTAACATCTGATACCGGGGTCAGCTATTCATACCTGAGAAGGGGGCGTCCCGAAGGAATCCCTTAACCCCTGCTCAAGGACCAGACACCCAGTTTTTCAACTTGTATTGATATCTGGCACCGGGGCTAGCTATTCATACTTGAGGAGGGGGTGTCCCGAAGGAATCCTGATCCTGCCTGTTGACCAGGACGCAAGAGCCTTGCCTCGTCAATTCTGGATCGACTTTGCACCGTGTTAGCTTTCGTCCTTCGCCTTGATTCACCTCAAGAACCTGCAAAAGGCAGAACGGCGCCGCAGCGGCCGATCATGCTCCGACACCCAAGTCAGCGACTGAACCACCAAAATACTAAGAGAAAACTAAGAACTTCAGGAACTGTGCAAAATTCTCTCTCAGCGTACTCAAGTTCTCGCAAGCGTAAAAGAAGTATTCTAAAACGCGCGTACCTCAGAAGTTCGTTAGGATTCCTTATATACCTGTGCATTTTCTCTCTCCTGACAGTTACACATCTGGACACGTGGCTCGTATCCAGCTGTACAGGTGTCACTATCTGGAGCATCCTTGACTTAGGCGTCACCTCTTACTCTTCAGGGTTACGGCACGGAATTCCAAACGTTCGTACCCTCTGCTTTTCTGACGCTCCACCAAACCCTTTTTCCAATCGCTCGACACGTGGCTTCATCAACGGTCATCTTCAGCTGTCGTTTGCGCTTCCAAAAACGTTTGAAAAACCCTTAAACCCTTTCATTTCTATTGTTTCATCATCTCTCTGCCTTCTCAAAACGCTCTGAGTTTTCTCTGCAAACCCACAACGCTTCTCAGCTCCCTCAATCTCCAACTCCCTTCAACGCTCATCTGATCATCGAAAGGTACCTCTTTTACTTCTTCTGTTGATACTTGCTGCATTTTAACCGATTTGCATCATCCATTATCTGCCTGGTGCATACGCTGTGGGTTGTTTCCTCTTCTTCTTCCTTTTCGTAATTTAGGGCTTCGTCTTCCATTACATTCATCACAACGAACTCCCGTTCGTTCGTTTTCCATCCTTCGTCCACAATCGAGTCGATCTCTGTAACCTTTGTTCATCCTTTTCCCTTTTTCCTTTGCAGTTCCCGCGATGGCTCGTACGAAAACCACCGCGAATCCTCCTCCTTCATCACGAAACCCTCCATCCCAAGCGCATAACTTACCACGAGCATCTGGTGCTCCTTCTTCCTAGGTTGAGAGGCCTGCAACCTCTCGTCCCAACCTCGCTCAGGAAACTCCACCAGTCGCCGGCGGAACCTCCATTCCCACACCAGACTACAAGAAACTCTACCCGTGGGCCACCTCTGCTCTGCTGAAAGAAACCTCTTCCATAAACTCGACGTTGGGCGTGCACCGACTAAGGAAAGGGGACCAATATGATCTTTCATTCCATAAGGAGCATGACAGCAAAATGGCCGTGCTGCCCTGCCACCCGGATGAACCAAAGCGAGCAACGACGAGTTGTTCTGCTTTCTCTACGCGACGTTCTTCAAGAAGGTGAAGCTCCGACTTCCCTTCACTCGCTTCGAGAGGGAATTGCTAACTGAGCTCGACATCGCCCCCGCCCAGCTTCACCCCAACAGCTGGGCGTTCGTAAGGGCGTTCCAGATTATGTGCGCACACCTGGGACTGCCAGCGTCGGTGGACGTTTTCCTCTTCCTCTTTGGAGCTAAGAATCCAGGAGACCGCCTATGGATTAGCCTGAACGGGATCGCTGGGAGGTCAATCCTCTCCATCTTCCAGCAATCTTACAAAGATTGGAAAGGAAAATTTGTGAAGGTGTGCGCCAACGACCAAGATCCTTCCCTGCTCGACGGCTTCCCCTTGTACTGGGTGCACAAGGGGGAACAAAGACGCCAAAGAGAGCTTCAGGAGGCCCAGAAGTCCCGATAACATGGGCGAGCTGGACAAAGATTTATGCCTCTTCTGGAAGAAAGTAGCAGCCGCCAACATAACCTTTCCCACCTCCGCAATAATCTCCTTCGAGTTACTCGAGGACCAACTCGAAGCTCACATAGGTTAGCACTTACCTCGACATTTAGGTTTTCGTCTTGTGTTGGAATTGATTGCGCATCTCTGTTATCTATTATTGGGCGTCCTGCTTGTTGCGCACTGGACTTGGTTTTTATTTCATGCACCATTTATTTGTATCATTCGCACACGTACTCGTATATTTCAGTTTTGCCTTTGCACTTACTTGTATATTTTTGCACTGTGCAGATCTCATGTGGGGCAAAGGCAAATTAGCTGAACTGAGGGCGCTCGCCCGAACCCACAAGTTGGCGTCGGGTTCTCAAACCGTGCCCAACTCGGTGGTGGAGATCACCGCTGCCCAGGGCAGATCGCCCCCTCAAGGCCCAGCTCCTCCAGAGACACTGCCCGCCCCTCAACGAAAGAAGCTCATCTTAAGGAAACCAAAAAGGAAAACTCCTCAAGTGGTTCAAGAAGATGAAGATGAGGAGGATGAGGCGACTGAGGACGGCCTTGTCACCAAAAGGAAAAGGGTGGCACCTTCTTCACCACCCGCTCTCCCAACACCAACACCGCCCTCTCCCCCAGCTCCAACACCGCCGATCCAAGCAATACCCTTGGCAGCTGCGCTTCCTGCGGTTGAAGGCAACGAGCCCAACTTCATGGAGAACCCTCCTAGTGCCTCCACGCCATTCGTATCTGCTGGAGAGGGTCCTCCTTCAACTGCCTCAATCGCTGAAGCTGCACCAGGTGGGGATGAAGGCGCTCATAACTCACCAATACTCATAACCGAGTCCCCCACTTCACCACCACGCCAGGAAGCCCAACTTCATCAAACAATTCAAGAGGGTGGTGGTGAGAGTCAGCACCAGGCTCCTTTAGCACTTCCACCAACAGCAGCTGCAAGCCTGCCCCCCGTGGTCAAAGAAATCTGGGGGCCCTTCACAGCTAAACTCAAAATGATGGCAGAGGACCTCCCCTCAATCATAACAAAGGCTGTGAAGAGCTCCAACAAAAAACTCCAGGACGAGATCTCCACACTCCAAGAGGAGAATTGCCTGATAAGGATCGAGGCGGAAAAGCTGTCTTGCAACCTGATGATGGCGGAGATTGATCACTCAAGGGTGGAGGACGCCATGAGTGTCGAGTTGAGGGTTGCGTGCAAGGAGGCCTCCGATCTGCGCCAGAAGCTGCACCTCCTAGCTCAAGAGAAAATCGAGCTGAAGAGCAAGCTGGTTCTTTACAGGCTTTAGGTGGCCAACTTGGAGGCATCGATGAAAGCGGATGCAGCCAAGGTGGAGAACCTTGAGAAGAGATCGGCTGATCGGGAGGTTCTCCTTGGAAAGGTCGAGAGGGAGAGGGACGACGTCATGGACGAGCTCGCCAAGGCTCGAGAGGAAAACGAGAAGATTGCTGCAGAGCTGGCCCAGGCGCGGGGCGAAGGCAAGAAGGTTGCTGACGACCTTGCTCAGGCTCGTGGGGAAACTGAAGAACTGAAGAAGCGAGCTGACGAGCTGAAGCAGCAAACCGAGGGGCTCAAACAACAAAACGAAGAGCTTGAACTGAGCTCCGCCCAAGTCCTTGCCCCCGGATTCGACGCCGCCCTGGAGCAAGTCGCCTGCCAGTACCCCGAGCTCGACCTCTCCATGGTGTCGATATGTAACGAAGTGGTGGATGGGAAGATCGTGCCTTCTGAAGATTAGTCGTCTCCCTCCATCACTCATTCCCTCGGACCCAATGCTTGTTCCCTCTTGTACAAACTTTACCTGTAATAACTTTTTCTTTTCTTCTTATGCATTCGAACTGATACCACCTTTATTATAAATTTTTCCGCTTCCACATATGGCCTCTCTGTTTACTTTGCTTCTCCTTGTAGAAACCGCTTAAACAAATTAACTTAGCGATTCTACGGGCTCAATCGTTTACTTACTGCTTCAAACTCGATCAAACTATCAACTTTCAAACGATGGCATTTTAATAACTTGTGAACTTAAGGCAACGAACTTCAGCGTGAAACTACTTACTAAACAACAAGTTTCAATCCAACTGATAGTTTAAGATATAGTTCACCTGATCTGCTCCATCAAAATGGGCCCTTACTCTGGCCATCGCCCGAACTTCTTCTGATCGCCATAGGGACCCGGTGACGTAAGCCCCCTTTCGCCTTCGTAACTTGGCTATTGTTCCCTCATCTGGGGGTAGAGGCGCCTTTCGGATCCTTCTCTACCTCCCTCAGTTTCAGAACAATAAGCCGGATAGCTAGGCGTTCTCTTCGAACCTACCTTAGCCATCCTTTAAACTTCTTCCACCCTCCACACCGTACCTGAACTCGTTCGAGACGAGAAGGATTTTATCTTGCCTGAACTCGCTGGACGGCGAGAAGGTCTTTATCTTGCCTGAACTCACTCGACGGCGAGAAGGTCTTTATCTTTCCTGAACTCACTCGACGGCGAGAAGGTTTTTATCTTGCCTGAACTCGCTCGAGGGCGAGAAGGTCTTTATCTTGCCTGAACTCGCTCGACGGCGAGAAGGTCTTTATCTTGCCTGAACTCGCTCGACAGCGAGAAGGTCTTTATCTTGCCTGAACTCGCTCGACGGCGAGAAGGTCTTTATCTTGCCTGAACTCGCTGGACGGCGAGAAGGTCTTTATCTTGCCTGAACTCGCTCGACGGCGAGAAGGTCTTTATCTTTCCTGAACTCGCTCGACGGCGAGAAGGTCTTTATCTGGTCCCTCTACTTTGCCCAGGGATTACATCTCCTCCTCCCTGGATGCACTGAGGACTTTTAACTTGTTCTCGCCTGCACTCGCACAAAGTCGAGGAGGACTTTTAATCTCTTTCTCGCTTCAGGACGCGCGAGGGTGTTGAGGTCTTTTAAACGTTGCTGGTGCCTCCGATCGCCGAAAGACGATGAGGATTTTTAACTTTAACTGATGCCGCCAACCGCCGAAAAGCGATGGGGACTTTAAAACTTTTAGAAAGCATGCAGCATATCTTCAAACTTGCCTTAAATCACATACGAGTGACAAGGTCTTTTTTCTAAAACTTTCGAAACAACAAGCACGCAATCTTAGAAACTTTAAACTTTGAAAACTCTTCTTTATTGGGTGGCCTCATTAAAAACACTCCTTAGGGAAAAAAGAGTGCCCCCTTCGAACTGTTTTAACAGAAAGCTTGCAAATCTCTTCGTGTTTGTTTTTACTTACAAAGCTTTAATTGTTATATAACTTGAGGTGTGTGGCGTTCCAAGTGCGAGGAATCGCCCCTCCTTCCAATGTTTCTAAGTGGTAGGCGCCGTTCCCGAGCGCCTCGGTTATTCTGAACGGTCCCGTCCACTTATGCGACAATTTGTTCTCCATCTCGTACTGGAGGGCCTTCCTCATCACCAGGTCGCCTTCTTTAAACTGCCTCGGTATCACCTTCGAGTTATACCTTCGTTCAATCCTCCTTTTCACTGCCTCGGCTTGTACTCTCGCCTCCTCCCTGACCTCATCCTGCAAATCCAGATTCAACCTTCTTTCCTCATTCGAGTCTTCCGCTAGAAAGTTATGGAATCTCGGCGAGCTCTCCTGGATTTCCACCGGAATCATTGCGTCGCATCCATAGACCAAGCTAAACGGGGTCTCATGGGTTCCTGACTGCTCGGTGGTGTGGTACGCCCAAACTATACGGGGTACCTCCTCAGCCCACGATCCCTTGACTTTCTCTAGCCTTCTCTTCAAGCCTCTTAGTAATACCCGATTGGCGGACTCTACTTGGCCATTTGTCTGAGGGTGCTCGACGGATGCAAATACTTGTTGAATTCCCACCTCTTCGCACAGCTTCTTCAACAGGTGACTTGCAAACTGAGTCCCGTTGTCTGACACCAGGTGCTTAGGCACACCAAACCGGCACACGATGTTCTTCCACACAAAGCTCTCGATCTTGTGTGCGGTGATCTGGGCTACTGGTTCTGCTTCGATCCACTTGGTGAAATATTCAATTGCCACCACCAAGTACTTCATGTGCCTGATCGCCAATGGGAAAGGTCCCAGAATGTCGATCCCCCACGTATGAAACGGCCAAGGGCTGTAAATCGACTTTAACTCTTCTGGAGGCGCTTTGTGCCAATCGGCGTGCTGCTGACATTGCTTGCAACACTGTGCATACTTCTTGCAGTCCTCCCTCATTGTTGGCCAGTAGTAACCTGCATGGAGGGTTCTTGCGGCCTGAGCTCGACCCCCGACGTGACTTCCTCATATCCCTTCATGGAGCTCGGCCATGATTCTTGTACATTTCTCTCCGTGCACACATTCCAGGAGTGGGTGTGTGAACCAAAACCTATACAACTCGCCGGCAAACATTGTGAACTTGCTGGAGTTCTTCTTTATCTTCCTAGCCTCCGTCGGATCCAGCGGGAGAAGGCCATCTGCCAGGCATCGCTGGTATTGTGTTATCCACGTGTCTGGCTCATGCGTAGCGCAGACCTGCGTCATGTTCACCCTCTCCCCCCGACATGCTCTTATTTCGGCGATCTCAAGGTTTCCTGAGTTAAAGACCTGTGACTCCTCGCCGCTTTCTCCGTCGACTTGCTTATTTGAAGAACTAGGTGGTCTGCCACAAATGCCCTAGGCGTCTTCAGAGTTTCTTGGATCACCGTCCTCTGCCTACCCCCCTTGCCCGAACTGGCGAGCTTAGCTAGCAAGTCAGCTCGGGCATTCTGCTCTCTGGGCACATGCACCACTTCAAAGGAGACAAAGGAACTCTTCAACTCCTGCACATACTCCAGGTAAGCCGCCATTTGTGGATCCTTGGCCTGGAACTCGCCTGTTACTTGCCCCGTGACCAACAGTGAGTCACTCTTAGCCATTAGCACCCTAGCTCCCATCTCCTTGGCCAGCAAGATTCCGGCGATCAGCGCCTCGTATTCTGCTTGATTGTTGCTGGCTTTGAAGGCAAACCTCAGGGACTGTTCAATCAGCACACCGTTGGGCCCTTCCAGGATGACTCCAGCACCGCTACCCTGCTGGTTCGACGATCCGTCCACCGAGAGCACCCAACGGAAATCATTCCCCTCAACTCGTGCTGCTTCTGATGAGAGCTCGACCACAAAATCGGCGAAAATCTGCCCCTTGATCGGACCTCGGGGCTCATACTTGATGTCAAACTCCGACAGCTCCACCGCCCATTTCACCATCCTCCCAACTACATCAGGCTTCTTCAGAACTTTCTGGATAGGCAAGTCGGTCATCACCAGTATTGTAAAACTGTGAAAATAGTGGCGCAACCTCCTCGCCGAAAATACCACAGCCAGTGCAGCTTTCTCCAAGGCTTGATACCTTACCTCGGGGCCTTGCAACACCTTGCTGACAAAATAAATAGGCTTCTGAGCCTGGTCTTGGTCTTGGGCGAGCACCGCACTCACCGCCCTCTCAGTCACAGCAAAATACAACCTGATAGGGGTTCCCACCAACGGTTTTCACAAAACCGGCGGGCTCGCCAGGTACTCTTTAAGCTTGACGAAGGCCTCTTCACACTCCTTCGTCCAGGCAAACTTGTTGTTCCGCCTTAAACATTGAAAGTACGGATGGCCTTTCTCTCCGCTAGTCGATACGAAACGAGACAGGGCGGCCATTCGACCTGTAAGTTGCTGCACCTCCTTCACGGTAGCCGGGCTCCTCATCGCCAAGATGGCAGCACACTTATCTGGATTGGCCTTTATTCATCTTTCAGTTAAGAGGAATCCCAAGAACTTCCCTGCCTCCACGCCAAAATTGCACTTCTCGGGGTTCAGCTTTAACCTGAACTTGGCGATTATGGTGAACAATTCCTCCAGGTCCGCAACGTGCTTGCTCTTCTCCGGCGAGGTCACGACCATATCATCCACGTACGCTTGCACATTCCTTCCCAGCATTGGTGCAAGTACCCTATCCATCAATCTTTGGTACGTGGCCCCCGCGTTCTTCAGCCCGAAGGGCATCACCTTGTAGCAGTAGCACGATCTCTCGGTCATGAAGGCGGTCTTCTCTTCATCCATGGGATGCATCTTTATCTGGTTGTACCCCGAGAAGGCGTCCAGGAAACTCAGCAACTTGCACCCTGCAGCACTGTCGACCAGGGCGTCTATGCTTGGCAAAGGATACGAATCCTTTGGGCAAGCCTTGTTCAGGTCAGTGAAATCGACGCACATGCGCCACTTCCCATTGCTTTTCTTCACCAGCACGACATTGGCCAACCACTCAAGGTACTGGACTTCCCTGATATGGCCTGCGGCGAGGAGCTTCTATGTTTCATCCTTGATCGCCTGCCTTCTCTCCTCGTTAAACTTCCTTCTTCTCTGTCGCACTGGTCTGACCTAGTTGTCCATTGCTAGATGGTGGCACAAGAAGTCGGGGTCGATTCCCGACATGTCTGAAGCAGACCATGCAAAAGCATCCAGATGCCGCTCTATCACCTCGGCGATTTGGTCTTGGAGCTCAGCCTCCAAGGATCTTCCCAGCTTGAAGACCTTTCCCCCGATCTCCCTTTCGAGCCACTCCTCGACGAGTTTGGGTCTAGCTTCCCTGGCGATCACCGCCCTGGCGATTCCCAGTTCCCTCGGTTCCTCTGGGCGGTTCCTCGCCCCTTCTTCCCGATCGGCGTTCTCTCCCTCAGCCTCAGCATCCAGCATGGTGACATCGCCTCCGGCGGCTACCTCCATCGCCGCATCAACAACTCGCCATTCTGTTGGCTTGGGCTTCACACCGGGAGGCGGCGTCGTTGTGATATAACTCACTGACCTCTTATTCTTGAGGCTATTCTCATAGCACTTCTTCGCTTCCTTCTGGTCAGATTTGATGGTGATCACCACCCCCTCCATCGACGACAACTTCACCTTCATGTGCCTGGTTGAAGGTACAGCTCCTATTCTGTTGAGTGTTGGTCTTCCCAACAGAATGTTATATGCTGAGGGAGCATTCACGACGAGGTACTTGATTTTCTCCGTCCTCGAGCCCACCTCATCCGTAAATGTAGTTCTTAATTCTATGTACCCCCTGACCTCCACCTGATCGCCAGCAAACCTATACAAGCACCCTCCATAGGGCCTCAGCTGGTCAAGGGGCAATTGCAGCTGTGTGAAAGTCGGCTAGAACATCACATCTGCCGAGCTTCCTTGGTCCACCAGAACCCTGTGGACCTTCCTCCCCGCTGTGACAAGCGAGATGACTATAGGATCGTTGTCATGAGGCACAACGTCCATGAGATCTTCCCTTGTGAACGTGATGTCCACGTCTGGCGAGTGGTCCTCGAACATGTCCACCGTCATCACAGACCTTGCATACTTCTTCCTCTGTGACGCGGTGCATCCACCACCCGAGAAACCTCATGCGATGGTGTGGATCTCTCCGTGAGTGGGCATCTCGTGCTGCTGAGCCTCACCACCTGCCGGCTGGGAGCTCGACACGCCCCCCGTCCTCCTGTCCAGCAGGTAATCATTCAAGAAACCGCTCTTGACCAGGTCGTCGAGCTGGTATCCCAATGCCAAACATGAATCGACGGTGTGACCAAAACCCTGGTGGAATTCGCACCAGTCGTCTGGCTTTGGTCCCAACACCTTGTCGCCCACTTTCTCGGGTGCCTTGAGCCTGGCTGCTATATTGGGGATGGCGATCAAGTCCGCCAACCCCATGACAAACTCATGCTTTGGTGGGCGATTGTACTCCCTGGGGCGCCCTGGGCCCCTGCCCTTATTTTTCCTTGGATCATAAGGATGGCGGGTCCTTTGATCCCTCTTGGTCGCCGCTGTCTCCAGCACCCTCTGTGGCTGGATCCTGGTCTGGGCACATGGCCTAGCGGGGGCCACGCTCCCTCTCTTCTCGGCGACCTCACTCTCATCGGCGATGTGTGCCACCGCAAGTCGCCTAACCTCAGCAAACGTGGCGGGGTGAGCCCTGATCAGTGCCTCGCAGAAAGGTCCCGGCAGCACACCCTTTTTGAAGGCGTATACCAGCATCTCTTCGTCTTTCGCAGGTGAGCGGACCATCTGCGCCCCAAAGCGATTCAAGTAGTCCCTGAGGGACTCTCCCTGGTACTGCCTTATGTTGAACAGGTCATAAGACACCCTAGGTGGCGCCTTGTTCACTATGTTCTGCTCGACGAAAAGCTTCGAAAACTGCTGGAAATTGGTTATGTGACCTGTAGGCAGGCTCACAAACCATTCCAGCGCTGTTCCCTGGAGCGTGCTAAGAAACATTTTGCAATACACAACATCCGAGCCTCCTGACAGCATCATCTGCGTGTGGAACGTGGTGAGATGTGCCTCAGGATCCTCCACGCCGGTGAAAGTAGCCTTCACGGGTACCACACTCGCAGGGATAGGCGTGTCTGTGATCGCCTGTGCAAATGGCATGGGGAAAACGCGAGGTGGCAACAACGGTGCGACCTCTTCAGCGACTGGGCGCCCTCTCTGCTCCTGAAGAGCTTGGCGCAACTCCTCGGTCACTTTGCTGAGCTCTTCATTCCTGGCCTGAGAGGCGACTAGGTCCTCATGCATCTTTGCCTGCTCTATGCGCGAGGCCTCCACATTCGCCTGTAGCGCACGCATGATCTCCATCATCTGCGCCATAGTCATGGCGCCTTCAGCGGCAACTGGCACAACTGGCACAACTGGACTTGAACGATTGCTTCTCATCTTTCTCATGAAAACTTAGCAGGCCACAGAGAGCGACGAACAAAACCTCCTTCAGCAACGATCGATCCAGCAATCAACCGGTTAGAACTTCGTAAACTCCAAAGAACTTCAAGAACGCAATCTCAACAGCAAAAACCTTCGCAGAAACTTGCAATCTTAGCACGAACCTACCACTCCTCCACCAAAACCTCTAATTCACCAGTCAAAATTCCGAACGAACGGCGAAGCTTCGATCTCACCGATTGAAACTCGCGTAAACGGCGAAAAACTTCACCTCACCGAACAAGAACTCAAACAAACGGGGAAAAACCTCAATTCTCCGAACAAAACTTCGAACGAACAGTGGAAAACACAAATTTACCGAACAAAGCTTTGAATGAACGGCGGAAAATGGTTGCACCAGCACACAACCACACAGAAACTGCAGAAACTCCAAGAACTCACGCTGTGGATGGGGACAGGTTTTACACGGCCCCACGGGGGGCGCCTGATGATCCTGCCTGTTGACCAGGACATAAGAGCCTTGCCTCGTCAATTCTGGATCGACTTTGCACCGTGTTAGCTTCCGTCCTTCGCCTTGATTCACCTCAAGAACCTGCAAAAGACAGAACGGCGCCGCTGCGGCCGATCACGCTTTGTATCGTCCCGTATCCGGGCGTTGACAAAGTCAAGGTCAAAGTCAACGCCTGGAGTCAAAGTCAACACAAGGCGTCGCCTAGGTGAAGAGACGCCAAGTGCTAGCGTCGCCAAGAGGAAGCGTCGCCAAGGCAAGGCGTCGCCTAGGTGAAGGCGTCGCCTAACCAGGGCGTCGCCAAGATCAAATATCATTAAGTCAAGGCAGTCACAGCGCGCTCCCCGATACCCATGGGTAGGAAAGACCATGGAGGGAGCGACGCCGTGGGAAGGCCTCAGGTCCCGATGATCCAGGGCAGTGATGAAGAGAAGGAAAAGGTGGCTTCAAGGCCATAGTGATAGCACCAGTGTAGGGCAGCCTGACTCGTGAAGTGCCCCTGCCGCCTCGGAGACGCCTTTGGGACAGATACGACTCAAGGGGAGGGTCACGCCCAGGGTAGCCAGGTGCAGGGTACGAGAGGAAGGCAGATACGCTCTCAAAGTGAGTGACTAGATGATTGGGGGCATGAGTTGGCACCCAAAAAGTCACCCCTTGCGCAGTGGCACTCCCAAGCAGGAGGACTAACACGTAGAAACGTCCCCAGATGGGCAGAAACGTCCCCAGATGGGGTCATGGCGCTCTGAGGCCCTCCACGTGTACGACAGCCAGGTCAGAATAGAAACACCATTTAGTCAGGTACCAGGTAATTAAAGTCATTTAATACAGTTTCTGTTTCGAGCGTTTAAGGTACTATAAAGGCTCCCAAGCGTTTCAACGTCTTAAAGGCGCTACATTTTCTAATCAGACACGCTAATTAAGTGCGTTACGTTTTATGATTAAAAGCGCTTTAAGGCGCTTTAAATGCTTGGGTAGTTTAAATAGCACCGAGAATGTTGGAAACAGGGTTCGAACTTTTGGCTAATTTTCCAGAAACACTCTAGTTGCTTGCTCGAGCCTTGAGGTTTTGCACAAGGGACTAGGGAACGATTTTGGCCAAAACGAGAAAATATACACTAGACACAGTTTCCTTTTTACTACCTTCAGAGTGCCATACGCAGTACTCCGATACGGAGGTGCATAGTTTTTGGTGGTTCTTGCTGGCTGACTTGAGCGTCGGAGTGCAAACGGCCGCTAGGGCGCCCTTTTGTCCTTCTTTGCAGGAATCCACAGGTAACCAGTGGGAAGGAGTCCCTAGCTGACGGTTGAGGTCGCGCACGAAGACGTCCCAGGTCAACCGGACGGAACACGCTCCGACGTCCAAGTCAGCGACTGAACCACCAAAATACTAAGAGAAAACTAAGAACTTCAGGAACCGTGCAAAATTCTCTCTCAGCGTACTCAAGTTCTCGCAAGCGTAAAAGAAGTATTCTAAAACGCGCGTACCTCAGAAGTTCGTTAGGATTCCTTATATACCTGTGCATTTTCTCTCTCCTGACAGTTACACATGTGGACACGTGGCTCGTATCCAGCTGTACACGTGTCACTATCTGGAGCATCCTTGACTTGGGCGTCACCTCTTACTCTTCCGGCTTTCGGCTAAGTTACTTATGCAGGAAGCAACTCAGCGCATGACTGCCTTGGAGTGTGATCTCTTCTGCGTGGCGAGTAAGGGTGTCTTCATACACACCTTCCCTGTGGTCTCGCCGGCCGCCTTCATGATCTACTTCACTTGCTTCATCGTGCATGCTCGGGTAAGCTGTTCCTCGACCTGAATCTCTGGCTAGCTAGGGAATGACCATCTGACGACTTCATCCTCTGCTTCGAAAGCCTGGAACAAGCTTCCCTGATCCTTCGGCGATGTCCTCCTTTCGGCGATCTCTGATCACTTGGTCGTCTGGGTTCGCATCCGGCGACTACATCACAAACCTGGTGACCGCCGGTTTAGGTATGCTAGAGATCGGAGCACGCCAACTTAACGACTGGCGACTACATGAGCCCCCGACGTCCTTCCCTTCTACCAACCAGGTGTCCCGTTCAACACGCCTATACTATTGCTTGCGGCCACGTCATCAATTCCGACTACCTGGGCGGTACAAATCCCTTAACCCCTGCTCAAGGACTAGATACCCGTATTTTTAAACTTATACTGACGTCTGGTACCGGGGCTAGCTGTTCATACTTGAGGAGGGGGTGTCCCGAAGGAATCCCTTATCCCCTGCCCAAGGACTAGGGTCCCGGATTTTAACTTACATTAGACATACTTGTTGCTCTGCTCTGAACTTGACCTCTGTTTGATCATTTGGAGGTGATGCCTACTTCTGGCGACGCCTTGTTCTAGTGACACCTTATGTTGGCGACGCCTTATCTGGGCGACGCTTCATGTTTGTCTCTGTTCCTTCGATCTTATAAGAAAGGGAAAACTAAGGCAGAAAATATCTTAAACCTTTTCTTCTCTTTATTTGGGTGGCTTTATTAAAGAACCCCCGGGGGGGGGGGGTGAAGGAGTGTCCCTTTTACAAAATTTCAAACTAAAATAAAACTTTAAATTCGCCGCATTCCAACTACGTGGGATGGGGCCTCCTTCTAGATTCTCTAACTTATACGAACCGTTCCCCTTGGAGACAACTTGTTTTCCAACGCGTAGGGGTGAGCCTTCCTTCTAACCGGCTCACCAACCTGGAATTGTCGCAGCTTTACCTTAGAGCTTGTACTGGCGCTCCCCTCTTCTTTTCACAGCCTCGACCTTAATTTTCGCCTCTTCTCTAGCTCTTGTTCTGCTGGCGAGGCCTCTTCGCGTTCTTCTTCCATCGCCTCTCCTAACGGCTCTAACTCCATTCGTGAATCTGAAACGGGTGGTCGCTTAATCACCATGACCACAACTCTCTTTGTCTTCAGGCTATTTTCATAGCACTTACGAGCCTCTTCCTGATTTGACTTGATCACAATCACCTTGCCACTAAGATCTGGTAACTTCATCTTCATGTGGCGCGTGGAGGACACCGCCCTTAGTCTGTTCAAGGCAGGTCTGCCTAACAAAATGTTGTAAGCTGAGTTGGCATTAACCACCAAGTACCGGATGCTCTCGGTGCGTGATGCCGCTCCATCAGTGAACGTCGTCCTCAGCTCCATGTAGCCACGTACGTCTACTGGGTTATCTGCAAACCCATACAAGCATCCAGTATAGGGTCTCAAAAGGTCGGGGGACAACTGTAGCTTATTGAAGGTCGACCAAAACATGACGTCTGCATAACTGCCTTGGTCGACGAGGACCCTACGTACCTTCCTTCCCGCTGTGACTATTGAAATGACCACTAGGTCATTATCGTGTGGGACGACATCCCGCAGGTCAGCCCTTGTGAAAACGAGGTCTGACTCCCACGGGTCGTCTGGAAATTCCTCTACAACCGAACTTACTGACCTCACATATTTCTTACGTTGAGAGGCAGTGGGTCCTCCCCTGGAAAAGCCGCCAGAGATGGTGTGCACTTCTCCGTGAGGTCGACCAAAACATGACGTTTGCAGAACTGCCTTGGTCGACGAGGACCCTATGTACCTTTCTTCCCGCTGTGACTACCGAAATGACCACCGGGTCATTGTCATGTGGGACGACATCCTGCAGGTCAGCCCTTGTGAAAACGAGGTCTGACTCCCACGAGTCGTTCGAAAAATCTTCTGCAACCAAATTTACTGACCTTACGTATTTCTTTCGCTGAGAGGCTGTGGGTCCTCCTCCGACGCCCAAGTCAGCGACTGAACCACCAAAATACTAAGAGAAAACTAAGAACAGGAACCGTGCAAAATTCTCTTTTAGCGTACTCAAGTTCTTGCAAACGTAAAAGAAGTAATCTAAAACGTGCGTACCTCAAAAGTTCGTTAGAATCTCTTATATACCTGTTCACTTTCTCTCTTCTGACAGTTACACATCTGGACACGTGGCTCGCATCCAGCTGTACACGTGTCACCATCTGGAGCATCCTTGACTTGGGCGCCACTTCTTACTCTTCAGGCTTTTGGCTAAGTTACTTATGCATGAGACAACTCAGCGCATAACTGCCTTAGAGCGTGATTTCTTCTGCGTGGCGAGTACGGGTGCCTTCATACACACCTTCCCTGTGGTCTCGCCGACCGCCTTCATGATCTACTTTACTTGCTTCATCGTGCACGTTCAGGTAAGCTGTTACCCGACCTCAACCTCTGGCTAGCTAGGGAATGACTATCTGACGACTTCATCCTCTGCTTTGAAAGCCTGGAAAAAACCTCCCTGACCCTTCGGCGATGTCCTCATTTCGGCGATCTCTAATCACTTGGTCGTCTGGGTTCGCATCCGGCGACTTCATCACAAACCCGGTGACCGCCGGTTTAGGTATGCTAGAGATCGAAGCACGCCAACTTAAGGACTGGCGACTACACGAGCCCCCCGACTTCCTTCCCTTCTGCCAGCCATGAGCCCTGCTCAACACGCCTACATAATAGCTTGCTGCCATGTCATCACCTCCGACTACCTGGGCGGTACAGTTACCTTGGGCCCTGTGAATGTGTTGGGGATTGCTGTCTCTAAGATCGCCTGTGAGAATGGCGTTGAGAATTCTCTAGGTGGGGTGGCAGTCTCAGGCTCGTCCACGTCGCGCCACACACGTCGTAACTCCTCGTTGGCACGGTGAAGCTCGTCATTTCTCGTTTGAGATGCTGTGAGGTCTGCCTGCATTCGTTCTTGCTCCGCCCTCGACGCCGCCATTGCTTCTTGTAGCCCTTGCATCATGCCCACCAGTTGTTGCATGGTCATCTCTTCACTCCTAGAACGTGCAGGCCTCGTGTTCATGGCTTTCTGGAAACCTTCTTAACTTATCTGGGTTTTGGGAACTGGAACTGAAAAACTTGAGTAGTGGGACTGATGTTTTATATCGGGCCCCATGGTGGGCGCCAAATGTTCCGGCCGGTTCACCAGGATCGTCTTCGTGCGTGGCTTGTCCTCACGAGCTATGGCACCTTCGTTCCGCTCCGTCTGTGAATACCTGAAAAGAAGTGAACAAAGGGGCGCCCTCGCGGCCGTTTGCACTCCGACGATCAAGTCAGCTAGCGAGAAACATGAAGAGGTGACACACCCTTCGAAGGTGGTCGAAAACTATATCGAATGACTAAAACTGTGTTGCCCTAATTGTTTTGTGCTCACAGTGGGTGCGCAGCGAAAACAACTAGGGTTAGTGCTCTGTGTAACTGCGAGAATTAGGTCAGAAAAAAAACTCTCTCCTTTTCAAATGCCCCAAGGTCCCTTTTTATACATCTCTCGTGTTTAAAACGCGTTAAAGCGCATTGAAAGCTGTACCGTCCCGTATCCGGGCCTTGACAAAGTCGAGGTCAAAGTCAACGTCGGGGGTCACAGTCAACATAAGGCGTCGCCTAGGTGAAGAGACGCCAAGTGCCAGCGTCGCCAAGAGGAAGCGTCGCCAAGGCAAGGTGTCGCCTAGGTGAAGGCATCGCCCAGTTAAGGCGTCGCCCAACTAGGGCGTCGCCAAGGTCAAATTTCACAAAGGCAAGGCAATAACAGTGTGGCTCCCCAATACCCATGGGTAGGAAAGACCATGGAGGGAGCGACGTCGTGGGAAGGCCTCAAATCCCGATAATCCGGGGTAGTAATAAAGAGAAGAGAAAGGTGGCTTCAAAGCCATAGTAATGGCGCCAGTGGAGAGTAATCTGACTCGTGAAGTGCCCTTGTCGCCCCAGAGAAGCCCTTGGGATAGATACGACTCACGAGAGGGTCACGCCCAGGGGCAGCCAGGTGCAGGGTACGAGAGGAAGATAGATACGCTCTCAAGTGAGTGACTAGAGGTTTGGGGGCATGAGTTGGCACCCAAAAAGTCACCCCTTGCGCAGTTGCACTCCCAGGTAGGAGGACTCACAGGAAGTTTGAGGAAACAGTGAAGAATGGCCACCACTAGACGAGGTACCGCACGCGCTGCGAGTGAAGAAATGTCCATGCAGCAGGTCTTGGAGATAATGCGGGGGCTGCAGGATGATATGGCGGAGTCGAAGATAGAACAAGAACGCATGCAGGCGGATCTCGAAGCCTCGCATGTGAGGAATGAAGAGCTCCGTCGCGTTAATGAGGAGTTGCGCCGGGGTCTGAGGAACAACCAGGGGCAACGCGAACAAGATGAGATGGAGCATCTCACCCCACCAAGGGAGTTTTCCACTCCCTTCTCGCAGGAGATCCTAGATGTAGCGATCCCCAACATCTTCGCAGGGCCCAAGGCGATTTTCACCGGGATGGAGGATCCTGAGGCGCATCTCACGGCGTTCCACACGCAGATGGTGTTAGTAGGCGGCTCCGACGCCGCAAGATGCAAGCTCTTCATGAGCACCTTGACAGGAATGGCGATGAATTGGTTTATCAGCCTTCCTAACGGTCATATCACCTCCTTTCAGCAGTTGTCACAACTGTTCAGAGAGCAATACCTGGCGAACAGGGCCCCGCTGCCAGTTTCCTACGACCTGTTTGATGTGAAGCAGTACCAAGGGGAGAGTTTGAAGGAGTATATCAACCGTTTCGGGGCCCAAGTGGTAAAAGTTGGCACGTTGGAGGAGCCCATGATTGTGTATGCCTTCAGGAAAGGCGTGTGTCCCGGCCCTTTTTACGAATCTATTATTCGCAATCGCCTAAGGACCTTTGCTGAAATACGGCGTCGGGCGGTGGAACATATCGCCTCCGAAGGAGAGGTGTGCGAGAAGCGCACCACCGTCGTACCCTCACGCCCGAGGGCATACACACGGGTTCAGCCCGTTAGGATCAACGAGACCACGACGGGGAGGAAGAAGTCAGAGGGGAGACGCCCCTATGAAGCCAAAAAACCCCAGCCCCGGGGCCCAGCAGGAGGCGATCGCCCGGCCAGAGAGAGGGCAAGGCCGGCGAGATACAACTTTGTGGTGGAATTGAAGGACCTAATCGCCGTTCCTAATATAGCCGAGAGGTTGAGGCGACCGACGAAGACTGATAAGGTGTTAGGGCCTCGGAAAGACTCTTGGTGTGAGTTCCACGAGGCTTTCGGTCATCACATCGATAACTGCCTGTCGCTGGGTTACCAGCTAGAAGAGCTGGTGAGAAGCGGGTTTCTGAAGGATTATGTCTCAGAACCCGCCACGACCGCCGCCCTGTCGGCGCCAACGGAAGAACAAGCGCACGAGATGCCTGTTCTCGGCGAGGTTCACACCATTGCTAGAGGTTTTTCCGGCGGAGGACCCACCGCCTCCCAGCGAAAGAAATACGCGAGGGGGGTGAACTCAATTGAGGAAAGGATCTCAGGTGATCCGTGGGAATCGGACCTCGTGTTCACGAGAGGGGATCTTCGTGACGTGGTGCCGCACGACAACGATCTCGTGGTCATTTCAGTTGTCACGGCGGGCCGAAAGGTGCACAGGGTTCTTGTCGACCAAGGAAGCTCTGCAGATGTCATGTTTTGGTCGACATTCAACAAGTTGCGGCTGTCTCCTGACCTTTTGAGGCCCTAAACAGGGTGCTTATATGGTTTCGCAGATCACCAGGTGGAAGTCCGAGGCTATCTGGAGTTGAGGACTACGTTCACAGATGGAGAGGCCTCACGTGCCGAAAGCATCCGGTACTTGGTCGTAATTGCCAACTCCGCCTACAACATTTTGTTGGGCAGGCCGGCGTTGAATAGGCTGAACGCAGTAGCCTCCACGCGCCATATGAAGATGAAGCTGTCGGACCTCAGCGGCAAGGTAATAGTCATCAAGTCGGCTCAGGAGGAGGCGCGGAAGTGTTATGAAAACAGCCTGAAAACGAAGAGAGGCGTGTTCATGGTGTTTGAGCGTCCGCCAAGTGTAGACACGACGATGACTGAGGCCACACCCGTGAGGGCGACGCCCGAGGCAGATACACTCATGGAGGAGGGCCCTGACGACACGATGCCCATGGAAGAGGCGGCGCCCCTTGAGGATAATATCAGGGATGAACAGGCAGCTAACGCTGTGGAGAGGGAGATTGGCGGCAAAATGTTTAAGTTAGGGCGTTTGCTGAGCCAAGAAGAGCAGGAGGGGGTGGCAGGGGTGATTTCACGCCACTTGGATGCTTTCGCGTGGTCTGCCTCGGATATGCCCGGCATCGACCCTGATTTCCTGTGTCATCACCTCAGCATGGACGCCACGGTCCGCCCCGTGTGCCAAAGAAGGAGGAAGTTTAATGAAGAGAGGCAGCTGGTGGTGAGGGAAGAAACGCAGAAGCTGCTGAGTGCAGGCCACATCAGGGAGATTCAATACCCTGAGTGGCTAGCCAATGTCGTCTTGGTGAAGAAGGCGAATGGGAAGTGGAGGATGTGCGTGGACTTCACGGACTTAAATAAGGCGTGCCCGAAGGACTCGTACCCACTGCCCAGCATCGACGCGTTGGTCGACAGCGCCTCCGGTTGCAAGGTGCTAAGCTTCTTGGATGTATTCTCGGGATACAACCAGATCAAAATGCACCCGAGGGATGAGAGCAAAACTGCATTCATGACGGAGACCAGCAGTTACTGTTACAAGGTGATGCCTTTTGGGCTGAAAAACGCGGGCGCCACCTACCAAAGGCTGATGGACAAGTTCCTAGCGCCCATGTTAGGAAGGAATGGGTACGCCTACGTGGATGACATGGTAGTAGCGTCGAAGGATAGGACACAGCACGTGGCGGACCTGGAGGAGTTGTTTATCACTATATCCAAGTACCGCCTTAAGCTAAACCCCGAGAAGTGTGTCTTCGGGGTAGAGGCCGGTAAGTTCCTAGGTTTCATGCTCACGGAGAGGGGAATAGAGGCGAACCCCGACAAATACGCAGCAATTATCGCCATGCGAAGCCCGACGTCAAAAAAAGGAAGTGCAGCAGCTGACGGGGCGGATGGCGGCGCTCTCAAGGTTTGTTTCTGCCGGAGGAGAGAAGGGGCACCCATATTTCTAGTGCCTCAAGAGAAATAGTCGTTTCGCATGGACTGACGAATGGGAAGCGGCTTTCATCAAGTTGAAAGAATACCTGGCGACGCCACCGGTCCTCTACAAACCGGTAGCGGGTGTGCCCCTCCGGCTGTACTTCACGGTGACAGAGCGAGCTATCAGCTCTGTGCTGGTCCAGGAGCAGGATCAGATTCAAAAGCTCATTTATTTCGTGAGCAAGGCCGTACAAGGCGCGGAGACGAGATACCAGGCGCTGGAGAAGGCAGCGTTGGCAGTGGTGTTTTCGGCTAGGAGGCTCCGCCATTACTTCCACAGCTTTACAGTGGTGGTGATGACGAACCTCCCTATACAAAAGGTATTACAGAAACCTGATGTAGCGGGAAGGATGGTGCGCTGGGCGGTGGAATTGTCAGAGTTTGACATCCAGTATGAGCCCAGAGGATCCATCAAAGGGCAGGTATACGTGGATTTTGTGGCAGAACTCTCGCCCGGAGGTGAACAAGAGGTGGAGGCGGGCTCACAGTGGTTGCTCTCGGTTGATGGCTCCTCCAACCAGCAAGGAAGTGGCGCGGGAATAGTCTTGGAGGGACCCAATGGTGTACTGATTGAGTAGGCCCTGCGCTTCGCCTTTAAGGCAAGTAATAATCAGGCTGAATACGAGGCCCTAATTGCAGGAATGCTCCTAGCCAAAGAAATGGGCGCACAGAACCTCTTGGTAAAAAGTGATTCCCAACTGATTACAGGGCAAGTGTCGGGTGAGTTCCAGGCGAAAGACCCACAGATGGCGGCGTATCTGAAATACGTCCAACTGTTGAAGGGAGCATTTAGCGCTCTTGAGCTAGTACATGTCCCAAGGGAGCAGAATGCCAGAGCTGACTTGCTCGCCAAGCTGGCCAGCTCAGGCAAGGGGGGTAGACAGAGGACAGTGATCCAAGAAACGCTCAAAGCTCCGCGTAAATTCGTGGAGGATAACAGGGTGGACGTCCTCCATGTTTGTACAGCGAAAGGGAGGCCAAGGAGTCATCATTCTCTGACTCAAGATACGTTGAAGTCGCCCCGTATCAACACATACGCGGACACGCCCGAAGAAAGAAAGCAGATGCAGATATGTGCCTTAGCCGAAGGAGACACCTGGATGACGCCATACCGACGGTATCTGGCGGATGGGGTTCTCCTAGCGGAACCAGAAGAGGGCAAGAAGGTTAAGAGGAATGCCGCAAGATACACCGTAGTGGATGGAGTATTGTTCAGACACGGGTTCACCCACCCTATCCTAACATGCGTAAGCGGTAACGAATGCACCAGAATAATGGCGGAGCTTCACGAAGGCATTTGTGGGAGTCACGTAGGGGGAAGGTCCTTAGCCTCTAAGGTGATACGCGCGGGTTTCTATTGGCCAACAGTAAGGGAGGATTGCGCGCGGCACGCCCAGCGTTGCAAGCTATGTCAAAAACACGCTGACTGGCACAAGGCGCCGCCAGAAGAGCTACGATCCATATACAGCCCGTGGCCTTTCCATACGTGGGGAATCGACATCCTGGGTCCATTCCCATTGGCGATAAGACAGATGAAGTATTTGATTGTTTCCATCGAATATTTCACCAAGTGGATAGAGGCGGAACCCGTGGCCCAGATTACTGCACACAAGGTGCAACACTTTGTTTGGAAGAACATTGTGTGCCGCTTTGGCGTGCCTAGGCGGCTGATATCCGACAATGGAACCCAGTTCGCCAGCCAGCAGTTGAGAAACTTGTGTGCAGAGGTAGGCATCAAGCAAGTGTTCGCATCAGTCGAACACCCCCAAACCAACGGGCAGGTAGAGTCAGCAAATAGAGTTTTGCTGAGGGGGCTAAAGAGAAGGCTAGAGAAGGCCAAAGGGGCGTGGGTGGAGGAAGTGCCAAGGATCGTATGGGCATACCACACCACGCCCCAATCTTCCACCATGGAGACGCCTTTCATCTTAGTGTATGGGTCGGATGCGATGATCCCGGTAGAGATACACGAAAGCTCGCCACGCTTCCAAAACTTCGTGGCTGAGGAATCCAACGTAGAAAGGCGGGTGAACCTGGACCTACTAGACGAAGCCAGGGAGGAAGCCAGAATAAAGGCCGAAGCAGTAAAGAGAAGAGTAGAGCGATAGTATAGCTCTAAGGTGAAGCCACGGCAGTTTCAGATTGGCGACCTAGTTATGAGGAAGGCTCACCCATACGAGCTGGAGAATAAGCTGTCTCCCAAGTGGATCGGACCCTTCAGGGTTACCGAAGCTAAGGGCAATGGTTCGTACAACCTAGAGACCTTGGAGGGGGGTCCCATCCCGCGCAGTTGGAATGCAGCCAACTTGAAGTTTTATTTTAGTTGACTTATGTAAGCAGCCATGTAACAATCTTGTTGAAGGGGACACTCTTTTTCCCTTTCGGGGGTTTTTTAACAAGGTCACCAAAATAAAAGAAAAAAGAAGTTCGAGAAAAACCTTGTCTTGGTTTTTAGTCTTTATCTTTTTTCCCGTTCGAGGTGGCGACAGACATCGCCAGATACACGCGTCACCAAGAAAGAAGGCGTCGCCAAGAAAGAAGGCATCGCCAAGAAAGAAGGCATCGCCAAGAAAGAAGGCGTCGCCACGAAAGAAGGCGTCGCCAAGATAAGGCGCCACCAATACAAGTAGAAGGCGTCGCCCAAGCGCAGGCGTCGCCAAGAAACATAACGGAAAAAGTGCGCACAGTATATGACAAGCGTGTGCAAAAAATAAAGCAGCGTTACAAAAACCAAGCATGGTACCGTGGAATCAAATGTTCGAGATAAATGGGAGTAAGACGAATGGGGCAAACATTACATGCCCTGTGCTCATACAAAAAATACAAACAAACCACTCTTCAGTGGCCTCCGGAGTCAGGATGGGAGGAAGACGGAGCTCCGCTCTCAGCCCGCAGGGCCCGGGTAAGTTGTGACCTCCACTGCTGGTTTATCTTCGAACCTGCACCAAGGGAAATGAACGTGTTAAAGACACCATGAGGCAAAACACGCAAAGATTTAGAAAGCATCAAGGGAAGAAGTTTCTAAGACAGCCGCTCGTACATATATACTTCTCTAGGGTTCAGGCGTTGAACTCCAAACTGATCAAAGTGGCGGAGTCAAAACCCCCCGCCTCAGCCAGGATCCGGCAAACCACCTGGTCGTTCGGGGTTAGTTTCTTGAAGGGTTTGGACTTTAGGGCTCTCGTCTCCCTCACCCAGTACAGTGGAAACCCATCTAGGGCGAAAGGCACGAGATCAGAGGAACAGATTTTAAAAAACCTACCCTTCCACCCAGTGAAGGAGTTTTGGAAGGGGGTCAGGAGAACCCTGCCGGGAATGTTACTGAAGGTGACCCAGAGGTTGTTCCTTTGCCTCTTCACCTCAAAGAAGTGAAGATATCAACCGAGGGTGCACACCCCAGAAAGCCAAAAAGTATGTCAAAGGCCTTGACGAAAGCCCAGCTTTTGGGATACAACTGGGCCGGAGCAGCATTAATCTCCGTCAATAGTTCCCTCTCAAACCTGGAGAAGGGCAGGTGCACGCCGATGCTCTTGAATACCACCTGATAGAAGTAAAAGAAGGGGACCCCGTCGTTGGCCCGTTCATCCCCGCACACTGGCTCCCCTAAAGTGCAAGGGAGCACAGCAATATCATCGTCATGCCTCTTCGCGAAGGCACGGTGATCATAGGAGCACGAATCCCCTTTGTGTTTCCTTATGGCCCTGGTAGAGAGCAAGCATGAGCACTCGTCAAGGAGCTCGCTCGAAGCCCAAGTGTACAGGTCTTTGGGGTTAACCCTGGGGGGAGGAACATGAGAAGACATGTCGGAACAGTATCGGGAAGGAGTTGGAAGGTTGAAGGAGAATGACTTGCTGGAAACGCGGGGGTAAAACGTTGGCTAGAATGAACACCGGAAGAGCTTTTTGCGAGAAGAGAAGTGGTGCAAGTAGGGTTTGAAAGCACAGAGATGATAAGGGCAGGCGTAAGATTTCGGAGATATAAATGTTGCAATTCGAGCGCCAAATGACGCAATGGGAGCACCGTGCGATTGGGCCACGTGTCAGGGGATGGGAGGATGATCCTGGCGTCACTGGCTAACATTCAGAAAAACGTCGCGTCGACAAGATGCCCAAAAGTACGATGCGCCGTCGAGAATGGGAGCATCTTGTAGAAGCTCAGAATGTGTCAGGTCCAAGCCAAAAGAGGGAACGTCCCATCAGTCATACGAAAAACGCCACGTGGCTGGCAAGGGCGAGACCTTCAGCTCTCTACTACTCCCAGGCGTCGACCAGAGTCGAAGTCAAAGTCAATGCCAAGGTAAAATCCACGAGTTGACCGCACCAGGCGTCGCCAGTGTAAGACGCAAAAGGCGTCGCCAGCATGAGACGCTGAGGGCGTCGCCAATACAAGTTATCAGCAGTGTCGCCTCCCCGATACCCACAGGTAGGAAAGACTGTGGAGGGAGATGAAATCGAAGAAGTCACAACTAGTCACTAGCGGCGTCGCCTCCCCAATACCTACAGGTAGGAAAGACTGTGGAGGGAGACGAGATCGCCAAATGCTGAGTGAACCACTGGCAGGGTTGTTTCCTGATACCCATGGGAAGGAAAGACCACGGAGGGTT
This sequence comes from Phaseolus vulgaris, assembly GCF_000499845.2. NCBI lineage: Eukaryota > Viridiplantae > Streptophyta > Magnoliopsida > Fabales > Fabaceae > Phaseolus > Phaseolus vulgaris. Next base: position 33,372,103 of record NC_023752.2, on the reverse strand, counting down.
GTTCGAGCCTTCCCAGTGTTTGGCGTTTCTAGACACCCTGAGGGCGATACGGCGCTGCTGTAGCAGGCCCCTCCTTAGGCGTGGGTGCCGGGCACCAAGAATCAAGGGACAGATCGCCTTGGTGTTTGAGACACCCCATGGACGATACAGCGCTGCTAGGCAATGGTGTCCCAAGTGCTTAAGACCCAGAGGAGGTCTCAACTTTTGCGTTGCAGCAATGGTGAAGCTGTCGACGCCTTCACGAGGCAGAGGCTTCATAGGCACGAGGGCGGAACAGGTTTCGAGGCGCATGTTAGGAGTAAGGTGTCGGGCGTACACGATCGCCCAACGCAGCGTTTGAAACGGGTAAAAGCGCAGGCAAAGCAATATAAGCACACAAAAATGAAGAACGAATATGAAATGGCTACCCAAAGCCTATTACCCCGATAAAGTGCAAATATTCCAAAAAATTACAAGTTCAACAAAAGATGACATGGATAAATATAAAGCGCAAAGGAGTAAAGGTGGCGGTTGAGGGCGGCGGTTCAGTCATCCAGCTCGAAGGGCACGACCTTTCCGTCGATGACATGATGGGTGGAATCGCAGCTAGAAACATCGATCCCCGGGTTCTCGCAGACGGCCTGGGCCAGAGCCTCTTTGAACCCCTCCTCGAAGGTGCTCGCCATGTCGTCGATAAGGGTTTTCTTGGCCTTCTCCAACTCCTCGATGGTGGCGTCCCCAGAAGCTACCTGTTTTTCCAAAGCCTCCTTCTCCACACGGAGCCGGCTGACTTCGATCTGCAATTTGTCGTGGTCAACCTGGAGAAGGACCAAAGCCTTGGCCTGAGTAGCCATTTCCCCTCCATCCGCTCAAGTTTTTCATCCTACTCGCAGCATTGGTCCTTCAATTCCTTTTGAACCTCTTCAAAAGCTTCGACCATGCCCTGGAGGCCCGTTATTTGAACTTGGAGAGTGACTTCCTGATGGAGATCAAGCTCAAGAGAACATGGAGGCCACTCATCAAGTTCAAGAAGAGGTGGAGGGACAAATGGAGGATGCCCATGGAGGTCAAAGTCCACCTCAAAGGATTACAAGAAGCATGTTCAAAGCTTTGGGAGCTAGAGGACATTTATTTTCTCTTTTTGTAGTTTCTTTAGTTGAAGGTGCTTAGAGGGAAACTTTAGAAACCTCTTTTGTTATAGCATCTTTTAGGCTTTAGTTAGGAGCTTTAGGGGTGTGTGTTAGTAGATAGGTGTAGAAGTAGAATAGAAGGTGCCAAAGTGAAGGAAGGAGTCACACCTTCCTCATGGCTTGAAATAGGCGCCGGTTTTAGCTAGCTTTGGGAGGGAAATTTGAATTGTTTTAGCTTGCATTTTCAGCACCTTAGGCTATATATAGAGGTGCTCTCTTTGTAAAATTCAGATTGGAATTAATCTAAGAAAACTATACTCAAATTTTGAGTGACCTTTGGAGAGCTTTTGGAGCCTTCTTCCCTAGTCTTATCTTGATGGATCCATGGAGTCCTCAAGTGGCGGCATCACTCTCATCTAGGAGCATTCCACACTTCTAGTGGCGAGATCATCCATCCTCTTTCCATCTTCATGAGCATTCTCTTCTCCTTCTTTTCTTCTTCTTCAATTGTTCATGTTGCCTTGTGTTTTGAGTTGTTTTAGTTTCGGTTCTTCCATTTTCCAGCACCTATATTCTGTTTTGTTTCTTGATTCTATTCGGTTCAATTGAATATTGGTTTATTTCTGTTCGGTCTTTTCAATTTTAATTCCTTTGTTGATTCAATTTGACAATATTTGGTTCATCCAAATGAGTTTGGGATTTGGTACTAGTTATCGGTGAGTTCTTGTCTTAGAACCATGATCCAACTCTAAGAAAAGTGCCTCTATATTTTCCAGCTCAAGGTGATTCCTAAAAATGTCAAGAATCTTGTTCTATGTGGCTATTGGAATCACATCACTTCCCGAGCGTAGAAGTCGACCTGAAGCTCCATCGCCTCACCCAGCTGCTTTTCAGCCTCCTCCTTGACCTCTTGCGCCAACTTCAGGGAGGCTTGGTAGGTTTCGTTCTAGCGTCCCAGAGCTTTCTTTTCCTCCTCCAGGGTGGCGACCCTTGTTTCCAGGGCTTGGAGAGCTTGTGTGTGCAAAGCAGCATTTCTAGCTTGGGCACACCAGTCAAGGGCCACGGCCAAGAAGGCTCCCAAGTAGAAGGGCATTCCCTCCCTCCTGTCGGAGCCTTCTGGCATTGATCCCCCGTTCAAGCCCCTCATCAGATACATAATTCGAGGAGGGATGGCAATAAGGTCTGGGGCGGCAGCGACGGAGGCAGGAGCGGCAGAGACCTCTGCCAGTGGTGGAAGCGGAGCAGATTCGGCCCCTTCGCCTGTTTCCTCTTGTACCATTGTGGGAGGAAGAGAGGTAGCACTTGAAGGGTTGTCCCAGAAGGAATTCCCTCCCTAGGGCGATGCCGCCGGTAGAACGGGAACCCTCGCAGCCTTCCTCCTCTTGAAGGACACCACACCATCAGAGTCCTCATCATCGGAGAGGATCTCCATAACCCTTTTTCCCTTGTCAAGGGGGGTTGGAGCCGGTGATGAAGCCACAACTAATGGGACGGCGGCGATGGGCGGAGGAGAGCCGGGTGTTTGAAGTGGTTGGGGGCTATGTGAGGGTGGTGAAGATGAGCCTAGTGGGGCTTCGGTAGTGGTTGGTGGTGGTAAGGGCAAGGTTAATGAGAGGTTTGGGTCAGCAGCAGGGGCGGAGGAGGCGCCAGCCTTGGCGGCACGAGCAGCCTTCATCACTTTCGCCAAGACCATCCTCTTGGAAGCATCCATCACCGATCCTATATTCAGACAAACCAAATAGCAGAAGTTAAGGCTAAAGCAGTTATACAAATCCACAAAACGCACAGATGAACAAGACATAAGGCTCTTAGCACAGGGGAAAACAGGTGGAGGAGGCCAACAGGGCAAACATGACGCAGTAAAGCACAGATAACAGAGGGCAACAAGAGAGGAGCCTCCCTACCAAAGTAAGTGGACAGGAAGTGGGCATTGAACTCGCACGCGATGAGTTTCAGCGTGTCGAAAACGATCCCCAGGCCAGCCAAGGCCTTGCACACCTCCCTATCAGCAGGGGACAGCTCATCCAGGGCCTTGGCCTTGAGTAGCTTGGGATGCTCTGTCCAATATAGAGGGAAGTCGTCCAAGGCTGTGGGGTCATGCTTGGCGCAGCACACCATGAAGAATTTTCCCTTCCAGCTTTTCTACGAGTTCTGAAAGAGGGAAAGAAGGATCCTGCCAGCGATCCCGGAAAAGCTCACCCAGAAGCTTTTCCCCTGCTTCTTCACCTCGAAGAAGTGTAAAAAGACGTCCACAGAAGGGAGGACGCCTAGATACCCGCAAAGAATCTGAAAGGCCCGAACGAAGGCCCAGCTATTGGGATGTAACTGGGCGGGGGCCGTAGTGATTTCTGTGAGGAGTTCCCTCTCGAAGGGTGTGAACGGAAGGCGTACCCCGATGCGTTTAAATACAGTTTGATACATGAAGAAGAAGGGGTTCCCTTTCCTGGGTCTGTCGTCCACGCAAACAGGTTCCCCTGGCCTGCCGGGACGAACAAAAATGTGGGCATCGTGGGTGCGACAGAAGGCATTGAAATTGTACAAACGGGGGTCACCGCGATGATCCTCCAAGTCCTGAAAGTTCGTCAGGGTGGTGCATTCATTTAAAAGGTCGTCAGGGGCCCATGTATAGAGGGCCTTATAGTCGGTCTTGGGGGAGAACTGGACCTGGGTTTCAGGCGCACCATGATGCGGATAAATAACTGGAGAAAGAAGAAAGGAAAAGGGTTTTAACAAGCGATGCCAAGGCAGAAAAGGGAACAAAACCCTAGAAAAATGCCACCCACGCGAGGAAACCCAGAAAGGAGGAGAAGAGAACGGAGAAGAACGGAGGAGCGAAAGAACACAGAAATGCAGAAACATAAATAGTCCCAGGCAGTTCAAGACACAGCGATGCAATGCGACGAAGAAGAAGAGTCATGGAGATGGAAAAATCATACCTTTAATGTCGAAGTGTGGAAGGAAGGGAAGCGCGAACGAAAGAGCAGAGATTGCAGAGAAAGGGCTCGAAGGCGATGAACAGTACAGAAATGCAGAGAGAATGGATGAAACAGTGGTTTGAGCGCGGGGTTTTGGGTAACTTGAACGTTACATTTGCAACCCAAGAGGCGCTAATTGGGGACCGTGTGATCGTGCCGCGTGTCAAAGGATTAAGCGCTCAAGGGGAGCGCAAGGGACTTTAGAGGCTGACCGTGTGATGAGCCACGTGGCACGTGATTAAGCGTGGCCCCAAAAGGTGTTATTTTCCCCGCTTCAGAGGATGTCCAATCAGCCATTAAGGGCACCCCCATGGTTCAGAGAATGTCACGTCAATAGTTCGAGAAGTGTTAAGTCAGCAAAGAATGACACGTCACCATGGTGACACGTGGATGGTGTGGGCGAGACCTTAGTCTTTGCGCTGAAGACAAGTCTTCAGCTTAAGACTGGGGGGCTTGTGTACCGTCCCGTATCCGGGCGTTGACAAAGTCGAGGTCAAAGTCAACGTCGGGGGTCAAAGTCAACATAAGGCGTTGCCTAGGTGAAGAGACGCCAAGTGCCAGCGTCGCCAAGAGGAAGCGTCGCCAAGGCAAGGTGTCGCCTAGGTGAAGGCATCGCCCAGTTAAGGGGTCGCCAAGGTCAAATTTCACAAAGGCAAGGCAATCACAGTGTGGCTCCCCGATACCCATGGGTAGGAAAGACCATGGAGGGAGCGACGCCGTGGGAAGGCCTCAAATCCCGATAATCTGGGGTAGTAATAAAGAGAAGAGAAAGGTGGCTTCAAAGCCATAGTAATGGCGCCAGTGGAGAGTAATCTGACTCGTGAAGTGCCCTTGTCGCCCCAGAGAAGCCCTTGGGATATATACGACTCACGAGAGGGTCACGCCCAGGGGCAGCCAGGTGCAGGGTACGAGAGAAAGATAGATATGCTCTCAAGTGAGTGACTAGAGGTTTGGGGGCATGAGTTGGCACCCAAAAAGTCACCCCTTGCGCAGTTGCACTCCCAGGTAGGAGGACTCACACGAAGAAATACCCCCAGATGGGGTCACGGCGCTGTGAGGCCCTCCACGTGTACAGCAGCCAGGTCAGATTAGAAACGCCATTTTGTCAGGTACAAGGTAATTAAATTTATTTAATATAGTTTCCGTTTCGAGCATTTAAGGTATTATAAATGCTCCCAAGCGGTTTAAACGTCTTAAATGCGCTGAACGTTTCATAATTAAATGCGCTTTAAGACGCTTTGAATGCGGGAGTAGCTTAAATAGCGCTTTGAATGTTGGAAACGGGGTTCGAACTTTTGGCAAATTTTCCAGAAACACTCTAGTTGCTTGCTCGAGCCTTGAGGTTACGCACAAGGGACTAGGGAAAGATCTTTGCCAGAACGAGAAAATATACACTAGACACAGTTCCTTTTTACCACCTTCAGAGCGCCATACACGGTGCTCCGATACGGAGGTGTAGAGTTTTTGGTGTTTCTTGCTGACTGACTTGAGCGTCGGAGTGCAAACGGCCGCTAGGGTGCCCTTTTGTCCTTCTTTGCAGGAATCCACAGGTAACCAGTGGGAAGGAGTCCCTAGCTGACGGTTGAGGTCGCGCATAAAGACATCCCAGGTCAACCGGACGGAACAAAAGCGTATAAAAATATTCCTTGGAACGTTCGAATCTTAACTGAATTAACGCGTACCTTGGCAAACTTTCACTGAAACATTTAATGAGCACGTGCTTATTGCCACGTGCTCTTCTGACTTGATCGTTATTTTGCACAGAGGGTCCCACCGCGCTGCAACCCAACTTAGTATTATTCCATTGCGTGAGCCCTCTTTCCTCGAAGTGCTTCTAGCGCGTGGGGTGACTTCCTGGGTGCCAAATCATGCGCCCCAACCTCTAGTCACTCACCTTGGGAGTGTATCCACCTTCCTCTTGCACCATGCACCTGGTTCACCCCTGAGCGTGACCCTCTCATGGGTCATATCTGTTCCGGGGGTCTCCCTGTGGTGGCGCGAATACTTCACGAGTGAGGTTACTCCTTACTGGTACTAGGACTATGGCCTTGAAGCCATCTTCTCTTCATTGCTGTTCTGAGCCATCGGAGCCCAAGACTTCCTCACGGTGTTGCCCCCTCCATGGTCTTCCCTACCCATAGGTATCGAGGGGTAACACCGTCGATATCTTCACTTGACTGTTTCTTTACCTGGTGATGCCTTTCATGGGCGATGCTTTAGCGAGGCGACGCCTTTCTTGGGCGACACCTTCGCGAGGCGACGCCTTTCTTGGGCGATGCCTTCGCGAGGTGACGCCTTTCTTAGGCGACGCCTCCAGCGGTCAACCTGTTGACCTTCCTTCCTTTCATTGGGGCCCTCGAGTGGTCCCACCATGTGTTGACTTTGACTTTGACTTTTGGTCAACGCCCCGGGACTGTACAAGCCTATTTCTCTATCAAAAGTTATTATTGTTTTCTTCGTTACCAAATTTCGTGTAACTTTCATTTTTTTTTTTTTGCGTCTAAATCTGACTTCTTTATCAAAACTTATTATTGCTTTCTTAGTTGCCCAATTTCGAGCAACTTTCTTTTTTTATGCGTCTCAATCCGACTTCTCTATCAAAAGTTACGACTGCTTGCTTTGTTGCCTAATTTCAAGCAACCTTCATTGTTTATACGTCTCAGTTGGACTACTATATCAAAAGTCATGTGCATTTGCTTCGTTGCCTAATTTCGAGCAACTTTTGTTTTTTATGCATGTCAATTGGACTTCTTTATCAAAAGATGTGACCAATTGCTTCGTTGCCTAATTTCGAGCAACTTTCATGTTTTATGTGTCTCAATCCGACTTCTTTATAAAAAGTTGTGATCGTTTGTTTTATTTCCTAGGTTTAAGAAACTTTCATCTTTTATGAGACTCAACCCGACTTCTCTATAACTAGTTATGACAGTTTGCTTTGTTGCCTAATTTGGAGCCAGTTTCATTTTTTATGCATCTGAATCCAACTTCTCTATTGTGATGTTGTTGCCTAGTCTAGTCAAAGAACAACACAAAGTGAACAAAAATATATTTGAAAAGGATTGTATTTTTCAAAACTTTTATAAAAATAAAAAGCCTTATTTTTATTTTGTTTTGTTTTTCTTTAATTTTTTTTTAAAGAAACTTGTTTCATGTTTGTTTGATGTTTATTGCAGATGGATATTTGACCCTGGAGGAAAATAACAAATAAACAGAGGTTGTTGTCTTTGAACATCATTCAGGATATGAGGACAGATCCTTCTCAAGAGGGAGGGAATGATGAAAACCCATCTAGCCTCGAAACATTTGGCTAAGAAGATTGGAAGCAGAAAAGGAGCTCAGAAGATTCTCGTCTCAGGGAGAATTAATTGTTGTCTGCTCCTCCAATTTTTATCTAGTTTTACAAACATTATTCTTGGGCTTTATTTTGGGCCAGTCATCTCAACGTAGGCTTTACTTTGGGCTTATATTTGGGCCATGTATTGGACCAATTAGAGTAGGGTGTAAATAGAAGAAAAAGAGTCTAACTAGAGTTACAATTGGGCCTCCTTGGACACAATGTGATGTGATTCCAATAGCATAGAAGAGAATGATTCTTGACATTCTTAGGAATCAACTTGAGTTGGACAATTGTTAGGCACTTTTTCTTAGAATTGGATCAATGTTCTAAGACAAGAACTCACCAAAACTAGCACCAAATCCAAACTCACATGGAAGTTCCTCATATTGTCAAATTGAACCAACAAAAAGAGGTAAAACTTAAAAACACCGAATGGAATTGGATAAGAAACAAACTGAACCGAACAAAATGAAATTAAAAGGCAAAGAACTGAAAATACTTGCTGGAAAATAAGAACAACCGAACCAAAAACTCAAGAACACAAGACAACATGAACAATTGAAAGAGAAGGAAGGAAGGAGAAGAGAATGCTCATGAAGATGGATGCAAGGTTGGATGATCACGCCACTAGAAGGATGGTTGCTCCTAGATGAGTGTGCTGCCGCCACTTGAGGACACCATGGATCCTTCAAGATAAGACTGGAGAAGAAGGCTCAAAAGCTCTCCAATGCTCACTCAAAATTTGAGTATAGTTTCTTTACTCTCAATTCCAATATGAATTTTACAAAGGGAGCACCTTTATTTATAGCCTAAGGTGCTGAAATGCAAGCTACACAAATTCAAATTTCCCTCCTAAACAAGTTCTAAAACCGGTGCCAATTACAAGGCATGAGGAAGGTGTGACCTCTTCCTTCACTTTGGCACCTCCTATTCTACTCCTACACCTCTCTACTAACGCACCCCCCCTCCTAAAGCTCCTAATTAAATCCTACAAGATGCTATAACAAAAGAGGTTTCTAATGTTTCCCTCTAAGCACCTTCAACCAAAGAAATTACAAAAAGAGAAAATAATTGTCCCCTAGCTCCTAAAGCTTTGAACATGCTTCTTGTAAGCCTTTGAGGTGGGCTTTGACCTCCATGGGCGTCCTCTATTTGTGCCTCTACCTCTTCTTGATCTTGTTGATTGGCCTCCATGTCCACTTGAGCTTGATCTCCATCACAATGCAACTCTAGACCATCTAGGGTGCACAAATAAATTTCTAGAGTGCAAATAGAAAGCATGGAGTGGCAAGGAAGGCATGAAGGTCCACATGTCATCTCCTTAATGGAGAGGATTCTCTCTAATTAGGGGAGGACACTTGTCAACCTCTAATTTGAGAGGATTTGCTCCAATTAGAGAGAGTCACTTGTCCTTCTATGAGTGGGGAGTTTTTAGGTTTAAAGCTTGCATATTGGCTGCCCATAGCATTATCGATACAAGTGCTAGCCCCTTTGAAAATTAGATTTGAATTGATAATGAAATGTTGCCCAAGTTGTTAGCTCATTTGTCTTCAAATTCTCACTCTCAAGTTTGCACTTCTATTAGTGTTTTGCTTGAATCTTCTTAGAAGTTGGTCAAACCTCTTATAAGCCTCTACCTCTCCTCTTCATTTCATCTTCTCCACACTTATATTCAGCCATTGATGTCATTTTCAAGTTCATTCTTCCGCAACATACAAAACTACAACAGAAAAAGAAGCCAGGGGAAGAGCCTCTATTCCAGCAATCCTTTAAGGGGTGGAAAGGCAGATTCTTCAAGGTTTGCTGCTCCGACTAGGACCCCTCCGCCCTTGACGGCTTTCCTCTGTACTGGGTGAAGGAGGTAAAGACCGTGAAGTCCAAGTCGTTGGCCGAATTGCCCTCGAACGATCGAGAGGCTTGTCAAATCTTGACCAGCGTGGGGGGCTTTGACACCGCCACCCTGATAAGTCTAGAGTACAACGCTGAAGCTCTAGCACAATACATAAGTATGAGAGCTTCGCCCCATAACCTTCTATTCCCTGCTTCTGTTGGATTCTTGCTTGATGCATGATTTATCTGCTCCTTTTATGTTTCAACTTTAGCTTGTGCCTAACCTCTACCATGTTTGTCTTCTTGGTGCAGATTCTAAGATGGATAGGCAACGACGGTTGCGACTGGCTCAGGTGCTGAAGTCCAAAGACAGCGCTTCAGCATCCACCCTACCAACCTCCACTGCACCCCCATCCTCTCCTAATCTTCATTCTCAATCAGCCACGACTCCACCAACTCCCTCAGTCCAACCTACTCCTGAACAACCTCCCCGCTCTCCACCACCTATTGCGGCTATGCCTCTCGCGCTGGTCGAGGCTGCCCCTTCATCAGCCCCCCTTGACAAGGGAAAGAGGGTAGTGGAGGTGGTTTCTGATGACGAAGACTCTGCTGAGGGGCAGGTCTTCAAGCGACAAAGAACTCAACATGCCCCTCAGACAGTTACTTCTGCTACTTCTTCCTCCCATGGGGCTGAGTCTTTGAGGGAGGATCCTCCGAGCGCTACCTCTCCTCCCCAACCAATGGATCTGGAGGGAGGAGTTGAAACTGAGCCCACAGGCATTCCTCCACCTGCCCTAGAACTCCCTCTTCCCATGCAAGATTCATTGAGGGGCTTCTTGGGTAGGGCGTCTCCAGGCAGTCAAGCTGAAGGGCCCCAGAGGGAAAGTCTATACTACTATAGTGGCTGCCCAAGCTTCCGCCTTCCAAGCGCTGGAGAGGCCACTGAAAATGCCACCCTCCAGACCAAGGTTCAAGAGTTAATGGCTGCCTTGGCCTCCAAGGACCAAGAGATGACCGCTCAAGCTGCCAACTTCAAGATTGCCGAGGAGAAACTGGTCGAGGAGTTTGCCTCCAGTTTCGCCGAAGGGTTTGCTGAGGCTCTTGTTCAAGCTGCCTGTGTGAACTCGGGCATCGACGTCACAGGGTGCAGCCCCTTGAACGAAGTGGTTGATGGCAAGCTCGTGCCTTTGGAGGGCCCCGACGAATAGCCTATATTCTGTCTTAACAGATTTATTTGATAGTTGCTCTTTTGCTTAACCTGTAACTATCACGAACCTTGCTTGTAATTATAACTTTTGAATTTACCTAAATGTTATCTGCTTTCAATTTTGCTCGCGCTTTATCTGTTTCTGTTTTCCTTTCTTCATCAAAGGCTTAACTGATACTGGCCTTCGAGGCATTTCTTTGTTGCTTCGTCTTTAGCTCTCTACGTGTCTTCCTCTTTTACTCTCCCTTTCTAAGTCGTGATGCGTACTTTTCCCTTGGTCTCTCCGCTAAGAAACTTATTTGGTTTTCGTATCTGCGAGGAATCTTCCCCATGAAGGCATCGCCTCTTTCGTCGTTGCCCAAGGGTAAAGGAGGATTTAGCTTCGCATATTTCTCCTACCTTTGGTAACCCATGCTTCCCTCCTTCATCTCCTCCTTTCTCTTCACTTACTTGTTCTTGAGCCCCCAAGCGCTTACTACCAAGGGCATCGCTGGCTTTACCATCGCTTAGGGTGAAAGGGGTCTCATCTTTTTCTTTTTGGCCTCGACATCGCTCGAGGGCGAGGAGGGCTTATCTCAACTGTACTGGGTGCCCATGCTCGAGGAGGGACCTACTCTGGGTGTCCTCAGCGTATTAGACACTTGGGACAAAAGTCGCGCTCTGGTGCCCACGCCCATGGAGAGGCCTATACAATCAACACCGTATCGTCCATAGAGTGTCTAAAACACCAAAGGCAACTTAGCCCTCATCTCTTTGCATTTGGTGCCCACACCTGAGTAGAGGCCTACTACGTCAGTGTCGTATCGTCCTCAGGGTGTCTAAAACACCAGACACCGAGGCTAGTTGTACATACCTGAGGAGGGGGCATCCCAAAGGAATCCCCTAACCCCTGCTCAAGGACTAGACGCCTGGATTTTTAACTTATACTGACATCTGGTACCGGGGCTAGCTATTCATACTTGAGGAGGGGGCGTCCCGAAGGAATCCCTTAACCCCTGCTCAAGGACTAGGCTCCCGGATTTTAACTTATACTGACATACCTGTTATCCGGCTCTGCGTCTGACCTCCGCTCCTTTATTTGGCGATACCTACTTCTGGCGACGCCTCATCTTGGCGACGCCTTATCTTGCCGACACCTCATCTTGGCGACGCCTCGTCTTAGCGATGCCTTGAATCCTTGAACCTTTGTTTTTGTTTCTTTGATCTTTGATCTTACATGAAAGGGAAAACTAAGGCAAGAATATCTTAAACTTTTCTTTTTTTTATTTGGGTGACCTCGTAAAAAACCCCCCAGAGGGAAAAAGAGTGTCCCCTTTACAAAGTTTCAACTGAAATAAAACTTTAAATTCGCCGCATTCCAACTACGTGGGATGAAGCCTCCTTCTAGAGTCTCTAACTTATACGAACCATTCCACTTAGCTTTGCTTACTCTGAACGGTCCAGACCACTTGGGAGACAACTTGTTTTCTAACTCGTACGGGTGAGCCTTCCTCATGACCAGGTCACCAACCTGGAACTGTCGAAGCTTCACCTTAGAGCTGTACTAACGCTCCACTCTTCTCTTCACAGCCTCAGCCTTAATTTTCGCCTCTTCTCTGGCTTCATCTATTAGGTCCAGGTTCACCCTCCTTTCTTCGTTGGACTCTTCTGCCACGAAACCTAGGAAACGAGGCGAGCTCTCGTGGATCTCCACTTGGATCATGGCGTCCGATCCATACACTAGGCTGAAAGGCGTCTCCATGGTGGAGGATTGAGGCGTGGTGTGGTAAGCCCATACAATCCTTGGTACTTCTTCTGCCCACGCCCCTTTAGCCTTTTCTAATCTGCGTTTCAAACCCCTCAACAAAACTTTGTTTGCTGACTCGACCTGCCCATTTGTCTGGGGGTGTTCGACTGATGCAAACACCTGCTTGATTCCTTCTTCTGTACATAGCTTCCCCAATTGTTGGCTCGCGAACTGGGTGTCGTTGTCTGAAATGAGACCCCTTGGCACCCGAAAACGACATACAATGTTCTTCCAAACAAAGTGTTGTACCTTGTGCACGGTGATCTGTGCCACTGGTTCTGCCTCTATCCACTAGGTGAAGTATTCGATGGCAATGATTAAGTACTTCATCTGCCTTATCGCCAATGGGAACGGACCTAGGATATCAATACCCCAAGTATGGAAGGGCCATGGGCTGTATATGGATCTCAGTTCCTCTGGCGGTGCCTTGTGCCAATCAGCGTGCATCTGACACTGCTTGCAATGCTGAGCGTATCGCACGCAGTCCTGTCTCACTGTTGGCCAGAAAAACCCTGCACGTATTACCTTGGATGCCAAGGATCTTCCTCCCACGTGGCTCCCACAAATACCTTCGTGGAGTTCAGCCATTACCCTGGTGCACTCATCGCCACTTACGCATGTCAAGATAGGGTGCGTAAACTCGTGTCTAAATAATATCCCATCCACTAATGTGTACCTTGCAGCGTTCCTCTTAATCTTCTTGCCTTCTTCCGGCTCCACTGGGAGGATTCCGTCCGCTAGGTATCGCCGGTAAGGGGTCATCCATGTGTCGCCTTCCTCTAAAGCACACACCTGTACACCCTTTTCTTCTTCTGGCGAGGTCGCATAAGTACTGATGCAGGGTGCCCTCGTCGTATCTTAACTCAAAGAGCGATGACTCCTTGGTTTTCCTCTTGTTGTACTAACGTGAAGAACGTCCACCCTGTTGTCTGCAACAAACTTTCGTGGCGTTTTGAGGGTCTCTTGTATCACAATCCTCTGCCTTCCCCCCTTGCCTGAGCTATCCAGCTTGGCGAGCAGGTCAGCTCTGGCATTCTGCTCCCTAGGGACATGCACCAGCTCAAACGCAGCGAAAGCTCTTTTCAATACCTCGACATACCTTAGGTAGGCGGCCATCTGTGGGTCCTTTGCCTGATACTCCCCTGTCACTTGCCCTGTGACCAACTGTGAGTCACTCTTCGCCAGGAGGCTCTGATGCACCCATTTCTTTAGCCAACAGCATCCCAGCAATCAACGCCTCGTACTCCGCCTGGTTGTTGCTTGCTTTGAAGGCGAAGCGTAAGGCTTGCTCGATTAGCACTCCATTAGGCCCCTTTAAGATTATTCCAGCGCCACTCCCTTGTTGGTTGGAAGATCCATCCACTGAGAGCATCCACTGTGACCCTAACTCCACCTCTTGAGGGTCTCCTCCTGGTGAAAGTTCTGCCACGAAGTCAGCATAGACTTGCCCTTTGATGGACCCCCTGGGTTCATATTGGATATCGAACTCTGACAGCTATACCGCCCAGCGAACCATCCTCCCTGCTACATCTGGCTTTTGAAGTACCTTTTGGATAGGGAGGTTTGTCATCACCACCATCGTCAAGCTATGGAAATAGTGGCGGGAGTCTTCGGGCTGAGAACACCACTGTTAGTGCCGCCTTTTCTAGTGACTGGTACCTCAATTCCGGGCCTTGCTAGGCCTTACTTACGAAGTAAATGGGCTTCTGCACTTGGTCTTGTTCCTGGACCAGCACAGAGCTAATGGCCTACTCAGTTACCGCAAAGTATAAGCGGAGGGGGACACCTACTTGAGGCTTGCAAAGCACAGGTGGCGTCGCCAAGTACTCCTTCAACTTGAGAAACGCCGCTTCACACTCATCTGTCCATGCGAAACGGCTATTCCTCTTGAGGCATTGGAAGTAAGGGTGGCCTTTCTCTCCCCCAGCAGACACAAACCTAGACAAAGCTGTCACCCTCCCAGTCAATTGCTGAACTTCTCTAACTGATGTAGGGCTCCTCATGGCTATAATAGTTGCACACTTATCAGGGTTCGCCTCTATTCGACTTTCAGTGAGCATGAACCCCAAGAACTTCCCTGCTTCCACGCCAAAAACACACTTTTCAGGGTTTAATTTGAGGCGATACTTTGATATGGTAGCAAATAGCTCTTCCAGATCAGCTGCGTGTTGCCCTCTCTCTTGTGAAGTTACGACCATGTCATCTACGTAAGCCTGCACGTTCCTTCCCAGCATGGGTGCAAGGACCTTGTCCATCAGCCTTTGGTAGGTGGCGCCTGCATTCTTCAGCCTGAACGGCATCACCTTGTACCAATAACTGCACGTTTCCGTCATGAATGTCGTTTTGCTCTTGTCCCTGGGATGCATCTTGATCCGATTGTAACCTGAGAATGTGATCCTGCCGGTTGACCAGAACGCAAGAGCCTCGCCTCGTCAAAGGTATTCTTCCTCTGGATCGACTTTGCACCACGCTAGCTTCCGTCCTTCACACCTCGATTCACCTCAAGAACCTGCAAAAGACAGAGTGGCGCTGCTACGGCCGATCGCGCTCCGACGCTCAAGTCAGTGACGGAACCACCAAAACTCTAAGAGAGAAAACTAAGAACTCAAGGAACCGTGCAAAAACTCTCCCAGTCACTCAAGTATTCTCCAAGCGTAAAGAAGTGTTCTAAACGCGCGTACCTCAGAAGTTCGTTAGAATCTCTTATATACCTGTGCACTTTCTCTCTCCTGACGGTTACACATATGAACACATGGCTCGCATCCAGCTGTACACGTGTCACCATCTGGAGCGTCCTCTGCTTGAGCGTCACTTCTTACTCTTCAGGCTGTTCGACTAAGTTACCCATGCAAGGAGTAACTCGGTGTATAGCTGCCTTGGAGCGCGATCTCTTCTGTGTGGCGAGTACGGGGTGTCACCATGCACACCTTCCCTGTGGTCTCGCCGGCCGCCATCATAATCTGCTTCACCGTGCATGTTCTGGTAAGCTGTTCCCTGGCCTCAACCTCTGGCTAGCTAGGGAATGATCATCTGATAACTTCATCCTTCGCACTCGTGCCCTTTGAAAGCTTTGAACAAGCTTTCCTGATCTTTAGGCGATGTCCTCCTCTCGGCGATCTCTGATCACTTGGTTGCCTGGGTTCGCATCCGGCGACTACGACACAAACCTGGTGACCGCCGGTTTAGATATGCTAGATATCGGAGCACGCCAACTTTAACGATTGGCGACTACACGAGCTCCCCGATTTCCTTCCCTTCTGTCACCCAGGTGTTCCGTTCAACACGCCTATATTATCGCTTGCTGCCACGTCATCACTTCCGACTACCTGGGCAGTACATAATGCATCCAAGAAACTCAGCATCTTGCAACCCGAGGCGCTATCCACTAATGCGTCGATGTTGGGTAGTGGGTACGAATCTTTGGGGCATGCCTTGTTCAGATCTGTGAAGTCAACGCACATCCTCCACTTCTCATTCGCCTTCTTCACTAAAACTACATTGGCTAACCACTCAGGGTATTGTTTCTCCCTGATGTGTCCAGCGCTGAGCAGCTTCTTGTTAGAAAAGATGGCTTTAAACTAGAGGGGGGTGAATTGTTTAAAGGGGTTTTCGCAAACTTTTCAAAGCTAGAATGAATTTATTTCATAAACCAATTGATTCAGCAATTCAGTTAGCCAAAACAGCAAGCAAAAATTGTAATACTAGAAAAAACAATCGGTTGTTTATACCAGCAAACAACAAACAAACTGAAATTAAAGAGATAGGGATAGAGAGATTGTACACAGTTGTTTATACTGGTTCACTCCAAACCAGAGCTACATCCAGTCTTCTCAGAAACCCTGAGGATATCCACTAAGCAACCACACCTTGATCACTTACACAACAACCAAGAGAATGACCTTGAAAACCTCAAAAAACACACTCTCCTTGGCCCACACTAAGATTGCTGATCTTGAACACCTCAAGAACACACAGCCAATCTCAGCAAAACACACAAACGAATTGTTCAGCAGTTTACAAAGATTACACTTATTAAAGATGAATATCTGAAATCAATACAAGTAGAATCCTATTCCAACACCTTGATCAATCTCTCAACTCTTAAGCAATCTCAGAACTCTTTGAAAAACTCTTAGTTAAAAACTTTGTCTCAAGATTCTTAATCCTTAAAAACAGTTTTTCAGAATATATTCAAGGATATAGTTTGTTATCAAATCTTAACAAACTCTTAATTGCATTTAAATTAGATTGGTCAAAGCATTTAATGACTGGAGCGTATTCAGTTAAAGCATTTAAAGCTCAGTCAAAGAAAACAGTTTTTCTGTTATGGTTTCAAAACAAACAATCGATTGTTTCCTCGAATCAATCGGTTGTTTTGTTACTTAACAGATTTCACCATTCAAAAACAGTTTTCAAACTTTCTCAAAACACCTAAGTATAAACAATCGGTTGTTTTGACAAAACAATCGGTTGTTTCAACTTAGTTTGAAAAACATTTTACTTTGATAAAGATTGAGATGCTAATTGCTTGAGATTTAATCTAAGGGTGGATTACAACATTAAACTACCCCAGAACAAAGCTTAAACCAGCACAGCAACACCAAGCAAAGCAGAGGCTTCAACATCCTTCAAAGGATTTGGATTCTTCAAAACATTGAACACCACTTGGTTCAACACTTCTGTGTTTCTTCCTTAACGACGAGGCATCACTCTTCGTTGAACTTCCTCCTTCTTTGTCTCACAGGGCGAACCTTGGCGTCCATGGTAAGATGGTGGCACAAAAAGTCTGGGTCAATACCTGGCATGTCCGCCGTAGTCCACGCGAAAGCATCTAAGTGGCGCGAGATTACTGCGGCTACCTCTTCTTGTTCTTCTTGGCTCAACAAGCGTCCTAATTTGAACACCTTACCCCCTATTTGTCTTTCTACTATGTTATCTTCTGGTAGGGGTCGCTCATTCAGCACATTCTCTACAAGAGACTCATTCGTGGAATCCTCTTCCATAGGCGTCGCCCCAACGGATGCATCGGGCATCGCCTCCTCTGGCTCTTCTTCAGCGGGCGAGGCCTCTCCGTGTACTCCTTTCATCGGCGAGGCATCGCCGTTTCTTCCTTCTGTATGTGCATCTTCTACAGGCGTCGCCCCTAGGGTGGTTTCGACCGGCGTGGACTTCGCGGGCGTCGCCTCTTCCAACGACCCTAACTCCATTTGCGAATCTGAAACGAGTGGTCGCTCAATCACCATGACCACGCCTCTCTTTGTCTTTAGGCTATTTTCATAGCACTTACGGGCCTCTTCTTGATCTGACTTGATCAAGATCACCTTGCCACTAAGATCTGGTAACTTCATCTTCATGTGGCGCGTGGAGGACACCGCCCTTAGTCTGTTCAAGGCAGGTATGCCTAACAAAATGTTGTAAGCTGAGTTGGCGTTAACCACCAAGTACCGGATGCTCTTGGTGCGTGATGTCGCTCCATCAGTGAACGTCGTCCTCAGCTCCAAGTAGCCACGTACCTCTACTGGGTTATCTGCAAACCCATACAAGCATCCAGTATAGGATCTCAAAAGGTCAGGGGACAACTGTAGCTTATTGAAGGTCGACCAAAACATGACGTCTGCATAACTGCCTTGGTCGACGAGGACCCTACGTACCTTCCTTCCCGCTGTGACTATTGAAATGACCACTGGGTCATTATCGTGTGGGACGACATCCCGCAGGTCAGCCCTTGTGAAAACGAGGTCTGACTCCCACGGGTCGTCTGGAAATTCCTCTACAACCGAACTTACTGACCTCACATATTTCTTACGTTGAGAGGCAGTGGGTCCTCCCCCGGAAAAGTCGCCAGAGATGGTGTGCACTTCTCCATGAGTTGGGATTTCATGCGCTTGACCTTCCTCTGGTGTCGTCGTGGCTGTGGTCACAGTGGACCCAGCGAGATAATCTTTCAAGAAACCATTCTTCACAAGCTCATCCAACTGATAGCCCAGCGCTAAGCAGTTGTTAATATGGTGTCCGAATGCTTCGTGAAATTCGCACCATGATTCCTTG
The DNA here is from genome assembly GCF_000499845.2 of Phaseolus vulgaris. Lineage (NCBI taxonomy): Eukaryota > Viridiplantae > Streptophyta > Magnoliopsida > Fabales > Fabaceae > Phaseolus > Phaseolus vulgaris. Next base: position 33,353,811 of record NC_023752.2, on the reverse strand, counting down.
TGAGGTCCCAGTACCTTGTCAGACTTCACCGTGGCCTCAACCTGTCAGCTATGTTGGGCACAACGATGAGGTCTTTAAGTTCCACCACAAAGTTGTGCCTTAGAGGTCTATTGCCCTCTCTCCTTCCTTCTGATCGACCCCTAGGTTGGGTTCTCCTTGTCTCGTAGGTGCGCCTCCTATCTTAATTCTTTCTTTCTGTAGTGGCTTCGTGGACTCTAGCAGGTTATGCGCGCATCTGCGCTCTCGGGCGTGTGGGCGCAGCAGTCGTGCACTTCTCGTATGCCTCGCCCTCAGAGGCAATGTGTTCTACCGTCTGACGCCTTACTTTAGCAAAATTTTTGGGGCGGCTGCGATTGAGCGACTTGCTGAAAGATCCAGGACACACCCCCTTCCTGAATGCGTACACGATCATGGGTTCGTCTGTGGTACCTACCTTCACCACCTGCGCCCCGAAGCAGCTTATGTACTCTTTCAGGGTCTCCCCTTGATACTGCTTCACGTCGAATAGGTCGTATGAGACTGGGGCTGGGGCCCTGTTGTCTAAATACTGCTCTCTGAATAGCCGCCAAAGCTGTGCGAAAGACGTGATGTGACCCTTTGGGAGGCTGATGAACCAATCCATGGCCATCCCAGTCAAAGTGCTCATAAAGAGCTTGCATCTTACGACATCAAAACCGCCTACCAGCATCATTTGGGTGTGGAATGCAGTGAGGTGCGCCTCAGGATCCTCCATCCTTGTGAAGGTTACTTTGGGCCCCGTGAATGTGTTAGGGATTGTTGTCTCTAGGATTGCCTGTGAGAATGGTGTTGAGAATTCTCTAGGTGGGGTGGCAGTCTCAGGCTCATCTATGACGCGCCATCCACGTCGTAGCTCCTCGTTGGCGCGGTGAAGCTCATCGTTTCTCGCCTGAGATGCTGTGAGATCAGCCTGCATGCGCTCTTGCTCCGCTTTCGATGCTGTCATTGCTTCTTGCAGCCCTTGCATCATGCCCATGAGTTGTTGCATGGTCATCTCTTCACTTCTAGCGCGTGCGGGTCTCATGTTCATGGTTCTCTGAAAACCTTCTTGACTATCTGGGTTTTGAGAACTGTGAACTGAAAAAGGGGGTCTTGGGACATGTGAAGGGGAGTCGAGTTTTGACCTAATTCTCACAGTTTACACAGAGCACAAACCCTAGTTGTTTTGCTGCGCACCCACTGTGCGCACAAGACGATTAGGGCAACACAGTTTTAGCCATTCAGTTATTTTTTACCACCTTCAGAGCATTCGTTTTACGGTGTTCCGGTACGGAGGTGTGTCACCTTTGATTTTTCTCTTTAGCTGACTTGATCGTCGGAGTACAAACGGCCGCGAGGGCGCCCCTTTTGTTCACTTCCTTTTTAGGTATCACAGACGGAGCAGAACGAAGGTGCCCTAGCTCGCAAAGACGGGCCACGCGCAAAGACGATCCCGGTCAACCGGCAGGAACAATTCTAGATATAAAAGATAAAGAGATATTTTATCTGTTGTGATATTATTCTGGAGATAAAAGATAAATAGATATTTTATCTGTTGTGATGTTATTCCCAAAGATAAATCCTTCTCGCCCTTGAGCGAAGCTGAGGTCAGCTAAGAACTTGTTTTCCTTGCGTTAGAGGTCTCGTGAGTGGAAAGGCAGGTTCGTAGAAGATGCCTCCCCCCTCGAGTGAGAACGCCAAGGTTGAATGAAATAGTTCGCCAGATAAATACTCATCGCCCTTGAGCGAAGCTGAGGTTAGTTAAGAACTTGTTTTCCTTGTGTTAGAAGTCTCGTGAGTGGAAGGGTAGGTTCGTAGAGAACGCCTCCCTCCCCCTCGAGTGAGAACGCCAAGGTTGAAAGACCTAGTTCACAGTTAAACCCCCCCCCCCTTTTAGCTTTATACAGCAAGGGCAGGGTACCAAAGGCGCTAGTAGAAGCATTGCGGTGCCAGGCACCACGAATTAATAGTTATTCAGACCTGTCCCTTGACTTTTTACAGCAAGGTTGTGGTCAGTTATTCAGACCTGTCCCTTGACTTCATACAACAAGGATGAGGTCAGTTGTTAAGATCCTCCCTTGACTTCATACAGCAAGGATGAGGTCAGTTATTAAAATCCTCCCTTGACTTCGTACAGCAAGGATGAGGTCAGTTACGAACCATTCACTTGGGTTAGAAGCCTCAAGATTGGGAGAGGATGATTCATAGAGAACACCTCCCCCTTGAGTGAGAACGACAAGGTTGAACAATATGGTTCGCCACTTAATTCCTCCATTGCCTCTATAGGCAAGGACGAGGTCTGTAAGCGAACCTCTCCCTTGGGTTAGAAACACCAAGACTGGGAATATTATGATTCTTAGTGAGCCTCCCTCTTGAGTGGGAACACCAAGGTCGAGAATAGTATGGTTCCAAGTAAGACATCTCCCTTGCCTCCATACGTCAAGGCCGAGAACAGTAAGTGAACCTCTCCCTTGCCTTTTGTTCCCGCCAGTTGACCTGGGTTGTCCTTATGCGAGGCTTGTCCTCACGAGCTAGGGCACCTTCGTTCTGCTCCGTCTGTGAATACCTGAAAAAAAGTGAACAAAGGGGCGCCCTCGCGGCCGTTTGCACTCCGACGATCAAGTCAGCTAGCGAGAAACATCAAAGGTGACGCACCTCCGTATCGGAACACCGTAAAGAATGCTCTGAAGGTGGTCGAAAAATAACTGAATGACTAAAACTGCGTTGCCCTAATCGTCTTGTGCACACAGTGGGTGCACAGCGAAAACAACTAGGGTTTGTGCTCTGTGTAAAGCTGCGAGAATTAGGTCAAAACTCGGATTCCCCTTTCAAAGGTCCCAAGGCCCCTTTTTATACACCTCTTGCATTTAAAGCGCGTTAAAGCGCATTGAAAGCATATAAAAATATTCCTTGGAACGTTCGAATCTTACTAAATTAACGCGTACCTTAGCGAACTTTTAGGAAAGCCTTGATGTTATCAGTGCTTATTGCCACGTGTTCTTCTGACTTGATCGTGACTCTTCGTGGAGGGCCCTACAGCACCGTAACCCAACTTAGGGTTAATCCATCGTGCAAACCCTCCTTTCTCGAAGTGCATTTGGCGCGAGGGGGTGACTTTCTGGGTGCCAACTCATGCGCCCCAACTTCTAGTCACTCGCCCTGGGAGTGTATCTACCTTCTTCTTGTACCACGCACATGGTTCGTCCCTGGGGGTTGCCCTCTCATGGGTCGTATCTGTCCCAAGGGTCTCCTAGAGGTGACGTGGGTACTTCACTAGTTAGGTTGCTCCTTACGGGTTCTGGAACTTATAGCCTTGAAGCCACCTTCCTCCTTCCTTTGTTACTGTTCTGAACTGTCCAGGCCCGAAGCCTCCTTGTGATGTTTTAGCTTGGCGATGCCTTAACCTGGCGATGCCTTCCTTAGGCGACACCTTGGCGAGGCGACGCCTCCTACTGGCGATGCCTTAACTTGGCGATGTTTCAAGTGGTCAATCTGTTGACTTTCTTCCTTGGACCCCTCGAGGGGTCCCTCCATACGTTGACTTTGACTTTTGGTCAACGCCCGGGGACGCGACAATATACCTTTATACGCCAAGGTCGAGAACAATAAGGTTCCGAGTAGACATCTCCCTTGCCTTTATACGCCAAGGTCGAGAAATAGTAAGGTTCATAGCGAACCATAGTAAAATCTCCCTTTAGGGAGCAGTTAGGTTCATAATGAACCACATTAAAATCTCCCTTTGGGGAGCAATAAGGTGATTTAGATGGAACGACCTAGGCTCAGTAAGACTCTGAACTCGGGTGCCCAGAAGTAGCTAGCCATGACTAAGATTGTTTTGCTTAAACCAGCAAAGATAACCTTATGGGGGTAGAGTTGCACCACAAAGGTGTTAAGAGTAGACTTAGTGTGCAAGCCAACACTCAAGTCAGATACTCTAAGTTGCCAAATTCCATTTAAGGGCAAACTTGGTGTAGAGATCGACCTCGAGTCGGTTGCTCAGGTCACCCCTGATCTTGGTGGAGGATGTGTAAGGAAAGTGATAAAACTTTCCAAATGCATTACGTTGATAAGTTTGTCAGTTATATTACCATCAGTTAATTAAAGCGTACATTGGCCCAAGGTAGTTGAGGTTTACTAGGTTATCACCTACCCCTGAAAATTGTTGTTAGCCACCTGAGCACTCAATAGTCTCTTCGCTGAAACGAGTTACAACTCAAGACTGAGGGGCTTGTGTACCGACCAGTCCTCGGACATCGACGTCAGGGATCAACATCGGACCTCGCCAATAGAGAGAGATCGGACGCCGGTGGTCTAACCAGCTATATTGGGCCACGTAAGGTGGGTCCCAAAATTATACTAGCTACCCGTTAAAACATGAGGAAGCCCTAAGACACGAGGGATCCATGCAAGTGGTGTGTATAGCACATTCAGGAGCGACACGAGTAAATAGCCCTTGGAGGCGCTAAGGCCCGATTAGGGTTAGGGTTTCCAAGGGAAGCTGCATGCATGGCACGTGAATACTTAGGGTACCCACAGAACAGATGGCCCTAGAGATTTGGTGCACAAGTTGGTACCCAGGCGGCCATTTTGTTAGTCGTTGCACTCTAGTTAAGGGAAGTCTTATATGCCAGATTACGCTAAGATTACATAATAACGACACAGGGACATTCTCCAAGGAAGCCTAGACATGGGTAACAGAACAGAGGTAAACCTTAGTTTCAACCTATATAAAGGGTGTTGTTCCGTCCGGTTGACCTGGGACGTCTTCGTGCGCGACCTTAACCGTCAGCTAGGGACTCCTCCCACTGGTTACCTGTGGATTCCTGCAAAGAAGGACAAAAGGGCGCCCTAGCGGCCGTTTGCACTCCGACGCTCAAGTCAGCCAGCAAGAAACACCAAAAACTATGCACCTCCGTATCAGAGCACTGCGTATGGCACTCTAAAGGTGGTCAAAAAGAAACTGTGTCTAGTGTATATTTTCTCGTTCTGGCCAAAATCCTTCCCTAGTCCCTTGTGCGTAACCTTAAGGCTCGAGCAAGCAACTAGAGTGTTTCTGGAAAATTAGCCAAAAGTTCGAACCCCGTTCCCAACATTCTCAGCGCTATTTAAACTACCCAAGCATTTAAAGCGCCTTAAAACGCTTTTAATCATAAAACGTAACGCACTTAATTAACGCGTCTAATTAGAAAACGTAGCGCATTTAAGACGTTGAAATGCTTGGGAGCCTTTATAGTACCTTAAACGCCCCGTTCCCTCCATGGTCTTTCCTTCCCATAGGTATCGGGGAACAACCCTGCCAGTGATTCGCTGGCGTTTGGCGATCTCGTCTCCCTCCACAGTCTTTCCTACCTGTGGGTATCGGGGAGGTGACGCCACTAAACTAGCTTTGCCCTCTTCGATTTCGTCTCCCTCCACAGTCTTTCCTACCGGTGGGTATCGGGGAGGCGACGCCGTTAGTAACTAGTTTCGACTTCTTCGATTTCGTCTCCCTCCACAATCTTTCCTACCTGTGGGTATCGGGGAGGCGGCACTGCTGATACTTGGGTTGGCGACACCCGCAAGGTCTCATGCTGGCGTCGCCCTTTGCGCCTTTCCTGGCGACACCTCGGGCGTCTCATGCTGGCGTCGCCTTGGGCGTTATCTTTACCCTGGCATTAACTTTTTCCTTGGCCCTGGTTGACGCCTGAGGATAGCGAAGAGCTCAAGGTTTCGCATGTGCCATCCACGTGGCGCTTCTTGCATGGCTGATGGAACGTTCAGTCACTCGACTTGGTCCTGACTCCTACTGTGCCCCTGACCCACTCTCGACGGCGCATCGTACCCTTGGGCATTCTGTCGATACGACGTTTTCTGAGTTTAACCAGTGGTGCCAGGGCCATCCTTCCATCCTCTGCGACGTGGCTCGATCGTGCGGTGCATCCATTCGCGTCGTTTAACGCTATAACTGCAATACTTCCATTTGCGTCGTTTGGCGCTCTAAACGCAATATTTAATTCTTCAAAACTTTGAAACTGTCCTCATCATTTCTGCGCTTTTCGTAACCTACTTGCACCCTTTCTCTTCTCGCGAAGAGTTCTTCCAGTGTTCGTTCCCACCAGCGTTTTACCCTTGCGTTACCAGTGGGCCACACGCCTTTAAACCTCCCCAATTCTGTTCAAGAATGTCTTCTCGTGCTACTCCCCCCACGGTCAACCCCAAGGACCTGTATACTTGGGCTTCGAGCGAGCTTCTTGACGAATGCTCATGCTTACTCTCCACCAGGGCCATAAGGGAACACAAAGGAGATTCATGCTCCTATAATCACCGTGCCTTCGCGAGGAGGCATGACGACGACATTGTTGTGCTCCCTTGCACTCTAGGGGAGCCAGTATGTGGAGACGAACGGGCCAACGACGGGGTCCCCTTCTTTTACTTCTATCAGGTGGTTTTCAAAACCATCGGCGTGCGCCTGCCCTTCTCCAGGTTTGAGAAGGAACTGCTGACGGAGATCAATGCCGCTCCGGCCCAGTTATATCCCAACAGTTGGGCTTTTGTCAAGGCCTTTGACATCCTTTTCGGGTTTCTGGGTTGTGCACCCTCGGTTGACATCTTTCTTCACTTCTTTGAGGTGAAGAGGCAAAGGAACAACCTCTGGGTAACTCTCAGTAACGTTCCTGGCAGAGTTCTCCTGACCCCCTTCCAAAACTCATTTACTGGGTGGAAAGGCCGGTTCTTCAAGGTCTGCTGCTCTGATCTCGTTCCCTCCGCCTTGGATGGTTTTCCACTGTACTGGGTGAGGGAGACGAGGGCCCTCAAATCCAAACCCTTCAAGAAGCTTGCCCCGAATGACCAGGTGGTTTACCGGATTCTCGCTGAGGCGGGAGGTTTTGACTCCTCCACCTTGATCTGTTTGGAGTTCAACGCTAGAACTCTCGAGAAGTATATAGGTATGAGTCACTGCCCTAGAAACTTCCGCCTTTATCGTTCTCTATCTGGGTGTGTTTTGCTTCATGGTGTCTCTGACACGTTCATCTTCCTTGGTGCAGGTTCGAAAATAAACCAAGAGCGGAGGACGCGACTTACCCGAGCTCTGCGGACTGAGAGCGGGGCTTCGTCTTCTTCCCGTGCTGACTCCGATGGCCACTGAAGAGTGGTTATTTTCGTGTTTTGGTAAGAGTTGTAATGTTTTCCCTATTCGCGTTACTCCCATTTGTATCGAACATTGCTTGTAAAATCAACTTTACTATACCACACTTGGTTTCTGCAACGCCGCTTTACCTTTGCATACATCTCATATATTGTGCGTTTTTCCTCCGTCATGTTTTTTAGCGGTGCCTGCGCTTGGGCGACGCCTTTCTTCTTGGCGAGGCCTTTCTTCTTGGCGACGCCTTCTTTACTAGCGACGCCTCTCGCTACTTCAAACGGGGAAAAGATAAAGACTGAAAACCAAGGCAAGGTTTTTTTCTCAAACTTATTTTTCTTTTATTTGGGTGGCCTCATTAAAAAACCCCGGAAAGGGAAAAAGAGCGTCCCCTTTAACAAGACTGTTACATAGCTGCTTTGCATAAGTCAACTAAAATAAAACTTCAGGTTGGCTGCATTCCAACTGCACGGGATGGGACCTCCTTCCAAGGTCTCTAGGCTGTACGAACCGTTGCCCTTAGCCTCGGTAACTCTGAAGGGTCCGATCCACTTGGGAGACAGCTTATTCTCCAGCTCGTATGGGTGGGCTTTCCTCATAACTAGGTCGCCAATCTGAAACTGTCGCGGCTTTACCTTGGACCTATATTGCCGCTCTACTCTTCTCTTCACCGCTTCAGCTTTTATTCTGGCTTCTTCCCTGGCTTCGTCTAGCAGATTCAGGTTTACCCGCCTTTCTTCGTTAGATTCCTCCACCACAAAGTTTTGAAAACGTGGTGAGCTTTCATGTATCTCTACCGGGATCATCGCGTCCGACCCATACACCAAACTGAAAGGCGTCTCCATGGTAGAAGATTGGGGCGTGGTGTGGTATGCCCATACGATCCTTGGAACTTCCTCCGCCCACGCCCCTTTGGCCTTCTCTAACCTTCTCTTTAACCCCCTCAGCAAAACTCTGTTTGCTGACTCCACTTGCCCGTTGGTCTGGGGGTGTTCGACTGATGCGAACACTTGCTTGATACCTATCTCAGCGCACAGATTTCTCAACTGCTGACTGGCAAACTGGGTCTGGGTCCCGTTATCGGATATCAAGCGCCTAGGTACGCCAAAGCGGCACACAATGTTCTTCCACACAAAGTGTTGTACCTTGTAGTGATCTGTGCCACGGGCTCTGCCTCTATCCAGTTGGTGAAGTACTCGATGGCAACGATCAAATACTTCATCTGCCTTATCGCCAGTGGGAACGGGCCCAGGATGTCGATTCCCCATGTATGAAAAGGCCACGGGCTATATTTGGATCGCAGTTCTTCTGGCGGCGCCTTGTGCCAGTCAGCGTGCTTTTGGCATTGCCTGCAGCGCTGAGCGTGTCGCGCGCAGTCCTCTTTTACTGTTGGCCAGAAGAACCCTGCGCGTATCACCTTGGAGGCTAAGGACCTTCCCCCTACGTGGCTCCCGCAAATGCCTTCGTGGAGCTCCACCATTATCCTGGTACACTCGTCGCCACTTACACACGTTAGGATAAGGTGAGTGAAACCGTGCCTGAACAACACTCCATCCACCGGAGTATATCTTGCGGCATTTCTCTTGACCTTCTTACCCTCTTCCGGCTCCACTGGGAGAGCCCCATCCGCCAGGTACCGTTTGTATGGCGTCATCCAGGTGTCTCCCTCGGCTAGGACACATACCTGCATTTGCCTTCCTTCTTCAGGCATATCCGCGTACGTGCTGATGCGGGGCGTCTTCAGCGTATCTTGGGTCAGAGAGCGATGAGTCCTTGGACTCTCTCTTGATGTACAGATCTGGAGGACATCCACCCTGTTATCTTCCACGAATTTACGCGGAGCTTTGAGCATCTCTTGGATCACTGTCCTCTGCCTAGCCCCCTTGCTTGAGCTGGCCAGCTTGGCAAGCAGGTCGGCTCTGGCATTCTGCTCCCTTGGGACATGTATCAGCTCAAGAGCGTTAAATGCTCCCTTCAATAGTTGGACGTATCTTAGATACGCCGCCATCTGTGGGTCCTTCGCCTGGAACTCACCCGACACCTGCCCCGTAATCAGCTGGGAATCGCTTTTCACCAGGAGGTTCTGCGCGCCCGTCTCCTTGGCCTGGAGCATTCCTGCTATCAGGGCTTCGTATTCTGCCTGATTATTACTTGCCTTGAAGGCGAAGCGCAGAGCTTGCTCAATCAGTACGCCATTGGGTCCCTCCAACACTATTCCCGCACCACTCCCTTGTTGGTTGGAAGAGCCATCAACCGAGAGCAACCACCGCGAGCCCACTTCCACCTCTTGCTCACTTCCGGGCGAGAGTTCCGCTATAAAATCTGCGTACACTTGCCCTTTGATGGATCCTCTAGGCTTATACTGAATGTCAAATTCTGACAGCTCCACCGCCCAGCGCACCATTCTTCCCGCCACGTCAGGCTTCTGCAGCACCTTCTGTATAGGGAGGTTTGTCATCACTACCACCGTAAAGCTGTGGAAGTAATGACGGAGCCTCCTGGCTGAAAACACCACTGCTAACGCTGCCTTCTCCAGCACCTGGTATCTCGTCTCAACGCCTTGTAATGCCTTGCTCACGAAATAGATGGGCTTTTGACTCTGGTCCTGCTCCTGGACTAACACAGAGCTGATAGCCCGCTCCGTTACCGTAAAATATAGCTGGAGGGGCACACCTGTTACCGGCTTGCAGAGGACCGGTGGCGTCGCCAGGTACTCTTTTAACTTAATGAAAGTCGCTTCGCATTCGTCAGTCCATGCAAAGCGACTATTTCTCTTGAGGCACTGGAAACAAACCTTGAGAGTGCCGCCATCCGCCCTGTCAGCTGCTGCACTTCCTTTACCGGCGTCGGGCTTCGCATGGCGATAATTGCCGCGCACTTGTCGGGGTTCGCTTCTATCCTCCAGGTCTGCCGTGTGTTGTGCCCTATCCTGCGACGCCACCACCATGCCATCTACGTAGGCGTACACATTCCTCCCTAGCATGGGCGCCAGGACCTTGTCCATCAACCTTTGGTATGTGGCGCCCGCGTTTTTCAGCCCAAAAGGCATCACCTTATAACAGTAACTGCAAGTCTCAGTCATGAATGCAGTTTTACTCTCATCTCTCGGGTGCATCTTGATCTGGTTGTACCCTGAGAATGCGTCCAGGAAGCTCAGCACCTTGCTGCCGGATGCACTATCCACCAACGCGTCGATGCTGCGCAGTGGGTACGAGTCCTTCGGGCACGCCTTATTCAAGTCCGTGAAGTCCACGCACATCCTCCACTTCCCATTCGCCTTTTTCACCAAGACGACGTTGGCCAGCCACTCGGGGTATTGAATCTCCCTGATGTGACCAGCTCTCAACAGCTTCTGCGTTTCATCCTTTACCACCTGCTGTCTCTCTTCGTTAAACTTACTCCTTCTTTGGCGCACGGGGCGGACCGTGGCGTCCATGCTGAGGTGATGACACAGGAAATCGGGGTCGATGCCGGGCATATCCGAAGCGAACCATGCGAAAGCATCCAGGTGGTGCGAAATCACTTCTGCCACCCCTTCCTGTTCTTCTGGGCTCAGCAAACTTCCTAACTTAAACGTTTTGCCGCCAATCTCCCTCTCCATGGCGTTAGCCGCCGGTTGTTCCCTGCTATCATCCTCGACGGGTGCCGCCTCTTCCACGGGCACCGCGTCGCCAGGGCCTTCCTCCATGGGTGCATCTGTTTCTGGCGTCGCCCTCGCGGGTACGGCCTCGTTAGGCGTCGACGCAGCGGGCGTCGCCTCAACCATTGTCGTGTCTGCAGACGGCGGACGCTCATACACCATGAACACGCCTCTCTTCGTTTTCAGGCTGTTCTCATAGCATTTCCTTGCCTCCTCCTGATCTGACTTGATGACTATCACCTTGCCACTGAGGTCCGGCAGCTTCATCTTCATATGGCGTGTGGAGGCTACTGCGTTCAACCAGTTCAACACCGGTCTGCCCAACAAGATGTTGTAAGCGGAGCTGGCGTTCACGACCAAGTACCGGATGCTTTCGGTACGCGAGGCCTCTCCGTCCGTGAACGTAGTCCTCAACTCCAGGTAGCCTCGGACTTCCACCTGGTTGTCCGCAAACCCATACAGGCACCCTGTGTAGGGCCTCAAAAGGTCGGGGGATAACCGCAACTTATTGAATGTCGACCAGAACATGACGTCTGCTGAACTTCCCTGGTCGACAAGAACTCTGTGCACCTTTCTCCCAACTGTGACAACCGAAATCACCACGGGGTCATTGTCGTGCGGCACCACGTCTCGGAGATCCCCTCTCATGAATACGAGGTCCAACTCCCACGGCTCACCCGAGATCCTTTCTTCGATCGAGTTGACCCCCCTCGCGTATTTCTTTCGCTGGGAGGCGGTGGGTCCTCCGCCGGAAAATCCTCAAGCTATGGTATGGACCTCGCCGAGAACCGGCGTCTCGTGTGCTTGTTCTTCCGCTGGCGGCGGCAAGGTGGCGGTCGTTGAGGGTTCCGCGACATAATCCTTCAAAAACCCGATTCTCACCAGCTCATCCAGCTGGTAACCCAACGACAGGCAGTTATCAATGTGGTGACCGAAAGCCTCGTGGAACTCACACCAAGAGTCTTTCCGAGGCCCCAACACCTTATCGGACTTCGCCGGTCGCCTCAATCTCTCAGCTATATTAGGCACGGCGATCAAGTCCTTCAGTTCCACCACAAAATTGTATCTCGCTGGCCTCGTTCTTTCTCTGGCCGGGCGATCGCCTCCCGCTGGACCCCGGGGATGGGGCTTTCTGGCCTCGTAGGGGCGTCTCCCATCTGGTTTCTTCCTTCCCGTCGTGGTCTCATTGATCCTGGCGGGTTGAGCTCGCGTCGGTCCCCTCGGGCGCGAGGGTACGACGCTGGTGCGCTTCACGCACACCTCTCCCTCAGAAGCGATATGTTCTACCGCCCGACGCCGGAGTTCAGCAAAAGTCCTAGGGCGGTTGCGAATGATGGATTCCCCAAAAGGGTCGGGGCATACGCCTTTCACGAACGCGTATACAATCATAGGTTCCTCTGTCGTACCAACCTTTACTACCTGGGCCCCGAAGCAATGGATGTATTCCTTTAGGGTCTCCCCTTGATACTGTTTCACATCAAACAAATCGTAGGAGACCGGCGGCGGGGCCTTGTTTGCTAGGTATTGTTCCCTGAACAATCGTGACAGTTGTCGGAAAGAGGTGATATGACCGTCCAGTAGGCTGATGAACCAATCCATAGCCATCCCAGTCAAGGTGATGAGCTTGCACTTGGCAGCGTCAGAGCCGCCTACTAGGACTATCTGTGTGTGAAACGCAGCGAGGTGCGTCTCAGGGTCCTCCATCCCGGTGAAGATCACCTTGGGCCCCGCGAACGTGTTCGGGATCACTGCATCCAGAATCTCCTGCGAGAAGGGAGTGGAAAACTCCCTTGGCGGGGAGTGGTTCTCCATCTCGTCATGTTCACGTTGGCCCCGATTATTTCGCAGACCCCGGCGCAACTCCTCATTTACACGACGGAGCTCTTCATTCCTCTCATGCGAGGCTTCGAGATCTGCTTGCATGAGTTCCTGTTCCAGTTTCGACTCCGCCATATCCTCCTGCAGCCCCCGCATTATCTCCAGGACCTGTTGCATGGACAGTTCTGCTGGGGCCGCGCGTGCAGTACCCCGTCTTGTGGTGGCCATTGTCACGGTCTCTTCAAACCTCCTCCAACGTTACTATAACTTGGTAGATCTTCTCAAACTTGTGATGGGACTGATGTTTTATATCGGCCCCACGGTGGGCGCCAAATGTTCTGTCCGGTTGACCTGGGACGTCTTCGTGCGCGACCTCAACCGTCAGCTAGGGACTCCTTCCCACTGGTTACCTGTGGATTCCTGCAAAGAAGGACAAAAGGGCGCCCTAGCGGTCGTTTGCACTCCGACGCTCAAGTCAGCCAGCAAGAAACACCAAAAACTATGCACCTCCGTATCGGAGCACCGCGTATGGCACTCTGAAGGTGGTCAAAAAGAAACTGTGTCTAGTGTATATTTTCTCGTTCTGGCCAAAATCCTTCCCTAGTCCCTTGTGCGTAACTTCAAGGCTCGAGCAAGCAACTAGAGTGTTTCTGGAAAATTAGCCAAAAGTTCGAACCCCGTTCCCAACATCCTCGGCGCTATTTAAACTACCCAAGCATTTAAAGCACCTTAAAGCGCTTTTAATCATAAAACGTAACGCACTTAATTAACGCGCCTAATTAGAAAACGTAGCGCATTTAAGACGTTGAAACACTTGGGAGCCTTTATAGTACCTTAAACGCTCGAAACAGAAACTGTATTAAATGACTTTAATTACCTGGTACCTAACTAAATGGTGTTTCTATTCTGACCTGGCTGTCGTACACGTGGAGGGCCTCACAGCGCCATGACCCCATCTGGGGACGTTTCTGCCCATCTGGGGACGTTTCTACATGTGAGTCCTCCTGCTTGGGAGTGCTACTGCGCAAGGGGTGACTTTTTGGGTGCCAACTCATGCCCCCAATCATCTAGTCACTCACTTTGAGAGCGTATCTGCCTTCCTCTCGTACCCTGCACCTGGCTACCCTGGGCGTGACCCTCCCCTTGAGTTGTATCTGTCCCAAAGGCGTCTCTGGGGCGGCAGGGGTACTTCACGAGTCAGGCTGCCCTACACTGGTGCTATCACTATGGCCTTGAAGCCACCTTTTCCTTCTCTTTATCACTACCCCGGATTATCGGGACCTGAGGCCTTCCCACAGCGTCGCTCCCTCCATGGTCTTTCCTACCCATGGGTATCGGGGAACCGCGCTGTGACTGCCTTGACTTAATGATATTCGATCTTGGCGACGCACTGGTTAGGCGATGCCTCCACCTAGGCGACGCCTCGCCTTGGCGACGCTTCCTCTTGGCGACGCTAGTACTTGGCGTCTCTTCACCTAGGCGACGCCTTGTGTTGACTTTGACTCCTGGCGTTGACTTTGACCTTGACTTTGTCAACGCCCGGATACGGGACGGTACACTATCAAAAGTTATTATTGTTTTCTTTATTACCAAATTTCGTGCAACTTTCATTTTTTTTTTGCGTCTAAATCTGACTTCTTTATCAAAACTTATTATTGCTTTTGATCCTGCCTGTTGACCGGAGCGCTGGAGAATGCCTCGTCAAAGGATCGACGTGCGCGCCGCTCCTCACCTCTGTTCCTCCTCTGGATCTGTCTCAAGACCTGCAAAGAAACGATACGGCGCCGCTGCGGCTGATCGCACTCCGACGCTCAAGTCAGTGACGGTATCACCAAATACTAAGAACTGGAACCGTGCAAATCTCTCTCACAAACGGCTCTGTCACTCGCAAGCGTAAAGTGTATGAACTGAACGTGCGTACCTTAGAAAATCTATTAGGAACTCTTATATACCTGGTGGTTTTCTCTCTCCTGGCAGTTACAGACTTGGACACGTGGCTTGTATCCAACTGTACACGTGCCATCATCTGGAGGCTCCCTGACTTGGCGCTGCTTCTACTCTCATTTTGGCTAAGTTACCTATGCATGGTACTGCCCAGTGCATAGCTAACTCAGGAGTGCGATCTCTACTGAAACTGGCGAGGTAGGGCCTTCATACACCTTCCCTGTGGTCTCGCCGGCCGCCTTCATAATCTGCTTCTCCTTTAACTTCGGCGATGTGCTTGTTCTGGCGATCTCCGACTGCCTGGTCGCCTGAGTCTGCATTTGGCGACTTTGTCCCCAACCTGGCGATCGCCTATTCTGGTAAGCTGGAGATCGGAACACGCCAACTTAACTATCGGCGACTACACGTGCCTCCCGACTTCCTTCCCAACTGTCAACCTGGCGCCTTGTCAACACGCCTATACTGTAGCAGGATGCCACGTCATCGCACCCGACCACCAGGGCGGTACACAAGCCCCCCAGTCTTAAGCGAAGACTTGTCTAGCGAAAAGACTGAAAAAGCCTTCGTTAACACCGGTCTACGTGGCATGGGCGCAGAATTCCAAGCGATAGTACTTTCTGCTGCTCTGACGCTCCACCAAACCCTTCGCGCATCGTTCGACACGTGGCTCTCATCAACGGCTATCTTCATCTGCCGTTAGCGCTTCCCAAAACCGTTTCGAAAACCCTTAAACCCCTTACGCTCCTACTGTTCCATCACTTTCTTCACACTTGCATACGCTCTCATTTCCTTCTGCGAAAGCTCTCGACGTTCCTCGACGCTCTAGATCACCACCTCCCTTCAACATTCTCCCGATCATCGAAAGGTAACTACTTTCCTTCATCTGCTGGGTTTTCTTGCATTTTCACCGATTTGCATCATCCTGTAACTGCATGGTGCATACGCTGTAGGCTGTTTTTCCATTTCTCCTTCTGCGTGACTTAGGGCTTTGTCGATCGTCGCAACGAACTCACATTCGTTCGTCTTTCACCTTCCTTTCATGATCGAGTCAGCCTTTGTAACCCTCCTGATTATTTTTCTTCCTCCTTCGTTTGCAGTTGCTATCATGACTCGCACGAAGATCACCCCGAACCCCCCTCCATCAGCGCGAAACCCTCCTTCACAAGCACACGACTCTACGCAAGTTCGTGGTGCTCCCTCTTCGCAGGCTGTGAGGCCTGCGTCTTCTCAAACCGCTCTGGCCCAGGCGACTCCACCAAACGCTGGAGGAGCCCCCACCCACTGCCAGACTTCAAGACGTTATACCCATGGGCTAACTCAACCCTCTTAAAGGAAACGTCGTCGGTGAACACCGCGGGAGCGGTTCTGCGATTGACCAATGGGGACGAGGCTCACCAATCGTTCCACAAGGAGCACGATGAGAGAATGATGGTGCTGCCTTGCCCCGCCACTCTGCCAGTGTGCGCCGATGATAAAGTGAGCGCCGACGGGCCCTTCTGCTTCGCCTACACCACTTTCTTCAAGAAGGTCAAACTCAGGTTCCCTTTCACTCAATTTGAGAGGGAACTCTTAACCGAGCTCAATATCGCTGCCGCCCAGCTTCACCCCAACAGCTGGGCGTTTGTCCGAGCTTTCGAGATAACGTGCGCCCACCTGGGGTTGCCCGCGTCAGTGGACGTGTTTTTATTCTTGTTCGAGGCCAAGCACCCGGGAGATCGCCTGTGGGTCAGCCTGAACGCCATTGCTGGGAGGTCCATTTTCACCATCTTCCAGCAGTCGTACAAGGATTGGAAGGGAAAGTTCATTCAGGTTCGCGCAAATGACAAAGACACTTCCCTCCTCGACGGTTTCCCCTTGTACTGGGTGGACAAGGGGAAAAAGGAGTCCAAGAGCTGCTTCAGGAGGCCCAGAAGTCCTGATAGCATGGGAGCCTTGGACAGAGACCTTTGTCTCTTCTGGAAGAGGGTGGCAGATGCCCACATAACATTCTTGACCCCCACCCTGATTTCCTTCGAGTTCTTTGAGGACCAGTTGGAATTCCAAATAGGTTAGGACGCCACATCTTTGTCTTGACATTGCTTCTGATATTGTTTCTGGGCGTCTTGTGCGACACACACAAGACTTTGGTTTTATCTTTTCTGCATATGCCTGCTTTTGCTGTCTCATTGTCTTGTACACTTACCCCTTTCTCCTTTGAGCTAACTTATGCACTTTCATTTCATGCAGACACCATGTTGGGTAAGAACATGATGAATATCCACTAGGAGAGGATTTTATTAATGAAGGAAGAGGATTTTCACCTACACATTTGAAGTTCTTCCTTCTAGTCTTCTCACAAATTAAAAGAAGTCAAAGAGAAGATCAAGCCTAAAGATAAAGAAGTCTACAAACTCTCAAATAATAGGCTTCATATTAAATATCTCTCTTTATAGTTTCTTTTAAATTGTAAATAATATAGAATAATGTTTAGAAAGGTGCTTAGAGGGAAACATGAGACACCTCTTTTGTAAAAGCATCTTTAGGCTTTAGTTTAGCAAATTCTAGAAGCTTGGGGAGTGAGCTTAGTAAGGGGAGTGTGATCTTAGGAGTTTTTTGGGTAGCTTAGGGAATAAGCTATGTAAATGACCAGCCCTTACTCCTATAAAAGGAGGGCTTAGGTCCTTCACAATTGAGATTGGAATTTTATAGTAGAGAGACTATACTCAATTTTGGAGAGAATTTGTGAGTTTTGAGTCTTCCTCTTCTTTGCCTTATCTTGTGAGCTATGGTGAGCTTCAAGTGGTGGCACTCCATCACTTATCTTGGTTCAAGGTTCCAAGTGGCGTGAATGGCTTCTTCCAATTCTCAAAATCCAGCAAGCATCTTCTTCTATAAGTGTTCTTCTTCCCTTTTCTTCAATTTTTCATTCGGTAGTTTTGATTCCTAGAGTTTACTCCTTTTTCTACCGTTTAATTTTGTGTTTCCAGCATTGTGTTCTTAATTCTGTTTTGGTTCAGTAGCTAGCTTTTAAATTCTGTCCAGTTTTATTTCTTGTTCTTCTTTCCTTTTGTTTTGATTCAATTTGACAATACATGGACTTCCATATGAGTCTTGGTTGGTGCTTAGTTTTGGTGAGTTCTTGAATTTAGAACATTGATCCAATTCTAAAGTAAAGTGCCTTTCAAATCCAGCTCAAGTTGTTCCTAAGAATGTCAAGAATCATGTGTTCTTGTAGTTACATTCACATCATGTGGTATCTAGAGTCTAGGCTTGTTTTTGCTTAATTCTTGAGTTGTATTGCACTTTACTTTCAAGAGCTCTTTAATTCAAGTTGTTTACCATTCTGTTTTAGGATTTATTTTGAGTTTTCTTGCTGTTTTTCTTTTGTTACACCATGTGTTTGTGAAAAGGATTCTAGCACTCATTGTTCATATGAGTATGGCTGCTCTTGTGGAATGGCATTCTCCTTCCTAGAGCTGACCTTAAGCTTCCTTTCACTTGTGGTTATATCTTGTTATATGTCTTTTAATTTTGTAATCATGTCAAGTTTTGTCTTAGTCATGTTATTCCATAATTGTCATTACTTCTAGTAGTACTTTTATTGCTTTAATTGTTTCTTGCTTTGGTTTACTTTCTGTTTTTTGAGTTTATTGTTTGATCCTTTGTGCATTTTCATTTTTAGCTTTGAGTTCATGCTTGTATCTTCATTCTATACAAGTTCCTTTACACAAATTCCATTATGTCTTTGTTAGTTCATCATACTGTTTTTCATTCCTAAATAGGCTCCTCTGTTTTCTTACAAACGTGCTACTGTTTTCAATTTACTGCAATTAATTGGCTCATAGGAAAATTGTGAAAATTTGGATTTACATACGTCACAGTGTTATAAAAGCATAGAAAAAAGAATCACTCAAAAATTCCAAGTACACAAAAAATGATAAATAAAATACGAAAAGTGTACAATACTGCCGAAAAGAATACGGTAATTGAGCAGCAATTTTGAAAAATTTATTTCTCTCAATTGGCTTACTGTTTTTACCTCATTCCAGTGCCATTTTTGAGTTAAGACATTGAATTTTCTGGGGTTAATTTTTCACATTCCAGTTCGCTTTCAATCGGTACAGTTAAATCTGTAAACATAGCACAGTTTGCTTTAAAAAAAAAAAAAAAAAAATAACAATTTCCAGTAGCTGTTTTCTGTTTTCTTTCATCCACTCTAGCACTTTTCTTTAGGACTCTTTTTGTGTGCCTTCTTTATTCATTGAGTTCCTTATTTTTCTTGATTGTCTTTCATTCATATTCTTTCTAGTTTGTCTTACATTGCTCTCTGTTTTTGGTTTAGCTTTTATTGTTTACACATTTTCTTGCTTGTCTTTTTGTTCTTCTTAAAGTTGTGTGGAGACTTGTTCTTAAGTAAGTTGGTTTGCTGTGACATATTTCACTTGAAGCTACTCCATTCCACAAGAAAGGCTTGGTTGAGGACAGAATATTTTCTTGGAGTGGTTTGAGTGCTTTCTTGGGCATTTTCCAGCAACCTATATCTCACTGTTTTTTAATTGTCTAACAAATTTCTTTCACTGTTTTGTTTTCTGTTTTTGTGTATTTTCTGCTCATGGCTCATTTCTCTAGTGGAGAGTCCTCCAAACCATGCTCACCACAAAAGGCAGCCCTTTATGAGGACTTAAAGAATGCCAAGCAATCCAATGCTCACTACCTTGAGGTGATAAGGAAGATGGAAGCACGGCTCCAAAGTTTGGAGTTAAACCGAGAGGAAATGCATCAAAACCGTGAGCAAAGAACTCCTCCTCCTAGTCGGTATTCTTCAAGGCACTCCCATGGTTATTATGAAGACAATCCAAGGCCAAGACATCATCACCATGAAGAGAGGCGCCAACATGTGGCTGGCCCTTGTTCTCCAAATGTAAAACTTCCTAGTTTTAGTGGTGATAGTGATCCCAATGTATACTTAGGATGGGAGGCTAAGGTTGACCAAATTTTTGATGTAAATGGGGTTAGGGATGAGCATAGAGTTAAGTTAGCTTCTTTAGAATTTTTGGACTATGCCATGCAATGGTGGCATCAATACCTCATGGACATTGACCTACACAAGAGGCCGCCCGTGGTCTCTTGGAACGATTTGAAAGCATGTTTACGCGCTAGATTCGTACCCCCACACTTTAGGAAAGACCTTATGTTGAAACTCCAACGGTTTCATCAAGGCGCGCTAAGTGTGGATGATTACTTTAAACAACTAGACACGCTTTTAATTCGAGTTAATATGGATGAGAGTGAGGAGGCTAAGATAGCTAGGTTTGTGAGTGGACTTCGAAGGGATATTCAAGACGTGGTAGAGTTACAAGAATATTCTTCTTTGGAAAATGTGGTGCACCTTGCTAGCAAAATTGAAAATCAACTTGCAAGGAAAAAGGCTTTCAAAAATTCTTCTAAAGATAACTACTACCACTCTTCTTGGAAAAATAAAAACTCTTTTTCAAACATCCCTTCTAAGGACTCTACTTTCAAACCTAGAGAGTCTAAGCCTTCCACTTCCAATGCTAGGCCTAAATCACCACAAAAATCGTCTAGTAAGAAGTGTTTTAAATGTTTAAGCTATGGACATATTGCTTCTAATTGCCCTACTAAACGAACTATGTATATGCATGATGGGGTAGATAGTAGTGAGCATGGGTCCGAATCTTCTAGACATTCCTCACCTTCTAGATCCCCAAGTGAGAGTGAAAGTGAAAGCCCACATGAGGGTGACCTATTAGTAATAAGACGCATGCTTGGACAAGTGTTAAAACCTTTTGATGAAACTCAAAGAGAAAATATATTTCATTCAAGGTGTCTTATTAGTGATAGAGTATGCTCTTTGATTGTGGATGGGGGGAGTTGTGCGAATGTGGCAAGCACAAGAGTGGTAGACAAACTTGGATTGCCTACCATCTCTCATGCCAAGCCCTACAAGTTACAATGGTTGAGTGAGGTGGGTGAGATAGTAGTGAACAAACAAGTCCTCATTACATTTTCCATTGGCAAATATAAAGATGAGGTCTTGTGTGATGTTGTTCCAATGGAAGCTACTCATATACTTTTAGGTAGGCCATGGCAATTTGATAGAAAAGTTTTTCATGATGGCTTTACCAACAAAATTTCTTTTCACTTCCATGGGCACAAAGTCACTCTTAAGTCTCTCTCTCCAAAGGAAGTACATGAGGACCAAGTTAAAATGAGAGAAAAAAGAGAGAAAGAAAATGATATAAAAAGTTCCAAGAGAAGCCTTCTCATGTCCACACAACAAGTTAAAAGGGTAATAGTTACTCAAAAGCCTATTTTTTTAGCTATTCCTAGGACTATTGACTGTGAGTCGGCTAAGGATAGTCCCACATGTTTGGACAATTTGGTAAAGGACTATGAAGATGTGATTCAAGATCCTCCTAAAGGCTTACCACCTCTAAGAGGGATTGAACACCAAATAGACTTAATGTCCAGGGTTTCTTTACCACATCGTCTAGCATATAGGACCAATCCCAAAGAAACTCAAAAAGAAAATGAAAAGGAAATTGAAGTACATGATAAACCGAGTCTTAATACCTTCTCAACTCAATCACTTTTGTTGACTTGTGCTACGCCTACAAGGTCTTCTTCTTCTTTGTCATTTTCATTACCTAGGGTTCCTACTTCCACACCATATTGGATAAAGAATGTTAAGGATGGTTTTTTCATATCTCCTATTTTACCAAATAATATCATTCCTAAACAATCTTTTCCAACATGGTCTGTGTATAGACCATCTTTTTTTGAACTCCCACCATTTCAAAGTGCTAAGTCATGTTTGCCCATTTCTTCTTGTCTTCTCTTATATAATAGCAAACTGACTTTGTTTTATGCAGGAGTACTGAATTCGTGGACAAATTCTCTCCAACTCGGGGAGTATGATGAATATCCACTAGGAGAGGATTTTATTAATGAAGGAAGAGGATTTTCACCTACACATTTGAAGTTCTTCCTTCTAGTCTTCTCACAAATTAAAAGAAGTCAAAGAGAAGATCAAGCCTAAAGATAAAGAAGTCTACAAACTCTCAAATAATAGGCTTCATATTAAATATCTCTCTTTATAGTTTCTTTTAAATTGTAAATAATATAGAATAATGTTTAGAATGGTGCTTAGAGGGAAACATGAGACACCTCTTTTGTAAAAGCATCTTTAGGCTTTAGTTTAGCAAATTCTAGAAGCTTGGGGAGTGAGCTTAGTAAGGGGGTGTGATCTTAGGAGTTTTTTGGGTAGCTTAGGGAATAAGCTATGTAAATGACCAGCCCTTACTCCTATAAAAGGAGGGCTTAGGTCCTTCACAATTGAGATTGGAATTTTATAGTAGAGAGACTATACTCAATTTTGGAGAGAATTTGTGAGTTTTGAGTCTTCCTCTTCTTTGCCTTATCTTGTGAGCTATGGTGAGCTTCAAGTGGTGGCACTCCATCACTTATCTTGGTTCAAGGTTCCAAGTGGCGTGAATGGCTTCTTCCAATTCTCAAAATCCAGCAAGCATCTTCTTCTATAAGTGTTCTTCTTCCCTTTTCTTCAATTTTTCATTCGGTAGTTTTGATTCCTAGAGTTTACTCCTTTTTCTACCGTTTAATTTTGTGTTTCCAGCATTGTGTTCTTAATTCTGTTTTGGTTCAGTAGCTAGCTTTTAAATTCTGTCCAGTTTTATTTCTTGTTCTTCTTTCCTTTTGTTTTGATTCAATTTGACAATACATGGACTTCCATATGAGTCTTGGTTGGTGCTTAGTTTTGGTGAGTTCTTGAATTTAGAACATTGATCCAATTCTAAAGTAAAGTGCCTTTCAAATCCAGCTCAAGTTGTTCCTAAGAATGTCAAGAATCATGTGTTCTTGTAGTTACATTCACATCAGAACATGCTCGCCGATTTAAAGGCGCTCGCCCGCAACCACGGGTTGGCGACCGGCTCCCAGACGGTTCCCAACTCGGCGGTCGAGAAGGCCATCATCCAGGGGCGATCACCGCCTAAGGCGCCCACCCAACGAAAGAAACTGGTCCTTAAGAGGCCAAAGCGGAAAGCCCCCCAAGTTGTCCAAGAGGATGAGGAAGAGGACGACGAGGTCACAGAGGATGGCCTTGTTACGAAAAGGAAGAGGGTGGCACCATCTTCTCCACCTGCCCCGCCCCCTCTTCCAGCTTCAACACCACCATCAACACCCGCTCCTCCTCCTTCATCACCAGCACCACAAGCCCCTTCACCACCAGTCCAAGCAGTTCCATTGGCCACTGCGCCACCTGCAACTGAGGCCCCAGAGCCAAATTTCTTGGAGGACCCCCCGAGCGCCTCTACACCACATATATCAGCAGGAGGGGGCCCTCCTTCCAACACTTCAGCTGCAGGAATCGCTCCAATCGGGGACGAGGTTGCTCACACCTCTCCAATCCTGATCACCGAGTCCCCGATCGCGTCGCCACGCCAAGAGGCAACCACCGAAAATATCGCTAAGGAAGGTGGCGACGAGAACCCTCAACAAGCCCCCCTGGCGCCTCTCCAAGCTGCAAATCTTTCCCTCGAGGTCACGAGGATGTGGGAACCTTTGACTGCTAAACTCAAAACCATCGCAGAAGACATCCCATCGATCATAACGAGAGCTGTGGAGAGCTCCACCAGGCGGCTACAGGATGATATCTACAACCTCAAGACCGAGAACAGCACAATGAAGGTTGAGGTGGAGAAGGTGGCCTTCAGCCTAACGCTCGCGGAAATGGAACATTCCCGAGTGGAGGATGCCCTAAACACCGAGCTTAGGCTTGCGCGCAAGGAAGCTGTTGACCTTCGCCGCAAAGTCCATGAACTTGCCCAAGAAAAAGTTGAACTTGAAAGCAGAATCGTGCCTCTACGTACCAAGGCGAGCGACCTGGAGGCTCAAATTCAAGCTAATGCCGATAAGGTACAAAGACTGGAGCAAAGGTCAATCGACCGCGAGAAGCTGCTTGGGCAAGTTGAAAAAGCAAGGGATGACGCCATGGCTGATCTCACCGAGGCGAACAAGGAAAAAGAGAAGATGGCTGCCGAGTTGACCCAAGCTCGAACGGAATCCAAGAAGGTTACTGACGACCTTCTCCATGCTCAAGAGACTAACAAACAACTCCAAAAACAGATTGAAGAGCAGGGGCAGCAGAACAAGGAGCTCAAGAAACAAGCTGAAGAGCTGGGACAGCAGAACGAGGAGCTCAAGAAACAGGTTGAAGAGCTTCAAGGACAATTTGAAGAACTTAAGCTAAATTCTGCTCAGATTCTGACTGCTGGATTCGAAGCCGCTCGGGAGCAATTTGCATGCCTATTCCCTAATCTTGACCTCAGCATGGTGTCATTAAACAATGAAGTAGTAGATGGAAAGGTCGTTCCCGCCGAAGGCTCAACCAATTCCACCCCATCTGCTTCTTTATAAGTTCACCTGTATTTACCTTGTAAAAAACTCTTGCACATGTGTTTTGAACAGTTATTCATTTCAATAGCGAGACTTGGATATTTCTTCTGACTTCTTTTGAGCGCTTTACTTTCTTTGTATGTTTAACTCTGCTACGTTTAACTTAGCGATTTTGCAAACATGACCTTTGGCGTAACTGCTTCGAGTCGATTCACACTTAAGCAATAATCGCTTTAAACAACTTGTACCCCTGAGGCACTAACCTGATCATAAGAAAAGTTCCAAGCAACGAACTGTGATTCAATCATCGGTTCAAACAACGTCCCACTTGACCCGCTTTATCAAACAAGTCTTTCAACCTTCTCGCCGTGTTTGAACTTTTCGCGATCACCTAGACCTCTTGGTAACACCAGCTTTTCTTAGCCTCAGGCTTTGGCAGTCATTTCTTTATCTGAGGCAGAAATGCCCTCTGGGATCTTCCTTTACCTCCCTGAATCTTCAGAGCTAGAGACTGGCTGGCTAGGCGTTCTCTTCGAACCTACCTTAGCCACCTTTCAAGCTTCTTCCACCCTCTTCGCCATACCTGAACTCGTTCAAGACGAGAAGGATTTTATCTTGCCTACATTCGCATACAAGCGAGAAGGTCTTTTAACTCGCCTGAACTCGCTCATCGGCGAGAAGGACTTTTACTCGCCTGAACTCGCTCATCGGCGAGAAGGACTTTAAACGGCCTTAACTCGCTCGACGGCGAGAAGGACTTTGTCTGGTGCCTCAACTTGCCCAGGGTGTACATCTCCTCCCCCCTGGATGCACTGAGGACCTTTTTTTTTCTCACGCCTGCACTCGCTCGACGGCGAGGAGGTCTTTGATGGGCCTTAGTTCGCACAACGGCGATAAGGACTTTGTCCGGTGCCTCAACTTGCCCAGGGCGTACATCTCCTCCCCCCTGGATGCACTGAGGACCTTTCTCGCCTGCGCCCGCACGACGGCGAGGAGGTCTTTAACTTGCCTCTACGTTGCCCCGGGAGTTACATCTTCTCGCTCCCAGAATCACGGAGGACTTTTCCTCTTTCTCGCCTGCACTCGCTCGACGGCGAGGAGGTCTTTCATCTGGTGCCTCCGATCGCCGATAAACGATGAGGACTTAAAAACTTAACTGGTGCCTCTACTCGCCGAAAAACGATGAGGACTTTAAAAACTTAACTGATACCTCTAATCGCCGAAAAACGATGAGGACTTTAAAAACTTAACTGGTGCCTCTAATCGCCGAAAAACGATGAGGACTTTAAAACTTTTAGAAAACACGCGACATATCTTTTCGTGCCTTAAATCATGTACGAATGACAAGGTCTTTCTTCGAAACTTTTGGAAATAACACATATGCAATCTGAAAACACCTTATACTCCGAAAACTCTTCTTTTATTGGGTGGCCTCATTAAAAACCCTCCTTAGGGAAAAAAGAGCGCCCCCTTGAAACTGTTTTAACAGAGACATTGTAATGTAATATTTGTGTTTGTCTTTACTTACAAAGCTCTTAGCTATAGTACAACTTCAGGTGTGTGGCGTTCCAGGTACGAGGGATCGCCCCCCCTTCCAGCGTCTCCAAGCGATAGGCTCCGTTCCCGAGTGCCTCGGTTATTCTGAACGGTCCAGTCCACTTGGGTGATAGCTTATTCTCCATCTCGTACTGGTGGGCCTTCCTCATCACCAGATTGCCTTCTCTAAACTGCCTTGGCATCACCTTTGAGTTGCACCTTCGCTCGACCCTTCTCTTCACCGCCTCAGCCTTCAGCCTTGCCTCCTCCCTGACTTCGTCCAGCAGATCCAGGTTCAGCCTTCTCTCTTCATTCGAGTCTTCCTCTACAAAGTTCTGGAATCTCGGCGAGCTCTCCTGAATCTCGACTGGAATCATGGCATCACACCCATAGACCAAGCTAAACGGGGTCTCATGGGTTCCTGACTGCTCGGTGGTGTGGTACGCCCAAACTATACGGGGTACCTCCTCAGCCCAACTTCCCTTGGCTTTCTCGAGCCTTCTCTTCAAACCTCTCAGCAACACCCGATTAGCTGATTCCACCTGGCCATTCGTCTGAGGGTGCTCGACGGATGCAAACACTTGCTGAATTCCAACCCCTTCACAAAGCTTCTTCAACAGGTGGCTTGCAAACTAAGTCCCATTATCTGATACCAGGCGCTTAGGCACTCCAAACCGGCACACAATGTTCTTCCATACAAAGCCTTTGATCTTGTGCGCGGTGATCTGGGCCACTGGTTCTGCTTCAATCCATTTGGTGAAGTACTCAATCGCCACTACCAAGTACTTCATCTGCCTGATCGCCAGTGGAAAAGGTCCCAGGATGTCGATCCCCCAAGTATGAAACGGCCAAGGGCTATAGATCGACTTCAACTCCTCGGGAGGTGCCTTATGCCAATCGGCGTGCTGCTGGCACTGTTTGCAGCATTGGGCATACTTCTTGCAATCTTCTCTCATGGATGGCCAATAGTAGCCTGCACGGAGAGTCCTCGCGGCCAGAGCTCGACCCCCGACGTGACTTCCACATATTCCTTCGTGGAGCTCTGCCATAACTCTCGTGCACTTCTCGCCGTGTATACATTCCAGGAGTGGGTGAGTGAATCCAAACCTGTACAGATCGCCATCAATCAATGTATACTTGCTGGAATTTTTCTTTACCTTCCTAGCTTCTGTTGGATCTAGCGGGAGGAGGCCATCCGCCAGGCACCGCTTGTACTGTGTTATCCAAGTGTCCGGCTCATGGGTGGCGCAGACCTGCATCACGTCCACCTTCTCTCCTCGACATGCTCTAATTCTTGGCGATCTCAGAGTTTCTTGCGTCAAAGACTTATGGCTTCTCGCTGCCCTCTCCGTCGACTTGCTTATCTGGAGGACCAGGTGATCTGCTACAAATGCCCTTGGCGTCTTCAGAGTTTCTTGAATCACCGTCCTCTGCCTACCCCCCTTGCCTGAACTGGCGAGCTTAGCAAGCAAGTCAGCTCGGGCATTCTGCTCTCGGGGCACATGCACTACTTCAAAAGAGACAAAGGAACTCTTCAATTCCTGCACATACGCCAAGTAAGCCGCCATTTGTGGATCTTTAGCCTGGAACTCGCCTGTTACTTGCCCTGCGACTAGCAGCGAGTCACTCTTAGCCATCAGCACCCTGGCTCCCATTTCCTTAGCCAGCAGAATCCCGGCGATCAGCGCCTCATACTCTGCTTGATTGTTGCTGGCTTTGAAGGCGAATCTCAACGATTGTTCGATCAGCACGCCGTTGGGTCCTTCCAATATGACTCCAGCACCGCTACCCTGCTGGTTTGACGATCCATCCACCGAGAGTACCCAACGGAAATTGTCTCCTTCAACCCGCGTCGCCTCTGAAGAGAGCTCGACTACAAAATCTGCAAAGATTTGCCCTTTGATCGGGCCTCGAGGCTCATATTTAATGTCAAACTCTGACAACTCCACTGCCCACTTCACCATTCTTCCCGCAACGTCAGGCTTCTTCAAGACCTTCTGGATGGGCAGGTCAGTCATCACCAGTATTGTGAAGCTGTGGAAGTAGTGGCGCAACCTCCTCGCCGAAAACACCACAGCCAGCGCAGCCTTCTCCAGGGCCTGATATCTCATTTCTGGGCCCTGCAACACCTTGCTCACAAAATAGATAGGCTTCTGAGCCTGATCTTGGTCCTGGGCGAGCACCGCACTCACCGCCCTCTCAGTCACAGCAAAATACAATCTGAGAGGGATTCCCGCCAGCGGTTTGCACAGAACCGGCGGGCTCGCCAAATATTCCTTCAGCTTGACGAAAGCTTCCTCGCACTCTTTCGTCCAAGCGAACTTGTTATTGCGCCGCAGACACTGAAAATAGGGATATCCCTTTTCTCCGCTTGCTGACACGAAGCGGGATAGGGCTGCCATCCGACCTGTCAGCTGCTGGACCTCTTTCACTGTAGCCGGGCTTCTCATCGCCAAGATGGCGGCACACTTGTCCGGATTGGCTTCTATTCCTCTTTCAGTTAAGAGAAAACCCAAAAATTTTCCAGCCTCCACGCCGAAAATGCATTTCTCCGGGTTGAGCTTCAACTTGAACCTGGCGATCGTCGTGAACAATTCTTCCAAGTCTGCAACGTGCTTGCTTTTCTCCTGCGAGGTCACGACCATGTCATCGACGTAAGCTTGCACGTTCCTTCCCAGCATTGGTGCAAGTACTCGGTCCATCAGCCTCTGGTACGTGGCCCCCGCATTCTTCAGCCCAAACGGCATCACCTTATAGCAGTAGCACGACCTCTCCGTCATGAAGGCTGTTTTTTCTTCATCCATGGGATGCATCTTGATCTGATTATAGCCCGAGAAGGCATCCAGGAAACTCAGTAGCTTGCACCCTGCAGCACTATCTACCAGGGCATCAATGCTTGGTAAAGGATACGAATCCTTTGGGCAAGCCTTATTCAGATCGGTGAAATCGACGCACATGCGCCATTTCCCGTTGCTCTTCTTCACCAGCACGACATTTGCCAACCACTCAGGGTACTGGACTTCCCTGATGTGGCCTGCAGCGAGGAGTTTCTGGGTCTCATCCTTGATCGCCTGCCTCCTCTCTTCATTAAATTTCCTCCTTCTTTGCCGCACCGGTCTCACCATGTTGTCCATCGCCAGATGATGGCACAAGAAGTCGGGATCGATCCCGGGCATGTCCGAAGCGGACCAGGCAAACGCGTCCAGATGCCGTTCAATCACCTTGGCGATCTGTTCCTGGAGATCGACCTCCAGAGATCTTCCGAGCTTGAAAACTTTCCCCCCGATCTCCTTCTCGAGCCACTGCTCGACGGGCTTGGGCCTTGATTCTCTGGCGATCACCGCCTTGGCGATTCCGAGCTCCCTTGCTTCCTCCGGGCGATTCCGCGCCTCTTCTTCCTCCAGGCCAGCATTTCTCTCCCCCAGCTCAGCATCTACCATCTCTACGTCCCTTCCGGCGGCCTCCTCCATTATCGGCGGTCTGGGCTTCACACCGGGAGGTGGGGTGGTTGTAACATAGCTCACCGATCTTTTATTTTTCAGGCTATTTTCATAGCACTTCTTCGCTTCCTTCTGATCAGACTTTATCGTGATTACCACCCCTTCCATGGACGGCAGCTTCACCTTCATGTGCCGAGTCGATGGAATTGCGCCTATCCTGTTAAGAGTGGGCCTTCCCAGCAGGATGTTATATGCTGAAGGGGCGTTTACGATGAGGTACTTGATTTTCTCCGTCCTCGACCCAGCCTCATTGGTAAACGTGGTTCTCAGCTCAATGTACCCCCTGACTTCCACCTCAGCGAACCCATACAAGCACCCTCCATAGGGCCTTAGCTAGTCAAAGGGCAATTCTAGCTGCGTGAAAGTCGGCCAGAACATCACGTCTGCCGAACTTCCTTGGTCCACCAGAACTCGGTGAACCTTCCTCCCCGCCGTGATCAACGAAATAACAATGGGATCGTTGTCGTGAGGCACAACGTCCCGAAGATCCTGCTTGGTGAACGTAATGTCCACTTCGGGCGAGTGATCTTCAAACATGTCCACTGACATCACCGATCGCGCGTACTTTTTCCTCTGCGATGCGATGCATCCACCACCTGAGAAACCCCCTGCAATGGTGTGGATCTCCCCATGGATAGGCATCTCGTGTTGCTGGGCTTCTCCACCTGCCGGCTGGGAACTCGACGCTCCTCCGGTTCTTCTGTCCAGCAGATAGTCGTTTAGGAACCCGCTCTTAACCAGATCGTCGAGCTGGTACCCTAAAGACAAACACGAGTCTAGGTTGTGGCCAAAGCACTGGTGAAACTCGCACCAGACATCCGGCTTTGACCCTAGCACCTTGTTGCCCACCTTCTCGGGCGCCTTCAATCTAGCAGATATGTTAGGGATAGCGATCAAGTCCGCTAGTCCCATGATGAATTTGTGCTTAGGCGGGCGATTGTATTCCCGGCGTGCTGGTTGTTGGCGTGCTGGCGGTTTGCGCGCTTGGCTTCTTCCCTTATTTCTCCTATCGTAAGGATAGCGAGTCCTTTGGTCCTTTCTGGCCGCCGCTGCCGTTTCCAGCACCCTCTGTGGTTGGATCCTGGTCTGGGCGCGTGGCCTGGCGGGAGCCACGCTGCCTCTCTTCTCGGCGACTTCACTCTCGTCGGCGATGTGGGCCACCGCAAGTCGCCTGACCTCAGCAAACGTCGCTGGATGAGCCCTGATCAAGGCCTCGCAGAATGGCCCTGGCTGCACGCCCTTCTTGAAGGCATAGACCAGCATTTCTTCATCCTTGGCCGGCGATCTGACCATCTGCGCTCCGAAGCGATTGAGGTAGTCTCTGAGGGACTCCCCATGGTACTGCCTTACATCAAACAGATCATAGGACACTCTGGGCGGTGCCTTGTTCACGATATACTGCTCGACAAAGATTTTCGAGAATTGTTGAAAATTAGTTATGTGGCCATTAGGCAGGCTTACAAACCACTCCATCGCCGTTCCCTGGAGCGTGCTCACGAACATCTTACAGTAGACGGCGTCCGACCCTCCCGACAGCATCATCTGTGTGTGGAACGTGGTCAGATGAGCCTCTGGATCCTCCACGCCAGTAAAAACAGCTTTAACCGGAACCACGCTCGTGGGAATTGGCGTGTCGGTAATCGCCTGAATGAAAGGCATTGGGAAAACACGAGGTGGCGTTGACGGTGCCACCTCTTCAGCTGAAGAACGACCCTGCTGCTCCTGAAGAGCTCGACGCAGCTCCTCAGCTACCTTGCTGAGCTCCTCGTTCCTGGCGCGAGAGGCGACCAGGTCTTCATGTATCCTTGCCTGCTCCACGCGCGAGGCTTCCACAGTCGCCTGCAACGAGCGCATCATTTCTGCCATATGCGCCATGGTCATGGCGGCGTCGCCTTCAGCTGCGACGGGAGCCACGGGACTGGAACGATTGCTTCTCATCTTTCTCATTAACTTCAGCGAACCACAGAAATACAGCAAATAACACTTCAACCACGAACGAATCAGCGATCAATCGGAGAAAACTCAAGAAACTGCAAGAACCCAAGAACACCGCAAACCTTCGCAGAAAACCACCAAAGAACTCGAACTTCCACCAGACAGATTGCGCGCAAGCAACAAAAGACCTCACTCCACCGATTGAAAGACAAACAAACGGCACAAAACACAAACTCACCGAACGAAACTCAAAGAAACTGCAAACGACGGTTGCACCAGCACACAACTGCGCAGAAAACCTCGAAAACTTCCACGAACTCACGCTGTGGATGGGAGCACGTTTTACACGGCCCCACGGTGGGCGCCTGATGATCCTGCCTGTTGACCGGAGCGCTGGAGAATGCCTCGTCAAAGGATCGACGTGCGCGCCGCTTCTCACTTCCGTTCCTCCTCTGGATCTATCTCAAGAACCTGCAAAGAAACGATACGGCGCCGCTGCGGCCGATCGCACTCCGACGCTCAAGTCAGTGACGGTATCACCAAATACTAAGAAAGAGAACCGTGCAAAAACTCTCTCTCACAACAGCTCTGTCACTCGCAAGCGTAAAGTGTATGAACTGAACGCGCGTACCTTAGAAAATCTGTTAAGAACTCTTATATACCTGGTGGTTTTCTCTCTCCTGGCAGTTACAGCCCTGGACACGTGGCTCGCATCCAACTGTACACGTGCCATCATCTGGAGGCTCCCTGACTTGGCGCTGCTTCTACTCTTATTTTGGTTAAGTTACTTATGCATGGTACTGCCCAGTGCATAGCTAACTCAGGAGTGCGATCTCTACTGAAACTGGCGAGTTAGGGCCTTCATACTCCTTCCCTGTGGTCTCACCGGCCGCCTTCATAATCTGCTTCTCCTTTATCTTCGGCGATGTGCTTGTTCTGGCGATCTCCGTCTGCTTGGTCGCCTGAGTCTCATCTGGCGACTTCATCCTCAACCTGGCGATCGCCTATTCTGGTAAGCTGGAGATCGGAACACGCCAACTTAACAATCGGCGACTACACGTGCCTCCCGACTTCCTTCCTAACTGCCAACCTGGCGCCTTGTCAACACGCCTACACTGTAGCAGGGTGCCACGTCATCATACCCGACCACCAGGGCGGTACATTATCTAATCAAATCTAAGTAAAGAGGAACAATCGTCATGTGGGTCATTGGAATTTGTTTCTGAAATATTTGATTAAATAAAGTAATATTAATTTGAAAAGAAACTAAAAAAAATTAAAATACTAAAAATTTAAAAAAATGGAAAAAACAGAAAAATATCATTTTATATGAAAAAAATAAAAATTTAATATTTAGTTTTAAAAAAATGTGAAAATATAAAAACATTTGGTTTCTATTGTCTTAAATATATCTTATTTCTTTAAATAATATTAAAAAATAATAAATGTTTTTAGATATAATTATATTTTAATTTTAATTTTAATTTTAATATAAGACAAAAGAAAATAATCTTTGGATTCCGATAAGACCAAATTGTTATTTATATGTTGGCACTAAAAGGGCCACAGGAAAAGTTTTTTGCACCTAGAAATTGAGGGAGGGCAAATTTTTATTTTTAAACCTAGGAATTGAGAGATGGGAAATAGGGGACAGCCGCAGCAAAAGAAAGAAAAAGGAAGCTAAAAACAGAGAACACACCAAAGGGAGGAAGTCGAAGGAGTTTTTTCTTCTATCATCCTGGAGGCAACGAAAAGCTTGAGAGGTAATTTTTCTTTAACGTTAACTGTAAGCATTCTGTCAAAGTTACCACCTATATACTACCGCCCTCATCGTTGGAGAGAAACGGGATTGGAGGAGATGCTATGGTACAGTGGTCGTGCATTACTACATTTGCAGAGAAGAAAAGTTGGAATTGGGTGCTTGGTCATGTATAAGAATGTTGCTGATGTTTGATACAAGGGTCTTGTGATGAATTTTATTGGTTTTTCGTTTCAAGAACTCTGGTTCTATCGGAGACCCCAATGGTAGGCCATAATATAATATTCAATGGTATAAATATATTACACCTTTTATAAGAAATGAATGGGAAAAGGAATATTAATATGTCTTTTATTATGAATGAGCTCATGTGATGCAGTGCGGTTTAGTTTTTTTTTTCTCCCATACGTGTTTCGTTTTCTTTCTCTCATGTTAGCTTATGATGTTACATTCAATTATATATATATATATATAATTGAATGAGTGTTTTCAAGTCCTTGACCAGTATCTATTTATTTTTATTTTTTTATTGATTTGAATTTTTTGTTGTTAATGTAGTGGACACTTGCTCTGCTTCACCATTTTCTGCCATGTCAATTGACTCAAGTTTTACTGCATCTGAAAAATATGAAAGAGTAGGGCCTGATTACTTTGGGTATTACTCTTCTGAAATTGCAAATCTATTGTCACAAGATGAGGATGTATTTCCTGTTTCTGACAAAATCCCTGAGTTACCTAAAAGTAAATATGAAGAGGGAAGAAAAAAGAGTTTAGTCAATCAGGGTGATAACTCTGGTCCGCTATTTAGTAATGGGGTTGGAGCTGGGCTTTCAGACTTTAGAAAGAACAGATTAAAATCCCTGCTCAGACAGGGTGTTATTTCTCTTTCATCTGAAGTTGATGAGGTACATTAAGTCATCTTGAACCTCTTCCTTTTATTACTCGATATTGAAGCTGTCGATGACTCAATGCTGTAACTACTTCCTTTATTAGTAAAATAGAACTTACGGGTTTGAATTTTGTACTTTTCAAAAAATCTTGATAATGTGATATTCCCATTAATCGTGTTTTTTTCTTCTTTATTTCTCATTCAATCATTTATTAAGAGGGGTCTTTTAATAAGATTTTTAATTTATGACCCTTCATATGAAGATCACATGATAATCAATCAGCGATATAACTCAATCTACATCAACCTTAGCATGTAAGATTGGGATGCAATTTTTAAAGGTCAATCATTTTCCAGGCTACCTATTCCCCTTCCCTTGATTCCCTTCACCTCCATATCCCAAATGACTACATGATATTGATGAAGGATTTAATTTGGGAAATTCTAATTGTGAATATTTGATTATTTCTATTCAGTTTATCCTCATGCCTTCCATTTCAAAATTTATGCATGTGGTTTACTATCTTGTGTAAATGTACGGTATTTAGACATGTTACTGACTATTTAAATGAAAAGTAGGTAGTAGAGCCCGTTTTTGCGGCATATCATTTGCAATCCAAGATAAAATGTAAATCAGACTCCTTGAACGATACAGTGATTGCATCTGATGATGTAGTGCAAGGTCCTAGGAAAAAGCTAAAGGTGTCCTCATCTTCATCTTCAACCAGGTTTCTTCAACAAACTTCTAATGTCAATCCTCAATGCAATACCAAGGTATAATTTTTGTCTTGGATTTTTTATTTGATTTGGTCTTTTCTTTTCTTTCCCCCTCAATCATAAAATTTTAGTTGGATAAATATTTGTGCTTACCATTGATGTGGATTCCTCCTCTTCATTTCCTTTGTGCTTTTCCAAAAAGGCTAAAGTTTTTTAATAACAAAAAATGACTAATTTGCATTGAGAATTGACCACTGAGCCTCACCATTTAACCTATTTACGTAGAAGATAAGATGATGAATTCAGCCATGTTTTGTTTATGACTATGCATGGGTTTGGTCAATAATTTAAAATGAAATTCAATAGTAGTTGATGTAGTAGCCATGGTTTTAAATTGCAGTTATGTTATTGTAGGATACACCCAAACCACAATCAGATGGGATTATAGCTTCATTAATTAGAAGAATCAATACTAGTCTATGGTTTTTTCTAATTCATTCATCTTCTCTCTTATAACTTGAGTCCAATTTTCATGTTTTCTGGGATGACACAAGAATTTTTGTGGCATCAATGACCACAATAAAACTTCAATGTCTATTAGAGAGATTGTTAGTGCAAACTTATTGAGAAATATGATATTTAACACAATCTTTTTCAATTTCTGAGCATAATGGGTAAATTCTCAGTAACACTTTTTTTGTAAGGAATTTGTCTTCATTTTTCTTACTACCAAATGGTTCTATCTTTGTGTCAAGTGCTTGCTCTCCTTGAAGTGGAGGGTTGACAAAAAAGGATTATGTTTTGTAAAATATGGCATCCATTGTGATAAAGAAATAATGACTATGAGAGTGATAACATTTGTACCTTTATTTTTTAGAAGGTTATCCAAGAAAGATAGATTTAAGAGTTCTAGAATCTAATTTATTTTGATTAGAATGGAGAGTCAACAAAAATAACATAGGCAAAGACCTAACACGATAGATTTGACACTAGGGAAAAAGAGAGCTAAAGACAATATAGATTCAATGGGAATAATGCCATTTAAGACACAAGTGGATAACCATTAATGTGATATGTGACGATTATTGTTATCAGTATCGGATAACGGAAAATATCGAAGACTAGAAAATCCTTTATGAAAATATATGGTGGAAGCATTGCGAATAAAAATAAAATAAAATATATCCACATAGATAATAACAAAAGTATAGTATATAAATATGGATAATTTAAAAGAAACCAAAAATATAATTGTAATTGAAAATAATGAAAGACAATGAATAACTATCATGTCTTAAGAAATTCAAATAGCAATAGAATCAAATTAAAACACCACAAATTTCAAGTTCAAAACTTAAAATACAACCACACATAAGGAAGGAGTTGTTGGTTCAAGGGTAGACTTGTAGTTTGTGGTGGCAATTGCAATAGTGGTAGCAACAACATCAACAAAAACAGTGGCAATGCCATCGTCAAGACTACACAAAAATAAAGGAGACCGATTGTTCAATGTGTCTAGGATGGCCTAGGTCAATGTTTTGTTGTAGTTTTAGGCAGAGTTGTATGGCCAACTCATCTTTTTAAAAGAAAAAACACTTAGGTTGACTCTGTAGGAAAACTAAGAAGAAAAGAAAGAATATTAGGGTTTTCACTATCTCAGGTTGCGTCACGTAGATCCAAGGCTTCTTCTTTGTTTTGCATGACCGTTGCCGTTACTCCTTCGTTTTGCATGACCACCTGGCTAGTCCTTCATTTCTCATGACTGCTGCTAGTACTCCTTTGTTTCGCACGACTGCCATTCTACTCTTTCATTTCTCATGATTGTCGCTACTACTCCTTCGTTACACATGATTGCTGTTGCTACTCCGTTTCGCAAGGTTGTCGTTGCTACACCTTTGTTTCGCACGATTGTCATTGCTACACCTTTGTTTCACATGATTGTCATTGGTACACCTTTGTTTTACATGGCTACCATTGCTATTCCTTCGCTTCGCACAAGAACCACACTACTTCGTTTCGCACGAGGGTCGTGTTGTCACATCACAACATCCACCATGTCTGTTCCAAGATGCTATTGTGTGAAACCCAAAGCATCCACGAAGGGCTTTACGGAAAATTCGCATCACCATTACCATGTTGCGGCAAGCTATAACGCCACCATCGATTTTTGCCATAGTATCGCAATAACATATTTTTAATAGCTGTAGTGACAATTAACACTTCTTCCCTGTAAAGAGAGCTTTAGCTACTTTTAAGGGATGGTGATTGATGGAGATCTCCTTGGCTCCATGCTAGTTCTTTGGTTGAATTGGTGATTTGATGGAGAATGTAGCGGAAAGTGGAAGATAAATTGGGTAGTAATGACCGTGAGCTGTATGCAAAGAGGAGATTAGGTTGCTTTGAAGAGGTTAGGCCAACTTCAAGCTAGTTCTCTAGGCTAGTTCACTAGGCAAAGTAATGAAAAGAGAGTTGAGACTCAAAGAGAAAGGTTGGAAGAAATTCAACAACATTTCATTATAATATTCAAGTCTGAATTTTACATGGTGCATATGTCCATTTATAGATGAAGCTTGCAGGCCATGTTTATAACCCTAACTTGCATGCTAGGGTAGAAACCCTAACTTGCCGCCCATGCCCTCCCAAACCTTTAACTTGGAGTGCAAGCTTCTCATAGGGTTAGGGTTAAGCATGTGCTTCATCTTAGGTTTATGGTTTGAAGCAAACCCCTCCTTTGTGATTTAGGCACCTCATCCTACTCTATTTAGCTCAGAATACAAAGTTGAAAAATAGTTCGACACAAAATACAAGGTTGTAAAACCTTACACTACTCTATACATGTATGTACAAGGCTTAAGAGAATGAGATTTATGTATTTTTGTTTCCTCTTATGCATTTCTCTTAGCCCGAGTTGGTGGTGACTTGATGGACCTCCATCAACGATTCTTTCTTTTTGTAGCCTCATTTTGTTGTGGAGTGTAACACATGTTAGTTTATGGACAATCCTATTAAGGGACATAAATTTAGACAATTCATGATTACATATTTAGTACAATTATTGGACCTAATTCTTTTGATGATTTTTCCAAATTCAATTTTGACTAGACTGAAAAAATTAACAAAGATTTGAAATGCCTTAAATTTTTATTTCTATGTGACGTGGGTATAATCATCAGTGGATTCTAAACAAGTAGTAACAATCCGTTTGCCCACAAAGATAGGTTCTAAACAAGTCTCTAAACATCAGTGGATTAAATCAAAAACGAAATTACTCTCTTTAGTGGTGGTGCTTTCACATTTAGCAAATATCATAATTGAAAGACTCACTAGACTCTTTGGTAAATAGGCGGGTGAACAATGATTTGATGAGGTTGAATGAGGGATGTACAATTCTTTTATGATGAATGCCATATTTTCGAATTTGCCCATGTTTCTATTGTTGCTAATTGGCTTATGGACCTCACTTGTTTTGTTTGGGTCCTTGGACTTTAACACATAGAACTTTGCTCCTTAGTAGTTAAAATCATCTTCCTCGTGCCAAGGTCCTAAAAGACATAAGAAGCAAATAAGTTATTGAACAATTCGAGTCGTTTGTAAGTTTATGTATAAAACACCTTTTAATTTAGGAGATGATTCGAACACTATTTTTGGACCTACAAATGGGTATACTATATCTATTTGCAACTTAAATGAGTTGTTCTTCATTCATTTAACCATATGAATTAGAAAACATAGGTGTTGGAATCATGTGATCATTGCTTCTAAATCAAGAATCCAAACACCCTGAGCTACATGCCTAGTCGTATTGAATGGACTCTTACCTCTCGTGGACATGGTATATGATCTAAAGGATTCACTCATTGATTAAATCATTCTCAAATGATCAAGTTCTTCCTTATAGGTTTTGATATCAAGATTTGATTAAGGAGGAGCACTTGGTTAATTAATTTCTTCATGTTTTGAGGTAATATTATCGGCCATTTTTGTGAGGTTCCTTTGTTGACTTTGATGTGCTCTAGTACTTTGCTCTCTCGTGGAGTTTGAAGCATGTTTCCTTGGTATACCTAGATCTTCTAGAATATGAGCAATATGATCCATGGCTGCCTTTTGGAGAGGGCTTTCTTCCATTATTTGATGATCTCTTGACAATCCTTTTTTCCTATTGCCATGATAGAGCTTGTGTTGGTCATTCCTCAAATCAATAACTCTTATGATTTTCTTTTCCTTTAAACAATATACAAAATACTTTTTTGTACTTGTATTGGGTCATATTCATGGTTTATTCCACATAGGAATTTAAAGATTCTTTTTACTTGAAAATGATTAATCTGAATGAGAGAATATTTATTCAATTCATTGATTAGAAATAGCATATCAACCTCTATACATAGAGAACTCTAACCCTAAGGTAATGGTTACAAAGAGATCTCTAGAATTTTCTAATAGCTTATAACAATATACTTAATATCTTACGAGCAACACTCCCCCATGAGTTGGTGAACGGATGGATATCTATCATTCCCAACTTGCATGTGAGATCATGAGATTGTTTAGTGGGACGACCTTTTTGTAAACATATTTGTTAATCAAAGCCTATACGGGACATAAAAAGTAATGATAATGTCGCTATCCAGTTTCTCTTTAATAAAGTGTCAATCTATCTTTATGTGCTTGGTCTTATCATGATGAGTTGGATTGTGAACAATGTTAGTAGCTGATTTATTATCATAATAAGTAATCATAGACTCTTCGCATGTCACTTTAAGATCATTTAGAATAATTCTCAGCCATAACAATTCACATACCCCAAGTGCCATAATTCGAAATTCAATCTTTGTATTGCAACAACATTTTGTTTCTTCTCCAAGTCACCAAATTTTCATCCAAGAACATGCAAAATATCCTGAGGTGGATTTCCTATCTGTGATAGACCCTACGTAATATGCATCAACATATACTTCGATTTTTAACATTTCATTCCTCTTGGATTTGTCTTGAAATATTCTTGGACTAGGTTAGGTTGCTTTTGTCTCCTTTGGTATTGTATAAGAAAGATTGCTTTGCAAGTTGATATACATCACATTAATTAGGAAGAGAACATAAACTTTGGAACAAAAAAGGTGTGTCCAAGACGATAATGGATAATCCGAGAGGACTCAAAAGTAATGCAACACTGTAGACAAGAGGTAGCCATTTTTCTACTTATAGTATCCTTAGTTCCTTGGTTGTTAAAGCAATAAAACCTTCCTTATTCCTTAATAGTTCCAATCGTCCTCTCTGTGGCAAGATCCTTAAAAACACAATGAAGGTTAGAGAACAATTTAGGTCATGAGTAAGTTTTAGAATTGAAATAAGGTTATTAGAAAGTTTTGGAACATAAATGACATCTTTAAGGCCGAGGGATGACAAAAGAGAAATATTGCCATGTCTAGTTATTGGGATATGGGTCCCTTGGCGGTAGTTATGTGGTTACCAGAAAGAGATGAATAAGGGGTCATATGGGTTGTTGCACTAGAGTTCTTATATAAATTTTAGAAGCATTCAAAGAGGAATTGAAGAGTTCTTATATAAATTTTAGAAGCATTCAAAGAGGAATTGAGTTCTTTCTCAACAGTCATGGTTAAAGATCACAAGGTGGCTTACTGGTAGACTCCATAATTGATTTTAGAAGTTTAATTTCAAGATGTATTGCAGGCATAAGAAGATGAAAGAATCTTGCAAGATTTT
The DNA here is from genome assembly GCF_000499845.2 of Phaseolus vulgaris. Taxonomy (NCBI): domain Eukaryota; kingdom Viridiplantae; phylum Streptophyta; class Magnoliopsida; order Fabales; family Fabaceae; genus Phaseolus; species Phaseolus vulgaris. The sequence goes on along the minus strand of NC_023752.2, from coordinate 33,313,818 downwards.
CCAGAATATGAAGTTGCTTGATAGGCCTTTTGCATGGGTTGTCCTTTTAATTTTGCTAGACGATTGATAGCTTTCTGCTTTTCATGTAGCATGAAGCATTAATGTGGTTAGATTTCTTACAATGAAAGTACTAGTGATCCTCCTTGTCTTTTAAGTTGAGTTTTATATTTCCAAAATTTGAAGTCCCAAGTTTGGAAGCCTTTCCAATGAACATGGTAGTTCCTTCAGCGGATGACTGATTCATCATAATCATTCAACGAGTCTTCTCACCTCAGACAATCCAAAAGACTTCAGAAAGAGAAGAAAGTCCTTCCTTCCTAAGAATTTGTGCCCTAACAGGGTCATATTCAGGATTTAATCCTGATTAGAACTTTAATATCTATATCATTCAACGAACTGAGAAGAGTTACGAGTATATGAAAAATTATATTCATAGATCTATGCATGCATCAACACTTAGTTTCTAGGGTGAGGTTTGGAAGCCTTTCCAATGAACATGGTAGTTCCTTCAACGGATGACTGATTCATCATAATCATTCAACGAGTCTTCTCACCTCAGACAATCCAAAAGACTTCAGAAAGAGAAGAAAGTCCTTCCTTCCTAAGAATTTGTGCCCTAACAGGGTCATATTCAGGATTTAATCCTAATTAGAACTTTAATATCTATGTCATTCAACGAACTGAGCAAGAGTTACGAGTATATGAAAAATTATATTCATAGATCTATGCATGCATCAACACTTAGTTTCTAGAGTGAGGTTAGACCAACACTTCTAGGAGAAGACAACTCTAAAGAGAATTTTGAACAAGTAAAAGTGTCTCAATTGGACATCATTTCATTATTCAAATCAAAGTTAAAAAACATGTACAAGAGACTCCTATTTATAGGAGAAAGTCTCTCAAAACCTCTGAAATGAGAGTGTGACAAGTGTCACCACCTTATAGGTGCAAATACTCTCCGTTGAGGAGAAGACATGTGGAGCGTCATGCCTTTCTTGCCTACATTTCTATTTGCACCCCTCTTTTACTATTTTACACTTACTTTCTTTTCTATTTACATCCTTCTATACTTTGACCCAAATACAAGGCCTAAAACTTCCTAACTCCTCTATACAATTTTTAGAAGGTTAAGAAGAAGAAAAAAACTTTACAATATCTTCAGTAAGTCTCAATCTTCGTCCATCTTCTTAGCCGAAAGTTTCGAGGCCGAATGGTTTTCATCAAAGATAGTCATCCTTCTCCACATGATCATCATTTTCATTAATGTTATCATCTCCTCCATGACCTACGCGATTATTTGCAATTGGAGGAGCCTCCAAAAAATCCATAGGTGCAACAACACCACCAATAGCATTTTCATCTTCTCCAACTTCAACTAAGATGTCTTCATCTTAAGTATCTAAAGTTGAATTTGCTTCATTCTCCTCCATAGTCTATTCACCATAAGAAGCAATATCATCAATGTTGTAGTCATTTGTTTTCCTAACATCATAAATATGGCACCATTTTTTACAACCCACTAAATTATTATCTTTAGCTCTTCACTCTTTTCTACATTAAATGGAATATCATTGTTGTAGAAAAATAGAGCAATTACTTGACATGCATCCTCCCTTTCACTTTTCTTGTAGGTTGACCTTTTCTTGAAATTACTTGACGAGTCCTCACTCTTTTTCCTGGCTTAGTCTTTTTTTGAGCATTTTGAATCACCTATTCTACTTCCTTATTCTCTTGATTTTGATTTCTTAATCAAATTTTCCTCCAGCACATAAATCACATCCAACATTATTTTTTTAACATTCAAGAACTTCTATACATGCTCCAACATCCTCTGAAGTTCCTATTAGATGGTGCTTCAATTGATAAATTCCACCCATCAATACTTTCTCACAATATTTACATTTCACATTTCACATTTCTTGCTTTCCCATCAATTGAAATACCCTTGCTCCAATTCCACTTTCGCTTCTAGGAGCTCCACTTGAACCACCTCATGGCATTTTTTTCCTTCAAATTCTAAATAAACTGAAAACTCCAACAATAACATAACATTTGAGCAGAACAACAAAAAGAAACGAGAAGGATAACAAAAGAAGTGACCAGAGAGTGAGTAGGATATAAAGAGCGAGCACCACTGACTGCAAAGGCAACATCGACAAAAATGGTCATGACTCTTAAGCCTTGTTAGGTCGGCAGCAATGAAGCTTTGTGCGAGTGCCCTGATGGTTGTTGGTGATGGCAATGATGATGTTCAATAGTAGCAACAATGGTGACGATGATGTAAACATCAAGAGTTGTGTGAACAAGTGTTGGGCCCTTTTTGGGTTGGGTTAGGTAAGCTTTAAGCCAAGAATGGGTTGTCAAACCTGAGCTTCACAAGACTAGAAGGATTGACGTGGCCCATGATCTCATGATTTGATGAGCTTCATTGAGATCTCGTAGCGATCTGTGCCTCCTGCGATCTAGCTTCCTTGTTAGCTTGTGGTGTGCTACGTACTTGCAAGATTGTGCAATATTGGGACTTTACTCACGATTTTGACAACATTGGTGCCATAAATAGTCCATACTCAAGCCTTGTGCTTTTAGTTAAAAAGAAAGATGGAAGTTGGAGATTGTGTATGGGCTACAAAACCTTAAATGAAAGAACTATTTTAAATAAGGTCTTTATTCCTATGATTGAAGAACTATATGGAGCTAAATATGTTTCTAAAATAGACTTAAGGGCATGTTGTAATATTCCTTGGCGGTTCTTTGTAAAATAATCGTTTGGGTGGGGACTTATAAAGACATCGTAAGCAAGACCCATATTGACAAATAACCAACTTGCAATGTCTTAAAATATTGTTTTCAATTATAAATTATTGAATCGTCCATTTGGATATATAAAAATTCATCAATTTGAAAAGATCATAAAACGTGAAATTTCAAAATTATTTTTGAGATAGTTAACTTGCCTTTATTGAAAAGGTTACACAAGTTACTTGTTAGCAACACCTAACAACTTTGAATACGTACTACATTTGTAGAAATACAAAATAGCTAAGTACATACTGTACTGGATCCTTGTCAAATTTATAAATATTAAAAAAATTGACCCATTTTTGCCTCCCATTCAAGATACTTCTTTGGATCAATTGTGCCATAAAACTTTGGGATCTTCATGTTTGGCTTTTGCACTTTGTATCAGAAGGAGTCCCCCACTTTTCTTAAAGTCTACAATCTATTTTCTCATTGCTTCCATAGTTAGAAGAACTTTTGGATGCTTTCTATTTTTCAAAATAATACTTATCCTGTTCAAATTTTCTTTTTCTTGAAATTGTTTCCTTTCTTCATCAAATTGTCTATCTCGTGAATTTTTCTTTCAATTGTTCATTTTCCAACTTGTATTTGGAGGCATGAGGAGAAAGAGTAGAAGAAATACTTGACATTTTCCCTATAAAATCCAAAAAGAACTAAAACAACACAATAGTTACAAATCAACAGAACTAGAAAATGTATCCTATGCCTTACAAATCAACAGAACTAGTTTCTTAGATTATATTAGGTACGATCAAAGATCAATAACCTGAACTAAGGAGCCAAATCAAATAGGAACAAAGAGAAGAGACTACTGATAATATGAGATTAAGACACCCACCATGATGTGATTCCAATAGCCACATAGAACAAGATTCTTGACACTTTGAGGAATCACCTTGAGCTGGAAAATGTAGAGGCACTTTCTTAGAAGTTGGATCATGGTTCTAAGATCAAGAACTCACCAAAACAAGTACCAAATCCCAAACTCATTTGGATGAACCAAATATTGTCAAATTGAATCAACAAAGGAGAAGGAAAAGAATAAACCGAACAGAATTGAACTTAAAAACAAAAGAACCGAACAGAATTTAAAAACTAAACAGAATAAAGGTGCTGGAAAAATTAAAGGAACTGAAACAAAAACAACTCAAAACTCAAGGCAACAAGAACAAATTGAAGAAGAAGAAAGGAAGGAGAAGAGAATGCTCATGAAGATGGAGGAATGGTTGGATGATCACGCCACTAGAAGAATGGATGCTCCTAGATGAGTGTGGAAGCCGCCACTTGAGGAAACCATGGTCCTTCAAGATAAGACTAGAGAAGAAGCTCAAAGCTCTCCAAATGCTCACTCCAATTTTGAGTATAGTTTCTTTAGATAAAATTCAAATCTCCATTTTACAAAGGAAGCACCTCTATTTATAGCCTAAGGTGCTGAAAAATAGGTGGGAAATTTCAAATAAACTCATTTGAAATTCCCACCAAAAACAAGTCACATGGGAGGTGTGACCTTTTTCTACTATGACACCTCCCAAAAACTATACCTACACCACTCTCCTAAGTCACATGGACAATGTGACTTTATTTTACATTTTCACACACCTTTATTTAATAACCACACCTCCTAAAACTATACAAGAGTATTTCAAAGCTTGGCCTTGCCCCTCATGGGATGGACTTGGGCTCTTTGGGCTTTGGCCTTCTTGGGCTTGGGCTTGGGCTTTGGGCTTGGGCCTCATCTTTATTTTATGTCTTCTTTTAATTTTGAGAAGACTAGAAGGAAGAACTTCAAATGTGAGGGTGGATGTCCTCTTCCTCCATTAATAAAAGCCTCCTTTATTTGATTCTCATCATACTCCTCGAGTTGGAGAGAATTCGTCCACGAATTCTGAATCCCTGCATATAACAAAGTCAGTTTAGTTTTACAATTAAAAGTGGAAGAAAAATGTAAACATGACTTAGCATTTGTAAATAATGGGATTTCAGAAAAGGAGGTTCTATAAATCGACCAAGTTGGAAAAATTTGTTTGGGAATGATGTGATGTTTTGGAAAAAGACCTCTTAAATGGTGACAACCATTAGGAGGTATGAAAAAATCATCCCTAACATTTTTTAACCAAGATGGTGGTGAAATAGGAACCTTGTGTAATGAAAAAGATAAGGAAGGAAAACACCTTGGAGGTGAAAGGATAAGACCCATGTCAACTTGGCCTTCTTTGTCTTTTTCTTGTTTACTTGTGGTAGGTGGGTGAGTTAGGTCTTGTTTTACCTTGTTGATCTTTAAGATTTGCTTTTGTGGACAATGAAGAGCTATGTGCCCAAAACCTAAACATTTAAAACATTTGATATTTGAAGTTTTGGTAGGTGACTTAGGAGTAGAAAGATTTGTAGTAGAAACTTTGTTTGGAAACATGGTTTGTTTGGAAAAATTGGAAGGAGAAATTTTGTTTGCATCCTTCCTAGAAGAGTTGTAGAAATCATCATCATGAGTATTTTTGAAAGTTTTGTTCAAAAGATATGATTCTACCTTGATGGCTTTGCGAAACACGCTCTTTAAAGAAGAATATTCTTTTAATTCTACAAAATCTCTAATATCTCTTTTCAAACCACGTACAAACCATTTAATCTTTGACTCTTCATTAGCAAGCATATTCATTTTAGTCAAAGTTGTTTCAAAATCTTTAAAGTATTCATCTACCATCCTATGTCCTTGAGGAAGCCTTTGGAACTTCAACAAGTGTTCCTTCCTAGAAGGAGGAACAAACCTCGCGCGCATACACTCTTTCAAAGCATTCCAAGAAACCACGGGAGGTTTCTTGCGATATATAATGTCCATTACAATTTTATGCCACCATTCTTTGGCATAGCCCAAAAAGGATAAAGAAACTAATCTAAGTTTTTGGTCATCTTGGACCTTATACACATGAAAATAATGGTCAACCTTAGTCTCCCATTCTAAATACACATTAGGATCACTATCACCATTAAAACTAGGGACTTTTTTACAAGCAATGTTGAACACTTGATGATATCTTTGGTCACGGTTATAGCTCTCTTCATGAGAATGATGATGATGCCACCTTCTTCTATGTTCTTCTTCACCAAGGACTGAAACTTTGCAAGGAGAATGCTGCTTGTAATATGCACCACTTGAATAGCCAGCCATTTTGCAAATAAAAAACAGCAAACACACAAAAACAGCAAACAAGTTAAGAAACAAAATTAGCAAAAACAGTGAGCTTGGCAATGAAACTGCCGAAGTGAAATGAGGCTGAAAAAAAGAGATCACTCTCAAAGAAATAATGTTCTTGCACCAATCTGATCTTGAGGCCTTGGAATCCTCAAATGAAATATGTCAAAGCAAGCACACCAATCTTAAGAGCAAACCACCACAAAACCAAAGAAACAATAAAGACAAACAAGAAAAGGTATAAGCAAGGAAAGGTAATTGCAAAAGGAATACTATATGTGAGACAAACTCAAAGAATAAGAATGAAAGACAATCAAGAAAATAAAGAACTCAATGAGAAAAGTAGGCACACAAAAGAATACCTAAGGAAAAGCACTAGAGTAGATGAAGAAAACAAAAATTTTAGCTACTGGAAATTTTTTTTTTTATGCAAACTGTGTTTGATATTCACTGATTTAACTGGAACGTTGTAGAGCGAACTGGATTATGAAATTTATACCACAGAAACTTCAAGATGTTAACTCAAAAATGGCACTGGAATCAATTAAAAACAGTAAGCCAATTGAGAGAAATAAATTTTTTAAAATCACTGCCAGATTACCGTATTTTTTTGGGCAGGAATGTACACTTTTTTTATTTTATTTATCATTTTTTGTGTACTTCATATTTTTGAATGATTCTTTTTTCTATTCTTTTCTAACACTTTGAATATCTCAAATCCAGAATTTCAGAATTTTACAGTACGTAAATCAGTTGCAATAAGGAAAAACAGTAAGCACTTTTTTCAGAAACAGAGGAATCCTAATAGGAATAAAAAACAGGATGATGAACTAGCAAAGACATAATAGAAAATGATGTAGTGGAACTTGTATAGGTCTAGAATACAAGTATGAACTCAATTCTAAAAAGAAAATGCACAAAGGATCAACATCAATTCAGAAAATTATATGACACCAAAGCAAGAAACAATCAAAACAATAAAAGTACTACTAGAAGTAATGACATATATGGAATAACATGACTAAGACACAACTTGACATGATTCAAAAATTAAAAGACACAACACAAATTGTAACAAATGAAAGGAAGCTTAAGGTAAACTCTAGGAAGGATAATGCCATTCCAAAAGAGCAACCATACTCATAAGAATTATGAGTGCCATAAACCTTTCCACAAACACTTGGAGCAAAAGAAAAACAGCAAGAATACTCAATTAAAATTCTAAAACAGCAACTAAAATTGCAAGAAATTAAAAAGAGCTCTTGAAATTAAAGTGCACACAACTCAACAATTAACAAGAATGAACCTAAGACTCATGATACCACATGATGTGATTCCAATAGCAAGATATAGATGATTCTTTGACATTTTATGGAATCAACTTGAGTTGGATATAGCTTAGGCACTTTTAATAGAATTGGATCAATGTTCTAAGTTTCAAGAACTCACCAAAACTTGCACCAAACACCAAACTCACATGGAAGACCCATTTCTTGCCAATTGAACCAATTAAAAGATGTAAAAATGCAAATGAACCGATTAAATTGCTTAACAAATGAAATGAACCGATTAAAATGCTTCAAAACTGAAATGCACCGAACAAATCCAAGGAGAAAGAAGATGAACCGATTGAAACATGAAAATAAGCAAGAACACCGAATAGAAAGCAAGAAAGGAACCTAAGACATGTTTAGGAATTCAAATAGGCACGGAAATGGAATGAGAAGATGGAGAAGAAAGAGGACTTATGTGGTTGTAGTTCTTGGTTGATGAACACGCCACTTGAAGTGTGAATGCTCCAAGATAAGTGTGCAATGCCGCCACTTGAGAGAACCAAGGCACTCAAGATGAGACTAGGAAGAGGAGAAATCAAATCTCACTCACTCAATCACCAAATTGGGAGAGTTTCTTTAGATAAAATTCAAATCTCCATTTTACAAAGGAAGCACCTCTATTTATAGCCTAAGGTGCTGAAAAATAGGTGGGAAATTTCAAATAAACTCATTTGAAATTCCCACCAAAAACAAGTCACATGGGAGGTGTGACCTTTTTCTACTATGACACCTCCCAAAAACTATACCTACACCACTCTCCTAAGTCACATGGACAATGTGACTTTATTTTACATTTTCACACACCTTTATTTAATAACCACACCTCCTAAAACTATACAAGAGTATTTCAAAGCTTGGCCTTGCCCCTCATGGGATGGACTTGGGCTCTTTGGGCTTTGGCCTTCTTGGGCTTGGGCTTGGGCTTTGGGCTTGGGCCTCATCTTTATTTTATGTCTTCTTTTAATTTTGAGAAGACTAGAAGGAAGAACTTCAAATGTGAGGGTGGATGTCCTCTTCCTCCATTAATAAAAGCCTCCTTTATTTGATTCTCATCACACCATGTATGAGTTAATTTGCCAAATCAAAAGAATCAATAGAAAATCTTGCATATAGGTTTTAGAAAAATATGATTTACGCATTTTAACTACTTTTTCTTATGCAATTAACATATATATGATTCAGTTATTGAGTTCCAAAGTTAAACATAACATTAAGTTATGATTCAAGATAAGATTTGAACACTTAATTCTAATGTTTTAAATTAATCAATCAAGTCATAAGTAAGCTCAAACTAATATTTGATCAAAACTTGTTATGTTGGAAGCAATTCCTTCAAACTAAACAATTTGTTACATGTTAAGTCAATTTGCCACAGATAATTCTGTTTTCAGAGTTTCATCCTGACAAGTGATGTTGTGATCGAGGTTAAGTCAACATTTTTTGAGTTTCAGAATATAAGCTAATAACCCTAAAATCAGGTTCAAACAATTATTATTTTATTGAAGATGTCATTTGTGGATGCAGTATAGGTTACCCTCTCCATACTAAGTCTAAGGGTACACACTATAATTCATGCTCAGAAATTTCCTTGTATTCTTAATTCATACAATGTTACTTGCACAATATGCTTCCAAAGGGGAACTAACTTTCATACTTTCATCCATTTCTTTTTAAATTTTTAGATTAGTGATGATGTTCAATTCCTACTAGAGAATGATAGTGTGGAGGTCGTGGAGATGGTGAAGAAATATTCCAACGAACTCTCTAAAACTGTAATTTTTCTTGAACTTCTGTGTTTCCAAAGTTACTATATCCTTAAGTAGTGTTTGGTATTTTTGCATTCCTATGAATCGTGTTTCTTACTAAATTTATATTTGTTAAATCATATTTTCTAGGTATTTTGTGAATTATGTTTCTTTGGAATGTGGTAAATATGTTTGATATGTTGAAAATATTCTCAGGAATGAGACATAATCTTAAAGAAATTCCCTTTGTTGAAATCTTGGATTTCCACCCTCTCTCATGAGGAAGTTTTAGTAAGAAGCTTAATATAATAAAAAATTTCGAATTAATGCTGGATTGTTGTAAATAATTTTTAAAAGTGTCACACCAAAAGTAAGAATTTAACATACTTTAACTGAAGATTTCTGAGAAACTTAAAGAATCCATTTACGAAACACTGCCTAATGTCTTGTATGAGTATCAAAATCATAGTAACTAATGTTTGATTCTATTCCTTAAAACTATGATACTGAAGCATTTGTTTTACATTATATAATATGCTATCTAATTGGTGTTTAATGTTTACTCTTAGCTAGGGTATATGGAAGAAAAACTTGAGTTGCTTCTGGATACTATAATGTTCAAGTGCAGGTATTTTGTGATACTTTTATACCGGATATTTAGAGGAATAATAAATCTTTGTTGCATACTTATTGGTTTAAGTATTTTGATATACAGATTTAGATCAATTGGCACTAATATACAAGACAATAGATCTAATGCCATTGGTGGATTTTATTTCATCTCTTTTCAACAAAGTCCAGTGTCGGTTTGAAATCTACAATTATGATCGTGCTCATAAAACATAAAATTGATCCTTAATGTAATAGTGTATTAGAATTTTGAAATTTTGATTGTCTCTTAAAAGAAATAACTTAAATGGCCGAATATATTGTTCTATGTTTAGTGGTATGAAACTAAGGCCTTATGTTTTATGGGCTAAACAACATAAAGACTGTTATAGACTATAGTTATGAAAATAAGGAGCTAATTTTGTATAATTAAGAATATCTAGATTATATATTTAATATTAGAAATGATTTTATTTATTCTTGTATCGTATCTTTGTTATTAAAGGATAAAAAATCTTTTTATTTATTGTATCAATTCCTTTATCTCAATATAAATAAAGTATTCGTACTGTCTCATAAACATAGTTTCAAGTCAATATTTCTCTCGTTGCTAGAGTTTAATATGGTATCTGGAGTCTTTTTCAAAATCGTGTTGGCTCGGTAGACCCATTGTCTCTAGAAGTTTTATTTTATTTTTTTCTTTGCAAACTTCTCTCCCTGGTTTGCTTTTACTGTTCCAGGGCTGCCTTTGGCAAGTTTTTAGGTTACATTCTAGCGACCACCATTTTTGGAAATGTACTGTGCCAATATCTCCAACTGTCCAATCGCCATTATGAGCCACCCATCCACGTGACTTGATACGACTTTTCTTCTAAAGCAGCCACATCTTCCATTAGGAAGACTGACCAACCTTTGCCACATGTCTCCCAGGTCATTTCTCATAGCTTCCTGGGTGACGTTGATACGTTTGTTGTAGACGTACTAAGAAATAAAATATTTAACACAAGACCTTTGTTTTCTTTCCTTGGCAATAGGCATACCATCACTAACGTTTACCTAGGGGTGGCAAAGCGCGGCGGGCCATGCAGGTCGGCTCGCAGTAAAAACCAATGCAGGTCGGCTCGCAGTAAAAAACGTGGGGGCAGACTCAGTTTTTCAATCCGCTGAACCGTCTCAGCCCGCCCTGCATAACTTGCAGCCTGCACGGGCCATCAACGGAGCGGAGCGGGCCAAGTGCAAGACGGGCCGGTCCGCTTTGCCACCCCTACGTTTACCATCATAGTGTTCCTAATGAAGATTTGAGATCAGGAAAAAAGAAAGATTTTTATTGAATAGGTTGAAAAGAACAATGGATAGGAGACAAATCTCGCCCAAGGGTTTTGGTTTTCCAAAGGATTTATCCTTTGGGAAAAAATCAATTCTCAATTTACAACGGCAACCAATATCCTTACATCCATCCATTTATTTAACTCATTAACACCCTTGCCAACTAATCAGTATCCAAACTGTATTAATTAACTCCCCGTTTCACCGAAACCAAAAAGGGGACCAGCCTCCACATCAAGTCACTCATTGTTGTGTGGCTAAAGAGAGTTTTTCCCTCGTTTGATATTTTTTGTCCAAAGAATTTTCTTCAAATTCATTTTGGGGTTCCTCTTCATCTATTACCTTACCATCCTGGGGCATGCAGGAAGGGTACAACAAAAAGAAAGAATACTATATATTAGAGTCGTCTTCATCTTTTAGAATTCTCTCTCCCCCGAAGTCCGTAGGGACCAATGTTAGATATGAAAATGATAAAGCTTGTACCTCTTCTACACATTTGTTTGTCTTAAGATCTACATGGTGAGGGCTATAAGAATGAGCAATGCAATATACGCAAATCTTCATGACATGGTGAACTTGACATGTGCAGGGGTTGCCCTCTCGTATATACATGATCTTGCCCATTTCAATTGTTCCCATCTTAAACATGGTATACAACTAATTAGTCTTGCTAATACTTTGTCGAATTCACAATTCTGGACTTGAATTAAGTTTGAATTACTTGATAAAAAATTCCCAAAAGAATACAACATTTATGTCTCCAGTCATTTTTTTCATTTTTGTTGAGTCCCAATCTTTCTTTTTATCCTTTTCATTACAAAATCAGTCATAATTTGGTGATTCAAGGGACCTCTAAAACCTTATGCCTACTTTGTTAATCGTTTTCTCCTTTGATGTTAGTATGCATCAGACATATTCTTACACGTATATTTTGACTCCTATTTACAGGTCCATGACCCTTGCTGAAAAACAACAGCTACAGAGTTTAATTCAGAAGCTACCGTCAAGAAATCTCGATCGTGTAGTGGAGTTACTTCGTAGAAATAGGCCAGCAGAAGAACAAAGTTATGACCAAATATTTGTTGATTTGGAAACAGAGGTACTAATTGGGTGTATATAATGTAAAATTAGGTAGATCTTATCTGCATGCTATGTTTTATAGTTACAGACTTTATCAGCATTATAACATGCTTACCCTGTTGATTTTCTGCAGGATAATGCTTCACTCTGGAGATTGTATTACTATGTTGAAGCTGTTGAAAAAGCCAAAAGTCTTTCTTGTAGCATAGTGGACTAGTTTTCTAAATGCTTTTGAAAGCCTGAGCCTTATTGATATTTCCTCATAGCTCAGATTTTCAGATCTTCGTAATTCCGGAGTATACAGATTTTTAAACTCTTATCTCTGTTGTGGCAGTAGGAAAACTTAAGTCTATTACTGGGACGTAATGAAGTTTATAGGATTTAGTGTTTTCCCTCGACATGTATATACATTGTACCAGATTGTTATAGCAAAAGGAGACGCGAGATATCCTTCTAGACAAGAATGATAATTCTTTACATTTTCCAACTTCCATTTACTCTCTTTTAATTCTTCCCAATTATAACTGGGCTACAGTTTAAATATAACTTCTATCATATAGAGATTACAGTTTAAAAAGAACCTATATCATATAGAAATCAAGTTATTATAAGAGTTCAAGATGAAAAGAGATTAAGAGGAGCTTATACAAATACTTCAAATGCTATGTAGGATAACCAATGCACAAAAAATTAGAAAAAATATTAAAAATATTTCTTTTAATATTTTTTTAACGTTCTTGTAAATAAAACTGTAGAAAATATTTTTTTTAAGTAAAATTTCACCACACTTAGTTTGGACATAAGTTGACTTTAAAAACAAGTACTTTAGTTTACTTTATGTTTTTTATTTTTCCAAAATGTTTTGAATCATGCAGAAAGTGATGTTTAAAGTTATGATTACACATGTGTCATGGAATTCAATTTTGATGGAGGAGGGCCAAGCACAACCTCCCATGAAAGTCTAAACCCCAAGTCAAGAGCGTCTAGACCTAAGCCAAGCGTCTAAGACCAAGCTAGGAGCGTCTAAGATCAAGCTAGGAGTGTCTAAGACCAAGCTAGGAGCGTCTAAGACCAAGCTAGGAGCGTCTAGGACAAGAAGACTTTGATCAAGCTATGAATGGGAGAATGACATATTGGTACATGTTCCGTGAAGGCCCATCAAGTGTAGCCTAGTTTTAATTGGGGTGTAAATAGAATAGCCATGTGGACAAATGTTTATTTTTCTGCACATTAGAATTAAGGAGGAGTTAACCTTGATTAGCTAAAGGTTTCTATAAGCCTTCACTAATCAAGTTCGGCCATGTGTAAGTTGGAGGGTCATGTGCACCCATGTGCCATGTGCTCCATGTGCCACTTCTTTACATTTCATTTGGCTTACATTTGTGTAGCATTTAGGTCATCAAATCTGGTCCTCTTTAGCCTATAAAAAGAGGAGCCTACACCTTGTATTTTGAAGATTAATTTGAGTAATGTTATGCTGCCCATTTAGTGCCATACTTTGCTCATTGCCTAGTTTCTAGGTTTTAATCTTCTTTCACCATCTATCAAGGGGCTGACCGAACCTCCCCTCTTTCCACATTCTTCATGCACCTTCAAGGTCACCACAACTCCTAGGAGGACCTTGCCCATCTCCTACATTGAGCTTCCGCACCATATTACCGAACATCCAAGAAGAGCTCCTTGAGAATGCCATCATTTGGTATCAGAGCAAAGGTTCTTCAAAGATGAGTATTTCTTGGTCATTTTCTTTTGAGTTCTTCTTTAATCCGTGTTGTTCTTCATATTCCATATTGTCTTGCTGTTTTTTTAATTTTTGCCTTGAATTGGTGTGCTGTTTGAAAATTTCAATCGGTGCATCTTGTTCAATTGTTCTTGAGCAATCTTTGTGCAATTTTTGGTAGGATTCCATATAGTTTGTGTTGTTGTTTTATTTTAGGTATTTGAGTCCTTATTGCAATTTTAATTGGTTCATATTGTGTTCATTTGAGTCTTTTAATTTCTGAATCTATATGTGTTTTGTCTAGTCATGTTTCTTCCAAAAATGTCATCAAATCATAGTAGTACTTTGTTTGGCTTATTTGTTTCTCGATTTTGGTATAAATGTTTGATTTGAATCTGCTGTGTTTTTTATCCTTTGGTGCCTTTTATTTTTAGCTTGAGTTCATATTTGTGTTTAGATCTACACAAATTCCATTTCACCAATTCCATTGTGTTTTTCTTTTGGTATATCTTGTTGTTTTTTTTTCCAGATTTACAGAATCCCCAGTTTTGCTTAAGAAAATTATTTTCCCACATAAGAAATTTCTGATCCTCTGGATTTTGCAAGATTGAGGTGTTAAGGAAAAGACAAAAAAAGAATCAGTTCAAAAAAACAAATAGAAAAAAAATGATAAATATTATAAAAACAGTGTGCAAATCTGGCGCTACAACTGGCGTAACTGAACACTGATTTTAGAAAATTTATTAAAAAAAATGGTTTATGCGTTTGGAGTGAAACCAACGCCAGAATTTAGTTGAGATCTTGATTTGTTTGCATATAAATTTTCAGAAGCAAATATTAAAAGGCCAGCTCAACATAAATCAGTTAAAATCACGCTCTCTGGACCACAACAATTATTTCAGTGGTGCTGTTTTTTGATTTTGAAATCAAATCTAGTGCTATTCTATAGGTTCCATTTTGTGTGCCATCCTTTCTTTGAGTACCTTTTTATTTGCTTGTCTAATTTCATTGGAACTCTTTCTAGTTGTCACATTTAATTCCTTTTGTGTGGTACTGTTTTTCAAATTAATTTGTTTCTTGCTTTAATTCTTTGACCTCTAAGCTTGGTGGTGGATTAATTATCAATTGGTACTTGATTGAGTGGGATTTGACTTGAGGGGAGTCTAGTTTGCTTAATAGGTGCTGGATTGAAGAATTAATTACCTAATTCCAAGAGGAACAAAGGCAAGGGGCAGAAACAAACACCTTCTAAATAACCACATACATTGGAAGGCCCAACCAAGAAGAGACAACAAAAAGAAGTGCAAATAGAAAAATCAACAAAAGGGAGTTCATATAATTTCTTTTCAACTTAACTCTTGTTAATTACTTGTTTAATTACGCAATTAGACGGTAAGTGTGTCTTCAAGGGCTCCAAGTGTCCAAGAAGCCTCACCTAGGGCCGACTAGTTTAGAACTTTCTAGCTTAGCAATTGTTAATTGTTTTGTTAATTGCTTTTGTTTAGTCTTGTTTAAAGCTTTGATTATTTGTTTTGTTTGTTAAATAGTTTGCATTGTTTTCTTGCATTCAAAATTTGATTTCTACATCCTCATTGTGTTTCAAGTGATTTACCTAAAGAAAGATTTGTGTGAAGGTCTTGAGGGATAGTTTTTGGCTAAGGCAAGACTTGGTATTTAAGTAGTCCATTGTGACTCACCTCTCTTACCTGGAAAACTACCTTCATTAGCTTCCCTCCTCTTTCTTAAAAGTAAAACATTTCTAAACACAAAGTTTTAGTCATGTCTTCTCACTCCTCTAAATCTCTTAAAAGTGAGGTGAAATCCTTGAAATCTCTTTTGAAACAACTTTCCAAGGATATGCAAGAATGAGGCTAAAACTAATAAATTGACTAAAGCAAAGGATGAAAAGTCTCACATTTTAAAAAAATTACCTTCTCATGCATCTATCTCTAAAGATCATGATTCTTTTGGGGAGGGAAGCCTTAGAATAAATTATTATTATCAAGCACCCCCTAGAAGACATAGAAGAGATAGAAAAGAACAAGAAAACCCAAGAGAGGTTAGGGTGGACCAACCACATTTCCATGGAAAAGAAAGTATAGAAGCTTGCCTAGATTGGGAAATGAGGGTAGAAAAATTGTTTGCTTCCCATAAAGAAAGAAAGGAAAGAAAAATACAAAAGAAAAGAGAGGAAGTCGAAAGGGAAGCTAAAGAAAAAGAAAAAGAAAAAGAAAAGCATGAGAAGACCCTTGAGAAACAAAAGGCGTGGGAAAAGAGTGTTCCTTCCCACAAGGTCATTCAACAAGACAAAAGATTTAAAAATACCTTTGAAAATATGTGTCTTGTTGAACAACCTCAAAGCCTTACCTTTTGTAAAGGAACACTTGCAAGCATAGAAAAAAAAGAAGAATCCTTAAAAGAGGCTTGCATAGATTATTTTACATATATACCAAGATATCCCCAAGTGAAGGTCAAGTTATCTATAGGTAATTACCAAACCAATTTTTTATGTGAGGTAGTACCTAAAGAAACTTGTCATGTCTTATTGAGACAACCTTTGCAAAGCATTAAAATTTTCATAAACAATGGTTGTATCAACGAGACTACCTTCACACATAAAAGAAAAACTCTGAATAAAGGAGAACTCATGGGCCAAAATAGAGTTGATAAAACTCTAGAGCTTTTAAAGGGAAAACTTTTGTCGCCCATGAGAAAAGAAGTTCAAAGACATTACCTTAGATACATTTCTTGTTTTACAAATACGCCTAAGGCAATGTCTCATGAACTCTATACTCCTTTACCTTTTGCAAATGATCTTTGGGAAGACATAAACCTCGATTTTATCTTAGAGCTTCCTAGGACAACAAAAGGTTTTTCCATGGATATGGATAAACTCTTCTCTAGATAAGTGTACCGTCTTGGTAGTCGGAAGTGATGACGTGGCAGCGAGCTATTATGTAGGCGTGTTGAGTAGGGCCCATGGCTGGCAGAAGGGAAGGAAGTCGGGGGGCTCGTGTGGTCGCCAATTATTAAGTTGGCGTGCTCCGGGCTCGTGTTGAGATGAAGTCGCCGGATGCGAACCCAGACGACCTAGTGGTTAGAGATCGCCGAAGTCAGATGGTCATTTCCTAGCTAGCCAGAGGATGAGGTCGGGAGGCAGCTTACCTGAACATGCACAGTGAAGCAAGAGAAGTAGATCATGAAGGCGGCTGGCGAGACCACAAAGAAGGTGTGTATGAAGGCACCCGTACTCGCCACGCAGAAGAGATCACGCTCCAAGGAAGCTATGCACTGAGTTGTTTCATGCATAAGTAACTTAGCCAAAAGCCTGAAGAGTAAGAGGTGGCGCCCAAGTCAAGGATGCTCCAGATGGTGACACGTGTACAGCTGGATGCGAGCCACGTGTCCAGATGTGTAACTGTCAGGAGAGAGAAGGTGCACAGGTATATAAGAGATTCTAACGAACTTCTGAGGTACGCACGTTTAGATTACTTCTTTACGCTTGCGAGAACTTGAGTACGCTGAGAGAGAATTTTGCACGGTTCCTTAGAGTTCTTAAGTTTTCTCTTAGTATTTGGTGGTTCAGTCGCTGACTTGGGCGTCGGAGCGTGATCGGCCGCAGCGGCGCCGTTCTGTCTTTTACAGGTTCTTGAGGTGAATCACGGTGAAGGACGGAGGCTAACACGGCGCAGAGGTCGATCTAGGTTTGACGAGGCAAGGTTCTTGCGTCCCGGTCAACAGGCAGGATCATCAGGCGCCCACCGTGGGGCCGTGTAAAACCTGTCCCCATCCGCAGCGTGAGTTCTGGGAAGTTTCTGCAGTTTTGTGTGGTTGTGTGCTGGTGCAACCATTTTCCGCTGTTCATCTAAGCCTTGTTCGGTAGTTTTGTGTTTTCCACCGTTCGTTTGAGTTCTTGTTCGGTGAGGTGAGGTTTTTCGTTGCTTACGCAAGTTTTAATCGGTGAAGATCTAAGTTTCGCCGTTCATTCGGATTTTCGTGGAAGAAGCGGTGATTTGTGGTGGAGTTGTGAGTTTCTGTGAAGGTTCGCTGTTGAGGTTGTGTTCTTGAAGTTCTTTGGAGTTTGCGAAGCTCTGACCGATTGATCGCTGAATCGATCGTTGCTGAAGGAGGTGTTGTTCGTCGCTCATTGTGATCTGTTAAGTTTTAATTTGAAAGATGAGAAGCAACCGCTCAAGTCCAGTTGGGCCAGTTGCTGCTGAAGGCGCCATGATTATGGCACAAATGGTGGAGATCATGCGTGCGTTGCAGGCGAACATGGAAGCCTCGCGCATAGAGCAGGCTAAGATGCATGAGGACCTGGTCGCCTCTCAGGCCAGGAACGAAGAGCTTAGCAGAGTGACTGAGGAATTGCGCCAAGCTCTTCAGGAGCAGCGAGGGCGCCCAGTCGCTGAAGAGGTCGCGCCGTCGACGCCGCCTTGCGTTTTTCCCATGCCTTTCGCTCAGGCGATTACGGACACGCCTATCCCTGCGAGTGTGGTACCCGTGAAGGCTGTTTTTACCGGCGTGGAGGATCCTGAGGCACATCTCACCACGTTCCACACGCAGATGATGCTGTCAGGAGGATCGAATGCTGTGTATTGCAAGATGTTTGTGAGCACACTCCAGGGAACAGCACTGGAATGGTTTGTGAGCCTGCCTACAGGTCACATAACCAATTTCCAGCAGTTTCTGAAGCTTTTCGTCGAGCAGTATATAGTGAACAAGGCGCCCCCTAGGGTGTCTTATGATCTGTTCGACATAAGGCAATACCAGGGAGAGTCCCTCAGGGACTACTTGAATCGTTTTGGGGCGCAGATGGTCCGCTCGCCGGCCAAGGACGAAGAGATGTTGGTCTACGCCTTCAAGAAGGGCGTGCTGCCGGGACCTTTCTGCGAGGCGCTGATCAGGGCTCACCCCGCCACGTTTGCTGAGGTTAGGCGACTTGCGGTGGCCCACATCGCCGATGAAAGTGAGGTTGCCGAGAAGAGGGGAAGCGTGGCCCCCGCTAGGCCACGTGCACAGACCAGGATCCAGCCCACAGAGGGTGCTGGAGACAGCGGTAGCCAAGAGGGATCAAAGGACTCGCCATCCTTATGATCCAAGGAAGAACAAGGGCAGGGGCCCAGGGTGCCCTCAACTGGCACGTCGGGAATACAATCGCCCGCCGAAGCATAAGTTTGTCATGGGGTTGGCGGACCTGATCGCCATTCCCAATATAGCAGCCAGGCTTAAGGCACCCGAGAAGGTCGGCGACAAGGTGTTGGGACCAAAGCCAGACGCCTGGTGCGAATTCCACCAGGGCTTTGGCCACACTGTGGACTCATGTTTGGCTTTAGGATACCAGCTCGACGACCTGGTCAAGAGCGGGTTCCTAAACGATTACTTGCTGGATAGAAGAACGGGGGGCGCGTCGAGCTCCCAGCCAGCAGGTGGTGAGGCTCAGCAACACGAGATGCCTACTCACGGAGAGATCCACACCATTGCAGGAGGTTTCTCGGGTGGTGGATGCACCGCGTCACAGAGGAAGAAGTATGCGAGGTCTGTGATGATGGTGGACATGTTCGAGGACCACTCACCAGACGTGGACATCAAGTTTACAAGGGAAGATCTCAGGGACGTTGTGCCTCATGACAACAATCCCATAGTCATCTCGCTTGTTACGGCGGGAAGGAAGGTCCACAGGGTTCTGGTGGACCAAGGAAGCTCGGCAGATGTGATGTTCTGGCCGACTTTCACACAGTTGCAGTTGCCCCTTGACCAGCTGAGGCCCTATGGAGGGTGTTTGTATGGTTTCGCTGGCGATCAGGTGGAGGTCAGGGGGTATATAGAATTAAGAACTACCTTCACGGAGGAGGCGGGCTCGAGAACGGAGAAAATCAAGTACCTCGTCGTGAATGCTCCCTTAGCATATAACATTCTGTTGGGAAGGCCAACACTCAACAGAATAGGAGCTGTGCCTTCGACCAGGCACATGAAGGTGAAGTTGCCATCAATGGAAGGGGTGGTGATCACCATCAAATCTGACCAGAAGGAAGCTAAGAAGTGCTATGGGAATAGCCTGAAAAACAAGAGGTCAGTAAGGTACATCACAACGACGCCGCCTCCCGGTGTGAAGCCCAAGCCAACAGAATGGCGAGTTGTTGGTGCGACGATGGAGGTAGCCGCCGGGGGCGACGTCGCCATGATGGACGCCGATGTTGAGGGGGAGAACGCTGAGCGGGAAGAAGAGGCGAGGAACCGCCCAGAGGAAGCGAGGGAGCTGGGAATCGCCAGGGCGGTGATCACCAGGGAAGCTAGACCCAAACCCGTCGAGGAATGGCTCGAAAGGGAGATCGGGGGAAAGGTCTTCAAGATGGGAAGATCCTTGGAGGCTGAGCTCCAAGACCAGATTGCCAAGGTGATAGAGCGACATCTGGATGCTTTCGCATGGTCTGCTTCAGACATGCCGGGAATTGACCCCGACTTCTTGTGCCACCATCTAGCAATGGACAACCAGGTCAGGCCGGTGTGACAAAGAAGAAGGAAGTTCAACGAGGAGAGAAGGCAGGCGATCAGGGACGAAACCCAGAAGCTCCTCGCTGCAGGCCATATCAGGGAAGTCCAGTACCCTGAGTGGCTAGCCAATGTCGTGCTGGTGAAGAAAAGCAATGGGAAGTGGCGCATGTGCCTCGATTTCACTGACCTGAACAAGGCTTGCCCAAAGGATTCGTATCCTCTGCCAAGCATAGACGCCCTGGTGGACAGTGCTGCAGGGTGTAAGTTGCTGAGTTTCCTGGACGCCTTCTCGGGGTACAACCAGATAAAGATGCATCCCATTGATGAAGAGAAGACCGCCTTCATGACCGAGAGATCGTGCTACTGCTACAAGGTGATGCCCTTTGGGCTGAAGAACGCGGGGGCCACGTACCAGAGGTTGATGGATCGAGTACTTGCACCTATGCTGGGGAGGAATGTGCAAGCGTACGTAGATGACATGGTCGTGACCTCGCTGGAGAAGAGCAAGCACGTCGCGGACTTGGAGGAGTTGTTCACCACAATCGCCAAGTTCAGATTGAAGCTGAACCCCGAGAAGTGCATTTTTGGCGTGGAGGCGGGGAAGTTCTTGGGATTTCTCTTGACTGAAAGAGGGATAAAAGCCAATCCTGATAAGTGTGCTGCCATCTTGGCGATGAGGAGCCCGGCTACCGTGAAGGATGTGCAGCAACTTACAGGTCGGATGGCTGCCCTGTCTCGTTTCGTATCAGCCAGCGGAGAGAAGGGCCATCCGTATTTTCAGTGTTTGAGACGAAACAACAAGTTTGCCTGGACGAAGGAGTGTGAAGAGGCCTTCGTCAAGCTTAAAGAGTACCTGGCGAGCCTGCCGGTTTTGTGCAAACTGCTGGCAGGAACCCCCCTCAGGTTGTATTTTGTTGTAACTGAGCGGGCGGTAAGTGCGGTGCTCGCCCAAGACCAGGACCAGGCTCAGAACCCTATTTATTTCTTCAGCAAGGTCCTGCAGGGCCCGGAGGTGAGGTATCAGGCCTTGGAGAAAGCCGCGCTGGCTGTGGTATTTTCGGCGAGGAGGTTGCGCCACTATTTTCACAGTTTTACAATACTGGTGATGACCGACTTGCCCATCCAGAAGGTTCTGAAGAAGCCCGATGTAGCTGGGAGGATGGTGAAGTGGGCGGTGGAGCTGTCGGAGTTCGATATCAAGTATGAGCCCCGAGGTTCGATCAAGGGGCAGATCTTCGCTGACTTCGTGGTCGAACTCTCTTCAGAAGCGGCACGAGTTGAGGGGGATGATTTCCGTTGGGTGCTCTCGGTGGACGGGTCATCAAACCAGCAGGGTAGCGGTGCTGGAGTCATCTTGGAAGGGCCCAACGGTGTGCTGATTGAGCAATCCCTGAGGTTCGCCTTCAAAGCCAACAACAATCAAGCAGAGTATGAGGCGCTGATCGCCGGTATCTTGCTGGCTAAGGAGATGGGAGCTAGGGTGCTGATGGCTAAGAGTGACTCACTACTGGTCACGGGACAAGTAACAGGCGAGTTCCAGGCCAAAGATCCACAAATGGTGGCTTACGTGGAGTATGTGCAGGAGTTGAAGAGTTCTTTTGTCTCCTTTGAAGTGGTGCATGTGCCCAGAGAGCAGAATGCCCGAGCTGACTTGCTAGCTAAGCTCGCCAGTTCGGGCAAAGGGGGTAGGCAGAGGACGGTGATCCAAGAAACTCTGAAGACGCCTAGAGCATTTGTGGCAGATCACCTGGTTCTCCAAATAAGCAAGTCGGCGGAGAAAGCGGCGAGGAGTCACAGGTCTCTGACTCAGGAGACCTTGAGATCGTCGAGAATAAGAGCATGTCAAGGAGAGAGGGTGAACATGACGCAGGTCTGCGCTACGCATGAGCCAGACACGTGGATAACACAGTACCAATGATGCCTGGCGGATGGCCTCCTCCCGCTAGGTCCGATGGAGGCTAGAAAGATAAAGAAGAATTCTAGCAAGTTCACAATGATTGATGGCGAGTTGTATAGGTTTGGGTTCACACACCCACTCCTGGAATGGGTGCACGGAGAGAAATGTACAAGAATCATGGCCGAGCTTCACGAGGGGATATGCGGAAGTCACGTCGGGGGTCGAGCTCTGGCCGCAAGAACCCTCCGTGCAGGTTACTATTGGCCTACAATGAGGGAGGACTGCAAGAAGTATACACAGTGTTGCAAGCAATGTCAGCAGCACGCCGATTGGCACAAGGCGCCTCCCGAGGAGTTGAAGTCGATTTACAGCCCTTGGCCGTTCCATACATGGGGGATCGACATTCTGGGACCTTTCCCATTGGCGGTCAGGCAGATGAAGTACCTGGTGGTGGCAATTGAATATTTCACCAAGTGGATTGAAGCGGAACCAGTGGCCCAGATCACCGCACACAAAATCGAGAGCTTTGTGTGGAAGAACATCGTGTGCCGGTTTGGTGTGCCCAAGCACCTGGTGTCAGATAACGGGACTCAGTTTGCAAGTCACCTGTTGAAGAAGCTGTACGAAGGGGTGGGAATTCAACAAGTATTTGCATCCGTCGAGCACCCTCAGACAAATGGCCAAGTAGAGTCAGCCAATCGGGTATTGCTGAGAGGTTTGAAGAGAAGGCTAGAGAAAGCCAAGGGATCGTGGGCTGAGGAGGTACCCCGTATAGTCTGGGCATACCACACCACTGAGCAGTCAGGAACACATGAGACCCTGTTTAGCCTGGTCTATGGATGCGACGCAATGATTCCAGTGGAAATCCAGGAGAGCTCGCCGAGATTCCAGAATTTTGTAGCGGAAGACTCGAACGAGGAAAGAAGGCTGAATCTGGATTTGCTGGATGACGTCAGGGAGGAGGCGAGAGTAAAGGCTGAGGCAGTGAAAAGAAGGATCGAGCGAAGGTATAACTCGAAGGTGATGCCAAGACAGTTTAAAGAAGGCGACCTGGTGATGAGGAAGGCCCACCAGTACGAGATGGAGAACAAGTTGTCGCTTAAGTGGACGGGACCGTTCAGGATAACCGAGGCACTCGGGAACGGCGCCTACCGCTTAGAGACATTAGAAGGAGGGGCGATTCCTCGCACTTGGAACGCCACGCACCTCAAGTTGTATTACAGTTAAAAACTTTGTAAGTAAAAACAAACACGAAGAGCTTTGCAATGTTTCTGTTAAAACAGTTTGAAGGGGGCACTCTTTTTTCCCTAAGGAGGGTTTTTAATGAGGCCACCCAATAAAGAAGAGTTTTCAAAGTTTAAAGTGTTTTAGATTGCATGCTTGTTGTTTTTCCGAAAGTTTTGAAGAAAGACCTTGTCACTTATATGTGATTTAAGGCGAGTTGAAGTTATGTTGTGATCCTGCCGGCAACTTGAACGTGGGTGAATCGCTTCGTAACACTCTCTGCCCTGTCTTCGCGACTGCGTCTCTTGAAGAATCACCTTCTGAACTTTCTCTCAGATGTCTTCAAAATGTGACCTGCAAAATACACAGACGGCGCCTCTAGCGGCCGTTTGCACTCCGACGATCAAGTTAGTTCAACAGAACCACCAGAAACTGGAAACTAGTAATGTGTGTGTGAGAAAAACTTGCACTCTGTTTTTCGTCTATCTTTTTTCCCTCCCGACACTCTCACTCTGATTCCCTCTTTTATCTCTCTTTTCCTGCTTCTGGGCATAACAGAATTCTGTTATGCTTTTCTCGCATGTGTCAGAACCCTGTTATGCTTTTCAGAGAAAGCGTACCTTCAGAATCAGCAATGGGGAGCGTGAGAGTCTGCGCATGTCTGCGCTTGGCTGCGCCTGTCTGCGCTTGGCTGCGCCTGTCTGTACCTTTAGTGGTACGGAGTGCTCTTTTGTCTGGACCGCACCCCTCTCAGATGATGACACGTGGAGGCCTGCAACTCACATCTAACCACACACGTGTCACTTACTGGAAGGGCTCTAGCGCCTCTCTTTGTCTGCCTAAGTTACGCCCTTGCGGAGTAACTTGGGATGCTTCTCTTATCTGGGTAAATCGCATACTCTTAGGAGAACGTCGGGTGTGGCTGGTCTAGGCACACTCACCAAACGTTACTCTCTGCGTAGGCGACTTACCCTTCAGGATGACACGCACGTAATGGGTTGAGGGAATCACCAATCACCGACTGGCTTACTAGTTCCCTCAGGCCACTCTCGTGCATGATTCCTTGAGGTGTGCTCATGCGAGGTCCATGCGTAACGCTCTCGCTGGGAACCTTAGTCCCAGTTTAACTGCGTGTAACACGAGGCCCCGATGACAATACACCCGATGACTGATCAGTGTTTATTCGCTACTCGCGCTCTGCCTCCAGGCGCGAGTCTGGGAACTGGTCTGCTGGTGGTCACTTGGCTACTGACCACCGATCACTATTCTGGGTGATCTATCCCCCGACCTCTCTGCCGCCTGATCTGTCGGTGGTAACTTGGTTACTGACCACCGATCACCTCTCTTGGCAATCGTCCCCCTACCTCTCTGCCACCTGGTCCACGTGTCACCCTGCGAGTGGTCCACGTGGTTCTCTGATGTTGACGTCATCGACTACCGATGACCGATCGGATCATGTTGCATGCCTTCTAAAAAGTTTTAAGTCCCTATCACTTTTCGGCGATTAGCGGCATCAGTTAATGTTTTAAAAGTCCTCATCGTCTTTCGGCGATCGGAGGCACCAGTTAAAAGACCTCAACGCCCTCGCGCGTTCTGAGGCAAGAAAGAGTGAAAAGTCCTCAGTGCTTTCAGGGGAGAGAAGATGTAGCCCCGGGCAATGTAGAGGCACCAGTAAAAAGTCCTCAGTGCCTCTGGGGGAGAGAAGATGTAGCCCCTGGGGCAATGTAGAGGCACGAGCTAAAGACCTTCTCGCCGTCGAGCGAGTCCAGGCGAGCTAAAGACCTTCTCGCCGTCGAGCGAGTTCAGGCAAGATAAAATCCTTCTCGTCCTGAACGAGTTCAGGTATGGTGTAAAGGGTGGAAGAAGTTCAGAGGGTGGCTACAGTAGGTTCGAAGAGAACGCCCAGCCACCCGGTTCCTCGTTCTGAAGCTCAGGGAGGTAGAGAAGGATCCGAAAGATGCCTCTACCCCCAGATGAGGGAACAATAGCCAAAATTATGAAGGCAGGAGGAAGCATACATCGCCAAGACCCTCTGGCGATCAGAAGAAGTCTAGGCGATGGCATGAGTTAAGGCCCGTTTTGATGGAGCAGATCAGGTGAACTATGTCTTAAACTATCAGTTGGGTTGAAACTTGCTGTTTAGTAAATAGTTTCACGCTGAAGCTCGATTGCCTTAACTTCACAAGTTATTAGAATGCTGTCGTTCGAAAGTTGATAGTTTGAAGCAGTTAGTGAACAGTTGCGCTCACAGAATTGCTAAGTCAATTTCGTTCAAGCGATTTGTACAAGAAGAAATAAAGCTAACAGAGAGATTATATGAAGAAGCAGAAAACTTCATTACAAAGTGGTATCAGTTCGAAATACATATACAAAAAAGGAAAGTTATTACAAGTAAGTTTGTGCAAGAGAAAAACAGATGAATAAGTGATGGAAGGAAGCAGCTAATCTTCAGAAGGAACGATCTTCCCATCCACCACTTCGTTGTAGAGTGACACCATGGAAAGGTCCAGATCGGGGTACTGGCAGGCAAATTGCTCCAGGGCGGCGTCAAACCCAGCAGCGAGGACTTGGGCGGAGCTCAGCTCGAGCTCTTCATTCTGCTTTTTGAGCCCCTCGGTTTGCTGTTCTAACTCATCAGCTCGTTTCTTTAGTTCTTCAGTTTTCTCACAAGCTTGAATGAGGTCTTCAGCAACCTTCCTGTTTTCCTCCTGCGCCCGAGCCAGGTCTGCAGCGATCTTTTCATTCTCCTTTCTGGCTTCGGCGAGCTCAGCCACGGTGTCATCCCTCTCTTTCTCGACTTTTCCTAAGAGGACCTCCCGATCTACTGACCTCTTCTCAAGGCTCTCTACCTTGGCTGCATCTGCTTTGATCGATGCCTCCAGGTCAGCCACCTTGAGACGCTAGGGAACCAGTTTGCTCTCCAGCTCAATTTTCTCTTGAGCTAGGAGGTGCACCTTCTGGCGCAGATTAGTGGCCTCCTTACGCGCCACCCTCAGCTCAGTGCTCATGGCGTCCTCCACTCTCGAATGATCGATCTCTGCCATCATAAGGTTGCAGGATAGTTTCTCCGCCTCGATTCTTATCAGGCGATTCTCCTATTCGAGGGTGGAGATATCGTCCTGAAGTTTCTTGTTAGAGCTCTCCACAGCCTTTGATATGATAGAGGGGAGGTCCTCTGCCATCATTTTAAGCCTAGCTGTGAAGGGCCCCCATATACCTTTGACCGCAAGGGGAAGGTTTGCAACCGCTGTTGGTGGAGGCGCTGAAGGAGCCTGGTGCTGGCTCTCACCACCGCCCTCTTGGATTGGTTGTTGAATTTGAGTTCCTTGGCGTGGTGGTGACGTGGGGGACTCGGTGATGATGATTGGCGAGTTATGAGCACCTTCATCCCCACCTGGCGCAGCTTCGGCGATTGAGGCAGTTGAAAGAGGACCCCCTCCAGCGGAAACGAATGGCATGGAGGCGCTCGGAGGGTTCTCCATGAAGTTGGGCTCGTTGGCCTCAACCGCAGGAAGTGCAGCCGCCAAGGGCACTGCTTGGACTGGCGACGTTGGAGCTGGGGGAGAAGGTGGTGTTGGTGTTGGAGCTGGGGGAGAAGGTGGTGTTGGCGTTGGAAGGGCAAGTGGAACAGATGGTGAAGGAGGCGCCACCCTTATCCATTTGGTGATAAGGCCATCCTCTGTTGCCTCATCGTCCTCTTCTTCATCTTCTTGGACCACTTGAGGAGTTTTCCTCTTTGGTTTCCTCAAGATGAGTTTCTTTCGTTGAGGAGCGGGCAGAGCTTCTGGAGGAGTCGAGCCTTTGGGGGGCGATCTGCCCTGGGCAGCGGCGATCTCCACCACTGAGTTTGGCACGGTTTGAGACCCCGATGCCAATTTATGGGTGCGGGCGAGCGCCCTCAATTCAGCTAGCTTGCCTTTGCCCAGCATGAGATCTGCACAGAGCAAAAGCATACAATTAAGCTCAAAGACAAAGTAAAGTATCTGAGTACATGTGCAAACGAGTTAAACAAATGGTGCAAGAAATAAAAACCAAGTCTAGTGCGTAGCAAGCAGAACGCCCAACAACAAATAACAGAGATGCAGCACAAGACAAAAACCCAGATGTTGAGGTAAGCGCTAACCTATGTGAGCTTCGAGTTGGTCCTCGAAGAACTCGAAGGAAATTATGGAGGAGGTGGGAAAGGTTATGTTGGCAGCTGCTACGCTCCTCCAGAAAAGGCAGAGAGGTCCCTGTCCAACTCGCCCATGTTGTCGGGACTTCTGGGCCTCCTGAAGCTCTCTTTGGTGTCCTTGTTCCCCTTGTGCACCCAGTACAAGGGGAAGCCGTCGAGCAGAGAGGGATCTTGGTTGTTGGCGCACACCTTCACAAATTTTCCCTTCCAATCTTTGTAAGATTGCTGAAAGATGGAAAGGATCGATCTCCCAGCGATCCCGTTCAAGCTAATCCAGAGGCGGTCTCCTGGATTCTTAGCTTCAAAGAGGAAGAGAAAAACGTCCACCGACGCTGGCAGTCCCAGGTGTGCGCACATAATCTGGAACGCCCTTACGAACGCCCAGCTGTTAGGGTGAAGCTGGGCGGGGGCGATGTCGAGCTCGGTTAGCAGTTCTCGCTCGAAACGAGTAAAGGGAAGTCGGAGCTTCACCTTCTTGAAGAGCGTCGCGTAGAGAAAGCAGAACAACTCGCCGTTGCTCGCTTTGTCGTCAGCACAGATTGGCTCATCCGGGCGGCAGGGCAGCACGACCATTTTGCTGTCGTGCTCCTTGTGAAATGAAAGATCAGACTGGTCCCCTTTCCTTAGTCGGTGCACCGCCAGCACAGAGTTTACTGAAGAAGTTTCTTTCAGTAGAGCCGAGTTGGCCCATGGGTAAAGTTTCTTGTAGTCTGGAGTAGGGATGGAGGCTCCTCCGGCGACTGGTGGAGTAGCCTGAGCAAGGTTGGGGCGAGAGGTTGCAGGCCTCTCAGCCTGGGAAGAGGGAGCACCAGGTGCTCGCGATGGGTTATGCACTTGGGATGGAGGGTTTCGTGACGAAGGAGGAGGATTCGCGGTGGTCTTTGTTCGAGCCATCGCGGGAACTGCAAAGGAAAAAGGAAAAGAAAGGTGAGCGAAGGTTGCAGAGGTCGACTTGATTGTGAACGAAGGATGAAAAACGAACGAACGAAAGTTCGTTGTAATGGAAGAAATGGAAGGCGAAGCCCTAAGTTGCGAAAAGGGAGAAGAAGAAGAAACAACCCACAGCGTATGCACCAGACAGTTAATGGATGATGCGAATCGGTTAAAATGCAGCAAATATCGCCTGGGGAAGTAAAAGAAGTACCTTTCGATGATCAGACAAACGCTGAAGGGAGTTGGGGATTGAGAGAGTTGAAGAGCGTCGTGGGTTTGCAGAGGAAGCTCAGAGCGTTAGAGAAGGCAAAGAGATGATGGAACAGTAGAAATGAAATGGGTTTAAGGGTTTTTCAAACGATTTTTGGAAGCGTAAACGACAGCTAAAGATGACCGTTGATGAAGCCACGTGTCGAGCGATTGGAAAAGTGTTTGGTGGAGCGTCAGGAAAGCAGAAAGTACGAACGTTTGGAATTCTGCGCCAGCGCCACGTAGATCGGCAGTGACGTGACTTCTTTAGTCTTTTCGCTGGACAAGTCTTCGCTTAAGACTGGGGGGCTTGTGTACCGTCCTGGTAGTCGGAAGTGATATCGTGGCAGTGAGCTATTATGTAGGCGTGTTGAGCAGGGCCCATGGCTGGCAGAAGGGAAGGAAGTCGGGGGGCTCGTGTGGTCGCCAATTATTAAGTTGGCGTGCTCCAGGCTCGTGTTGAGATGAAGTAGCCGGATGCGAACCCAGACGACCTAGTGGTTAGAGATCGCCGAAGTCAGATGGTCATTTCCTAGCTAGCCAGAGGATGAGGTCGGGAGGCAGCTTACCTGAACAAGCACGGTGAAGCAAGAGAAGTAGATCATGAAGGCGGCCGGCGAGACCACAGGGAAGGTGTGTATGAAGGCACCCGTACTCGCCACGCAGAAGAGATCACGCTCTAAGGAAGCTATGCACTGAGTTGTTTCATGCATAAGTAACTTAGCCAAAAGCCTGAAGAGTAAGAGGTGGCGCCCAAGTCAAGGATGCTCCAGATGGTGACACGTGTACAGCTGGATGCGAGCCACGTGTCCAGATGTGTAACTGTCAGGAGAGAGAAGGTGCACAAGTATATAAGAGATTCTAACGAACTTCTGAGGTACGCACGTTTAGATTACTTCTTTACGCTTGCGAGAACATGAGTACGTTGAGAGAGAATTTTGCACGGTTCCTTAGAGTTCTTAAGTTTTCTCTTAGTATTTGGTGGTTCAGTCGCTGACTTGGGCGTCGGAGCGTGATCGGCCGCAGCGACGCCGTTCTGTCTTTTGCAGGTTCTTGAGGTGAATCACGGTGAAGGACGGAGGCTAACACGGCGCAGAGGTCGATCCAGGTTTGACGAGGCAAGGTTCTTGCGTCCCGGTCAACAGGCAGGATCAATAAGTGATAAGTCTCCATGGTTTATCTTCAAGCATAGTGTTGGATAGAGCTCCAAAAATTGAAAACCATCATTCGAGGATACTTTTAGAAAAACTTGAAATTAAGTTGTACTCTTCAAATTTTTATCCTCAAAAGAATGGTCAAAATAAAATTGAAAACATAGCTCTTTCCATTATGCCTAGAGTAATCATAAAAGACAAACACAACTCTAGAGATGAGCATGCACACCATAAAGTAGTTCACAAAACTACTTATATTTCTACTTTTGAGGTTGTATGTAGGCTAAATCATCTTTCTTCTTTTGAGTTGTTACCATCTCCTATAGGATTTGTGCCTAAGGAGAAAGTAACCACAATTGAAAATTTTCAAATGCATAAGATGATTAGAGAACACATACACCAATCAAAAAAGAAATATTGTAAAAAGTTGCCAAACACAAAAGAAAAACAAAAATGGCAACTTAGTGAAATTAATTTTCAAACTAACACCTCTGCTTTATTTGATGATTTCCGTAGGTACACGTTTGACCCGGGAGGGCAATCCTAGTTCTCAAAGCAAGAGGCTGCTATCCGAGATCAAGTCTGAAGATCTGAGGATAGATCTTCTCAAGAAGGAGGAGATGATGGACACCATCCAGCCACAACCATCCCCCTAGGAAGCAAAAGTATTGGATTTGAGGACAAATCCTTTTCAAGAGGGAGGGGAAGATGGAGGAGGGCCAAGCACAACCTCCCATGAAAGGCTAGACCCCAAGTCAAGAGCGTTTAGACCCAAGCCAAGCATCTAAGACCAAGCTAGGAGCGTCTAAGATCAAGCTAGGAGCGTCTAAGACCAAGCTAGGAGCGTCTAGGACAAGAAGACTTGGATCAAGCTATGAATGGGAGAATGACATATTTGTACATGTTCCGTGAAGGCCCATCAAGTGTAGCCTAGTTTTAATTGGGGTGTAAATAGCATAGCCATGTGGACAAATGTTTATTTTTCTGCACATTAGAATTAAGGAGGAGTTAACCTTGATTAGCTAAAGGTTTCTAGAAGCCTTCACTAATCAAGTTCGGCCATGTGTAAGTTGTTGGGTCATGTGCACCCATGTGCCATGTGCTCCATGTGCCACTTCTTTACATTTCATTTGGCTTACATTTGTGTAGCATTTAGGTCATCAAATCTGGTCCTCTTTAGCCTATAAAAAGAGGAGCCTACACCTTGTATTTTGAAGATTAATTTGAGTAATGTTATGCTGCCCATTTAGTGCCATACTTTGCTCATTGCCTAGCTTCTAGGTTTTAATCTTCTTTCACCATCTATCAAGGGGCTGGCCGAACCTCCCCTCTTTCCACACTCTTCATGCACCTTCAAGGTCACCACAACTCCTAGGAGGACCTTGCCCATCTCCTACATTGAGCTTCCGCACCATATTACCGAACATCCAAGAAGAGCTCCTTGAGAATGCCATCAAATTTTATCTAATTTAGAACTCACCAAGTCACATGATTTTTTCAAGTATGGGAAATAAGGAATATTCAATTGACAACATTATTCTATATTGTTTGAATAATGTATTTTTCTTGAAGCTACTTGATTTCTTGCATTAGTTGTGTAATGGAGAGATCAAGAAGTTCACGGAGTAGTCAATTCTTAAAACGGGTCAAACAAACACAATAAGGGTGGTTGAATTGTGTTTTAAAATATTTGGTAGATTTTCATATTTATCTTCTGAATAGTATCCGTCAGATAATAGGTTTAGTTGGTCAACAAACTAAAAAAGATATTCTCGAATTGAATTCTAAAAGACTTTTGCTTCTTTAATTTATTACAATAGTTATAACATGCAATTTAAAAATGTTAGGAAGGAAATGAATGGAGTCCAAAAAGTCTTTTAACACTTTTCTCTATGTTTTGGATGAAACTTTAAGGTGATATCTGAGGTGTGTTGGTGAAGAACATTCATATCAAAACTTGGGAAGACAAGCTCACATGGAGTGCAAACACGCAAGGATTGAGAGGAATAATAAATTTACTTGTTAAAATCATATTTCTTATCACAAAACCATTGCGTATATCTCTATTTTGCTTCTTTGTATTTATGGGAAAACGCCCTTAGTGCAATCCCATTGAAACTCTATAATAGTTGTACCGCCCTGGTAGTCGGAAGTGATGACGTGGCGTCAAGCTACAGTATGGGCGTGTTGACAAGGCGCCAAGTTGGCAGAAAGGAAGGAAGTCGGGGGGGGGGGGCTCGTGAAGTCGCCAGTTATTAAGGTGGCGTGTTCCGATCTCCAGCATACCAGAATCGGCGATCACCGGGTTAAAGATGAAGTCGCCAGGTGTAAACTCAGGCGACCTCGAGATTGGAGATCGCCAGAGAAAGCACATCGCCAGAAATGAAGGTGGTGCAGATTATGAAGGCGGTCGGCGAGACCACAGGGAAGGTGTACGAAGGCACCCTAACTCGCCAGTTCCAGTAGAGATTGCACTCCCAAGTTGGCTATGTACTGGGCAATACCATGCATAGGTAACTTAGCAAAACGAGAGTAGAAGCAGCGCCCAAGTCAAGGAGGCTCCAGATGATGGCACGTGTACAGCTGGATGCGAGCCACGTGTCCAAGTCTGTAACTGCCAGGATAGAGAGAGTAACCAGGTATATAAGAGTTCTCAACGAACTTTCTGAGGTACGCACGTTCATAATATACTCTTTACGTTTGAGAGTTATAGAGCTGACTGTGAGAGAGGATTTGCACGGTTCTTTTTCTCTTAGTATTTGGTGATTCGGTCACTGACTTGGGCGTTGGAGTGCGATCGGCCGCAGCGGCGCCGCTCTGTTTCTTTTGCAGGTTCTTGAGGTGGATCTCGTAGAGGAACGGAGGTTTGAAGCGGTGCACACGTCGATCCTTTGACGAGGCAGTTTCCAGCGTTCTTGTCAACAGGCAGGATCAATAGTTTAAGTGTTTTAGTCATGAAAGTGTGTTAAAGGGATCAAAGTGTCACTTGCACTTTCAAATTTTCTTTCTTTACCTTTCAAATTTTATTGTGTTTCTTTGCATTTTTAGGTCTATGTGAAAACTGGGTTGTGTCCTTTAGTAGTGACCTTTCTTTGGTCAATAGAACACTTTGCACACACAAATAGGGAAAAATTGTTTTGAAGTTTCTTTCAAGGAATATTTTGTGAAAACTATCTAAGGAATCTATGACAAGGAAAAACCTAATTTTTAAGCATGTCGTAGTGACTCACCTGTCGTTTTTGGGAGTCAACTTAGAGACATTTTAACACTTTAACCTTGTAGGAAACATCCAACTTTGGCAACCTTTTATG
Organism: Phaseolus vulgaris; assembly: GCF_000499845.2. Classification (NCBI taxonomy): domain Eukaryota; kingdom Viridiplantae; phylum Streptophyta; class Magnoliopsida; order Fabales; family Fabaceae; genus Phaseolus; species Phaseolus vulgaris. The sequence goes on along the minus strand of NC_023752.2, from coordinate 33,280,581 downwards.
AAAATCTTTATCACTCATCTTATGGGAAAAACCTTTGCGAAAATATTTTCTCTTCTCAAAAAACTCGAAAATGAGTGACCATACACACAATTCAAGTGTGCATGGTAGCCTTAGGGACCAAGAGAGTGAACATTTGAAGGATGAATTCCAAAATACAAAAAAATAAATATCAATGGAAGAGCTAAAAGTCATGTTTACTCGGTACATGCATCAAAAAGAAAAATCTAACAGTAAACATAAAGAGCGGTCTAATAAAAGAAGAGATTATCATAATTACCACTAATTCTAAAGAGAAAGGGAGAACAAAATAAAATATGAAAATATAAAGAAATGAAAGAGCTTGTAGCAAAAGGAAGAAAATTCATAGATGGAGAAAAATAATTTATAAGAAGAGAAAAAGAGTTTAAAGAAAAGGTACAAGCTCTTATTCAAAGAAAAGAAGAGAAAGAGAGAAGGAAGAAAAGAGAGGAGGAAGAGAAGGAAAAAAAGAGAAGAGTTTCTCATAACACCCCTTACAAACATGGTTGAAGAATCCATAAAGGGGGATTATAATACTTTGAATTCTTCTTTTCAATTAAATCATTATGCTAACTCTCCTTACCGAAAATTTAAAAAATATAACTTTGTATTGGGTTACATGGCACAAAACAACAAAAGAACGACAAAATCAAAGTAAAGAAAAAGATGTTTCTAAAACAATGACCCATAATTTTCCTCAAAACTTTTACAAGAATAATAAAAGGCATTGTTTTGTTAGATTCTATTTTAGAAACAATTTTTCTTAGTTTTCTTTTAATAAAGAAACTTATTCAAATACAGTTTGCTATTTTCTGCAGATGGATCTTTGATCCAGGAAGAAAATAAAAAAAATGAATAAATAAAGGTGGCAATTCCTTAACATCACTTGGATCTAAGGACAAATCCTTCTCAAGAGGGAAGGTCTAATGAAAAACGATCCAACCACCACATTTTTTTACTAAGAAGAATGGAGAATATAAAAGCCTCATAAAGAAGAAGAATATTAAAATATTTTCCTTCTTTTAGTTTTGTAAAAACATTTAGGAACTAGTATTTTTGTCTTTTTAAAAAATAGAAACATGAGTGGACCTAATTTGGGCTTGAATAGGCTTTGACTTGGAGATTCTAAGGCCCAATTGGAAGTCAAGGTGCAACCCTCTCCATTAGGGAATCCAAAAACCCTAGTTGGAGAGGCAAAAAGAAAGTCTACATGTTCACCTACAAGGCCACATGACCGAATGACGGCAGAGCCCTCAACTCAGGACCAACCACTAGGTCAATGGCTAGAAGAATTCAAGAGGAGTGGGACTCTGCTACTCCAAGCAAAGACATTCTATTATACATGTTTGAATGAGCCATAATCTAGTGGTACAATCTAGAGTAGAATTTAAATTTCTTGTTTAAAATAGATTAGAATGTTGGCTTGTATTTTGGTATAGAGTATATTAGGGTTAGTGTTAGGTTTCTAAAACCTACATAAGATATGATTAGGCTTAATTACAGCCCACATTAAATCCTAGGCCCGTCATTAGACTTAATTAGGTTACAAGGTGCACATATCGCTCATGCTTGCTGTGTGACTCAATTAGGTGCCAAGTTTGAATGCTTTATTTTTGAATTTTCCCTTGTAACCTTTGGTTGACCTCTTTACCTATAAAAGGAGGTGCTTGGCTATTGAAAATACAAATAAATATAATAGAGTTATGCTGCTGAATTTGTAGGCCTTAACTCTCCTTTGTCTAGTCTCTCTAGGATAGACACCTTTTCATCTCTTCCCTATTTTCTAAGTGATTTGGCCTCACCAATCACTCTCCCTACACCTTACAGCTACTCCAAGGAATCCATGGCTTCTTAGAAGCTCTCCTTGCCTCATTCATCCATTAAGCTTCCTTCAAGTTCATGCAACCCTCTAAGAAAACTCAACCTGAAGAAGATAATGTTATCATTTGGTATCTAGAGCTTTGGTTCATCAAGAGCTAAGTGTCTTCTTCTTCTAATATTTTGTTCTTATTTTCATGTTGTTTCAATTCTGTTATTAATTGTCTTGATTTTGTTTAAATTAAATTTTCTTACCATTTTATGATGCTGTTTTTATTCTATTCGGTTCACTTCAACTGGGATCAGAACTTCAGTGCCATATGTTAAGTTGTAAGGAGTTTCCTCGGTGGTTTGTTTGTGGAGTGCACCGATATGACCATAGAACTTCAACTAGCTCTTCGATCCACTTCCATTTGGTTGTGCCGAGTCTCTTTTTTAATTAATTAAGAATAACCTTGTTTGTTGCCTCAACCTGCCCATATTGAGGACGTTCTACGAAATTAGTGATGTGTTTGATGCATAGTCCATCATAGAATTCAGCTAACCCTCGGTCGATAAATTGTTGACCATTGTTTGTAATGATAATATGTGGAATTCCAAAAAGACATATGATATTTTTCCATATGAAGTTTTGTACTTTCCTAGTTGTAATTGCCACAAGTGGTTCGACTTCTATCCACTTAGTAAAATAGTAAACTTTTACACTGCTCCTTAACTGGACCACAAGGCCCAATGATATCCATTCCCAACATTTCAAATGGTCAGGAGGACAAAATATAATTGATGGCAAAGCCTCTAGCCACACACAACCACATAATAAGGAGGATGAAGACTTAGAGGTTGTTTATTGATTTAATTGCAAATATGGGTCTAATTGAGCTTTTGTTTATTTTTGTAGACCCAATAAAGAGGACAACTGTTCCCGCCGGTTGACCAGGGTTGTCTTTGTGCGTGGCTTGTCCTCGCGAGCTAGGGCACCTTCGTTCTGCTCCGTCTGTGAGTACCTGAAAAGAAGTGGACAAAGGGGCGCCCTCGCGGCCGTTTTCACTCCGACGATCAAGTCAGCTAGCGAGAAACATCAAAGTGACACACCCTAGTATCGGAGCACCGTGAATGAATGCTCTGAAGCTGGTCAAATAACTGAGTACTGAATGCTGCCCTAATTGCCTGTGCGTACAGTGGGTGCGCGAGCAAACAACTAGGGTTTGTGTGTGTAAACTTGTGATGCCTGTCTCAAACGTCTAAAGCCCCTTTTAAACGTCTAAAGCATTTAAGGCATCTTAAAGCGCATTTAAAGTGTATAAAAATGTTCAACGCGTTTAAAAAGTTTAAAGCATTTAAAGCATTTAAAGCATTTAAAGTGCTTTAAAACGTTCGAAACGTAAACTGAATCAATGCGTACCTTAGCGAATTTTCAGGAAAACATTGATGTTCCAATGATTACTGCCACGTGTTCTTCTGACTTGATCGCTATTCTCTGTGGAGAGCCTTACAGAGTCGTAACCCAACTTAGGGATAATCCATCGTGTAAGTCCTCCTTTCTCGAAGTGCATCTGGCGCAAGGGGGTGACTTCCTGGGTACCGACTCATGCGCTCCAACCTCTAGTCACTTGCCCTGGGAGCGTATCTACCTTTCTCTCGTACCATGCACGTGGTTCTCCCCTGGGCGTGGCCCTCTCATGGGTCGTATCTGTCCCAGGGTCTTCCAACGGTGGCGTGGGTACTTCACGAGTCAGGTTACCCCCTACTGGTACTAGAACTATGGCCTTGAAGCCACCTTTCTCTTCTCTTTATTATTGCTCTGAGGTACTGAGGCCTCTCGCGGTGTCGCCCCCTCCACGGTCTTTCCTACCCATGGGTATCGGGGGGTGACACCGTCGATGCCTTAACTTGGCGACGCCTCATCTTGGCGACGCCCTAACCTGGCGACGCCTTAATTCGACGACGCCTAAACTTGGCGACGCCTCTCCTTGGCGATGCCTCACCTTGGCGACGCCTACTCCTGGCGACGCCCATGCCTGGCGACGCGTCATCCTGGCGACGCCTTAAGCGATCAACCTGTTGACTTTCTTCCCTTGGGCGCTGTTGAGGGGTCCCACCATACGTTGACTTTGACTTTGGTCAACGCCCGGGGACGGGACGATACAACAACTCTAGGGTGAAGGAATGTACAAACATATCCAAAAAGACCTCCAACTCATCAAAACATAAACTAGAGCTTTGGTCAGAAGAATACAAGAAGACTAGGACTCTACTACTGATGGTAGAGAAACCCTCAAATAATGGAAAAAGATCAAGCACAAACTACTGATGGTAGAGAAACCCTCAAATAATGGAAAAAGACCTCCAACTCATCAAAACATAAACTAGAGCTTTGGTCAGAAGAATACAAGAAGACTAGGACTCTACTACTGATGGTAGAGAAACCCTCAATAAAATCAGCACTACATAGATTTGATGACAAATTAGGAGAAACATGACTTAGACAAAACACAATTGGATTCAGAAATTAAAATGACTCAAGACACATATTATGAACCGATTAGAATTGCAAATAAGACTCAAACAAACTAAAAACAAAACAACAACACAATTCTATATAGATTCCTACTCAAATGTGAAAATTAGAAGCTCAAGAACAATTTGAACACAATGCACCGATTGAATTTCTTCAAACAACACCTAAATCAAATTAAAATGCAAAAAAATAGCAAGACAACATGGAGAATTGAAGAACAACACGACAAAATGAAGAACACAAAATATTAAATTGCAAGAAGACACTTAGCTCTTGTAGAACCGTAGCTCATGATACCAAATGATGGATTTGTGTCCTTCTCTTTTCATTTTTGTAGGTGATTTGCGGAAGCTTCATGGATTGGAGATGGAGCAAGGTCCTCCTAGGAGTGGTGGTGACCTAGAAGGTACATGATAGGTAGGATTTGAGAGTGGTGAGGCCAACTCTACTTGGAAGGTGACGGTTTAGGAAGATCAAAAGCCTAACCTAGAGGTTTTGGGCAAAGAGTGATATTGGCACAATTTTGGCAGCAATTTCACTCATGTATTAATCTTGTCAAACCAATAGCAAAGGCACTCCTTATATAGCACTTGGAGGCTGGATTACAAAGAGGAAAAGAGAGGGAAATTCAAAGTGTTGGCACATGTGTAAGTGGCGCCTAATTTTCAGCTCATGTGAAGGTAGGTTCTAGAATCCTTCCATGTGCTAGATGGTCTAAAACTTACGCTCCATTAAGTCTAGATGTGGGCCAGACCTTAGTTTAATTAGAAGTAGAAAATTCTAATTAAACTTAGGTTTAGCCTTCTAGGTACCACTTTGCATGTTTTAACACAAATACAAAAAGAATTTAAACTATGTGTACCGACCAGGTCATCAGGCGTGATGACGTGTCTTGCACATTCTCGAGTGGGGCATGCTCAACGGATCGCGTAGGCTAGAAAAGATGAATGGCTCGGAAGTGGGTATAGTCGCCGATCGGTGGATTGGCGTTCTCCGATCGCCGGTGTGCGTAACCGGGGTCACCAGAGTTGCGTCGCAGTCGCCGTATGAGAATGCTAGGAGATCGGGTGGTTTACACACCGCCACAAGGAGCACGTCGCCGGGTCTCCCAGCGAACTTCGTTAAGGCTGTCGAAGGCTCAGAAGGGTAATTCCAAGCGTGTAAGTTCAGTAAGACGATGGTGGCACCAGCTTGGGGCATGAAAGTCGAGTGGGTTGGGGGAAACACCTTGCACATCAGCGACAGGATTCCCAAAGTGGACATTCGTTGGTGGCAAGGTTTCCCCAGCTAGAACATGCATGGCGTAGCAGTAAGGAGGGTGCCATTCGCGAAGAGCGATATCATAGAGATGATGCACCTTGTTGCATCCGATACTCGCCTTGTCGGGTGGTGTTTGACAACGCATTACGTGCTAGGTTGCCCCTTGAGTTGAAGACTTAGCTGTGCGGCTGGTTACTACACAAGAATGACGCTCAAGTTGCCTTAGCTCAGATGACGACACGTGTAGGGCTGGGCGCTACCTGCTATCCTAGCCCAGATGGCGACACGTGCAGGGCTGGACGCGAGCCACGCGTCCAAAAGCATAACGGCCTGGAGAGAGAAGAAGCCTAGCTATAAAGGTAACCTTAACAAAATCTGCAGAGGTACGTTTTTCATTACGGCTGATACTGCTGGGGTTGTGTGCCTACAGTACAGTCCTACAGAGCATATTCTCTCTTAGTTTTTGGGTGTTCTTGTTACTGACTTGAGCGTCGGAGCGCCACCGGCCGCAGAGGCGCCATTGCGTGTTTTTCAGGTTCTCAGAGAAGCTATCTGTGGAGTGGACTTGGAAGGCACGTGGTGTCAAGCTGGTGAGGAAGATCGTGACGAGGAAACGCTCTTGCGCTAAGTCAACCGGCAGGATCACTATGCTACTTTGACAAAAAGTAAAAACTATTCTACGCTTGATTTAGGACATCTTGGAACATGTAAAGGTAAGTCTCTCTGCCATTAGTAGCAGTGTTCCAATCCTGATGGCATTGAGCTCTTCTCTTTTACGATTTTTGGGTGGTTTGCGGAAGCTTTAATGGGTTGTAGGTGGATCAAGGCTCTCCTAGGAGTTATGGTAGCCTTGGAGGTGCATGAAGAGTAGGGAAATAGGAGAGGTTCGGCCAACTCCCTTTGGTTGGTGAAAGGGTTGAAGATTAAAGCCCTAAGTCTAGAGAGATTTAGGCAAGAGAGTATGAATGGCACAAATTTGGCAGCATTTCAATACTCAAAATAATCTTGTGAGAACATGAGGTAGGCTCCTCCTTAAATAGCATTTGGAGGATTGAAAATGTAAATGCAAATGAAGAGGAAATGCTATCCAAATTACATGCAAATGTGAGCACATGGGAGCACATATGTGAGCACATGGGAGCACATATGTGAGCACATGGTGCACCTAGCCTTCACATGGCCGGCCTAGGTTAGTTTAGTAGGTTCTAGAAACCGTAAACTAACTTAGGTAAACCTAGTTTAATCCTAATTGCAGTTTAAACGAATTAACAAAAGTAAATTCTATACTATTTGGACAAGAAAATAAAGCTACGCTACGCTTGATGTTGGGCTTTCTTGGAACATGTATAGATAGGTTTCCCTTCCATCCGTGGCCTTGTTCCAATCTTCATCAAGTCTCTTAGTCATGGCTCTTGTGGTTGGCCCTAGAGGTATTTGTGGTTGACCTTCTTTTAAGGTGCTTGACCCTCTTCCATCATCCTCTCCCCCCTTGGAAAGGATTTGTCCTCAAATCCAAATCGTCATCGTCTTCATTTGTACCTACAAATGAAGATAAATCAATTACATTAAAAGTATCATGTACTCCATATTCAATAGGTAAGTCCAATTTGTAATCATTATTATTGACTCTCTTCAGGACTTGGAAGGGTCCATCACCACGGGGACTAAGTTTGGACTTTCTCTTAGTAGGAAATCTATCTTTTCTAAGATGAAGCCAAACTAAGTCTCCCTCCTCAAAAATTATTTCTCTCTTCCCTTTATTGTTGTATTTTGCATACTTTTGATTTTGTTGTTGTATTTGGAGTTTAACCTTCTCATGGACTTTCTTAACAAAGTCGGCTTTGATAACTCCTTCCTTATGCACAAATTCTCGTGGATTAGGAAGAGGTAACAAATCTGTACCGCCCTGGAGGTCGGATGCGATGACGTGGCATCCTGTTACAGTGTAGGCGTGTTGACAAGGCGCCAGGTTGACAGTTGGGAAGGAAGTCGGGAGGCACGTGTAGTCGCCGATAGTTAAGTTGGCGTGTTCCGATCTCTAGCTCACCAACGATAGGCGATCGCCAGGTTGAGGACGAAATCGCCAGATACAGACTCAGGCGACCAGGCAGTCGGAGATCGCCAGAACAAGCACATCGCCGAAGTTAAAGGAGAAGCAGATTATGGAGGCGGCCGGCGAGACCGCAGGGAAGGTGTATGAAAGCCCTACCTCGCCAGTTTCAGTAGAGATCGCACTCCTGAGTTAGCTATGCACTGGGCAGTACCATGCATAGGTAACTTAGCCAAAATAAGAGTAGAAGCAGCGTCAAGTCAGTGAGCCTCCAGATGATGGCACGTGTACGGTTGGATGCAGGCCACGTGTCCAAGGTTGTAACTGCCAGGAGAGAGAAAGCCACCAGGTATATAAGAGTTCCTAACAGATTTTCTAAGGTACGCACGTTCAGTTCATACACTTTACGCTTGCGAGTGACAGAGCTGTTTGTGAGAGAGATTTGCACGGCTCCAGTTCTTAGTATTTGGTGATACCGTCACTGACTTGAGCGTCGGAGTGCGATCGGCCGCAGCGGCGCCGTATCGTTTCTTTGCAGGTTCTTGAGATAGATCCAGAGGAGGAACGGAAGTGAGAAGCGGCGCGCACGTCGATCCTTTGACGAGGCATTCTCCAGCGCTCCGGTCAACAGGCAGGATCATCAGGCGCCCACCGTGGTGCCGTGTAAAACGTGCTCCCATCCACAGCGTGAGTTCGTGGAGGTTTTTGAGGTTTTCTGCGCGGGTTGTGTGCTGGTGCAACCGTCGTTCTTGGTTTCTCTGAGTTTCGTCCGGTGAGGTTTGTGTTTTAAACCGTTCGTTTGGCTTTTCGATCGGTGGATTCGAGTGCTTTCGAGTGGTTGTTTGGTTCGCGGAGAGACGGTGGTTTTTGGTGAAGCTGCGATTTTCTTCGAAGGTTCGCGGGGTTCTTGAAGTTCTTGCGCAGTTTCTTGAATTTTCCCCGATCGGTCGCTAATCCGTTCGTGGTTGAAGTGTTATTTGCTGTATTTCTGTGGTTCGCTGAAGTTGATGAGAAAGATGAGGAGCAATCGTTCCAGTCCCGTGGCTCCCGTCGCAGCTGAAGGCGACGCCACCATGACCATGGCGCAGATGGCAGAAATGATGCGCTCATTGCAGGCTACTGTAGAAGCCTCGCGCGCCGAGCAGGCCAGGATACATGAAGACCTGGTCGCCTCTCGCGCCAGGAACGAGGAGCTCAGCAAAGTAGCTGAAGAGCTACGTCGAGCTCTCCAGGAGCAGCAGGTTCGTTCTTCCGCTGAAGAGGTGGCACCGTCGACGCCGCCTCGTGTTTTCCCAATGCCTTTCATTCAGGCGATTACCGATACGCCAATTCCCACGAGCGTGGTCCCGGTTAAAGCTGTTTTTACTGGCGTGGAAGATCCAGAGGCTCATCTGACCACGTTCCACACACAGATGATGCTGTCAGGGGGGTCGGATGCTGTCTATTGTAAGATGTTCGTGAGCACGCTCCAAGGAACGGCGATGGAGTGCCACATAACTAATTTTCAGCAATTCTCGAAAATCTTTGTCGAGCAGTATATTGTGAACAAGGCACCGCCCAGGGTGTCCTATGACCTGTTTGATATAAGGCAGTACCACGGGGAGTCCCTCAGAGACTACCTCAATCGCTTCGGAGCGCAGATGGTCAGGTCGCCGGCCAAGGATGAGGAAATGCTGGTTTATGCCTTCAAGAAGGGCGTGCAGCCAGGGCCATTCTGCGAAGCCTTGATCAGGGCTCATCCAGCGACGTTTGCTGAAGTCAGGCGACTTGCGGTGGCTCACATCGCCGACGAGAGTGAGGTCGCCGAGAAGAGAGGCAGTGTGGCTCCCGTCAGGCCACGCGCCCAGACCAGGATCCAGCCACAGAGGGTGCTGGAAACGGCAGCGGCGGCCAGAAAGGATCAAAGGATTCGCTATCCTTACGATAGGAGAAACAAGGGAAGAAGCCAAGCGCGCCAACCGCCAGCACGCCAACAACCAGCACGCCGGGAATACAATCGCCCGCCTAAGCACAAATTTGTCATGGGACTAGCGGACCTGATCGCTATCCCTAACATATCTGCTAGGTTGAAGGCGCCCGAGAAGGTGGGTGACAAGGTGTTAGGGTCGAAGCCGGATGTCTGGTGCGAGTTCCACCAGTGCTTTGGCCACAACCTGGATTCGTGTTTGTCTTTAGGGTACCAGCTCGACGATCTGGTTAAGAGCGGGTTCCTAAACGACTATCTGCTGGACAGAAGGACCGGAGGAGCGTCGAGTTCCCAGCCGGCAGGGGGAGAAGCCCAGCAACACGAGATGCCCATCCATGGGGAGATCCACACCATTGCGGGGGGTTTCTCAGGTGGTGTGTGCACCGCGTCGCAGAGGAAAAAGTACGCGCGATCGGTGATGTCATTAGACATGTTTGAAGATCACTCGCCTGAAGTGGACATTACGTTCACCAAGCAGGATCTTCGGGACGTTGTGCCTCATGACAACGATCCCATTGTTATTTCGTTGATCACGGCGGGGAGGAAGGTCCACCGAGTTCTGGTGGACCAAGGAAGTTCGGCAGACGTGATGTTCTGGCCGACTTTCACGCAGTTGGAGTTGCCCCTTGACCAGCTAAGGCCCTATGGAGGGTGCTTGTACGGGTTCGCTGGCGACCAGGTGGAGGTCAGGGGGTACATCGAGCTGAGAACCACGTTTACCGATGAGGCTGGGTCGAGGACGGAGAAAATCAAGTACCTCATCGTAAACGCCGCTTCAGCATACAACATCCTGCTGGGAAGGCCCACTCTCAACAGGATAGGCGCAATTCCATCGACTCGGCACATGAAGGTGAAGCTGCTGTCCATGGAAGGGGTGGTAATCACGATAAAGTCTGATCAGAAGGAAGCGAAAAGGTGCTATGAAAATAGCCTGAAAAATAAAAGATCAGTGAGCTATGTCACAACCACCCCACCGCCCGGTGTGAAGCCGAGACCGCCGATAATGGAGGAGGCCGCTGGAAGGGACGTAGAGATGGTGGATGCTGAGCTGGGGGAGAGGAATGCTGCCCTGGAGGAGGGAGAGGCGCGGAATCGCCCGGAGGAAGCAAGGGAACTCGGAATCACCAAGGCGGTGATCGCCAGAGAGTCCAGGCCCAAACCCGTCGAGCAGTGGCTCGAGAAGGAGATCGGGGGAAAGGTTTTCAAGCTCGGAAGATCTCTGGAGGTCGATCTCCAGGACCAGATCGCCAAGGTGATTGAACGGCATCTGGACGCGTTTGCCTGGTCTGCTTCGGACATGCCCGGGATCGACCCCGACTTCTTGTGCCATCATCTGGCGATGGACAACATGGTGAGACCGGTGCGGCAAAGAAGGAGGAAGTTTAATGAAGAAAGGAGGCAGGCGATCAAGGATGAAACCCAGAAACTCCTCGCTGCAGGCCACATCAGGGAAGTCCAGTACCCTGAGTGGCTGGCAAATGTCGTGCTGGTAAAGAAGAGCAACGGGAAATGGCGCATGTGCGTCGATTTCACCGACCTGAATAAGGCTTGCCCAAAGGATTCGTATCCTTTACCAAGCATTGATGCCCTGGTTGATAGTGCTGCAGGGTGCAAGCTGCTGAGCTTCCTGGACGCCTTCTCGGGCTATAATCAGATCAAGATGCATCCCCTGGATGAAGAAAAGACAGCCTTCATGACTGAGAGGTCGTGCTACTGCTATAAGGTGATGCCGTTCGGGCTGAAGAACGCGGGGGCCACGTACCAGAGGCTGATGGATCGAGTACTTGCACCGATGCTGGGAAGGAACGTGCAAGCTTACGTCGATGACATGGTCGTGACCTCGCAGGAGAAAAGCAAGCACGTTGCAGACTTGGAAGAATTGTTCACGACGATCGCCAAGTTCAAGTTGAAGCTCAACCCGGAGAAATGCATTTTCGGCGTGGAGGCTGGAAAATTTTTGGGTTTTCTATTGACTGAAAGGGGGATAGAGGCCAACCCGGACAAGTGTGCCGCCATCTTGGCAATGAGGAGCCCGACTACAGTGAAAGAAGTCCAGCAGCTGACTGGTCGGATGGCGGCCCTATCCCGCTTCGTGTCAGCGAGCGGAGAGAAGGGGCATCCCTACTTCCAGTGTCTGCGGCGCAATAACAAGTTCGCTTGGACGAAAGAGTGCGAGGAAGCTTTCGTCAAGCTGAAGGAATATTTGGCGAGCCCGCCGGTTTTGTGCAAGCCACTGGCGGGAATCCCCCTCAGGTTGTATTTCGCTGTGACTGAGAGGGCGGTGAGTGCGGTGCTCGCCCAAGACCAGGATCAGGCTCAGAAGCCTATCTATTTCGTGAGCAAGGTGTTGCAGGGCCCAGAAACGAGATATCAGGCCCTGGAGAAGGCTGCTTTGGCGGTGGTGTTTTCGGCGAGGAGGTTGCGCCACTATTTCCACAGTTTCACAATACTGGTGATGACTGACCTGCCCATCCAGAAGGTCTTGAAGAAACCTGACGTTGCAGGAAGAATGGTGAAGTGGGCAGTCGAGTTGTCCGAGTTTGACATTAAATATGAGCATCGAGGACCGATCAAAGGGCAAATCTTCGCAGATTTTGTAGTCGAGCTCTCTTCAGAGGCGACGCGGGTTGAAGGAGATGATTTCCGTTGGGTACTCTCGGTGGATGGATCGTCAAACCAGCAGGGTAGCGGTGCTGGAGTCATATTGGAAGGACCCAACGGCGTGCTGATCGAACAATCGTTGAGATTCGCCTTCAAAGCCAGCAACAACCAAGCAGAGTATGAGGCGCTGATCGCCGGGATTTTGCTGGCTAAAGAAATGGGAGCCAGAGTGCTGATGGCTAAGAGTGACTCGCTGCTAGTCACAGGGCAAGTAACAGGCGAGTTCCAGGCTAAAGATCCACAAATGGCGGCTTACTTGGCGTATGTGCAGGAATTGAAGAGTTCCTTTGCCTCTTTTGAAGTGGTGCATGTGCCCCGAGAGCAGAATGCCCGAGCTGACTTGCTTGCTAAGCTCGCCAGCTCAGGTAAGGGGGGTAGGCAGAGGACGGTGATTCAAGAAACTTTGAAGACGCCGAGGGCATTTGTAGCAGATCACCTGGTCCTTCAGATAAGCAGGTCGACGGAGAGAGCAGCGAGAAGCCATAAGTCTTTGACACAAGAAACTCTGAGATCGCCAAGGATTAGAGCATGTCGAGGAGAGAAGGTGGACGTGATACAGGTCTGCGCCACCCATGAGCCAGACACGTGGATAACACAGTACAAGCGGTGCCTGGCGGATGGTCTCCTCCCGTTAGATCCAACAGAAGCTAGGAAGGTAAAGAAGAATTCCAGCAAGTATACACTGATTGATGGCGATCTGTACAGGTTTGGATTCACTCACCCACTCCTGGAATGTATACACGGCGAGAAGTGCACAAGAGTTATGGCAGAGCTCCACGAAGGAATATGTGGAAGTCACGTCGGGGGTCGAGCTCTGGCCGCGAGGACTCTCCGTGCAGGCTACTATTGGCCATCCATGAGAGAAGATTGCAAGAAGTACGCCCAGTGCTGCAAACAATGCCAGCAGCACGCCGATTGGCACAAGGCACCTCCCGAGGAGTTGAAGTCGATCTACAGCCCTTGGCCGTTTCATACTTGGGGAATCGACATCCTGGGGCCTTTTCCACTGGCGATCAGGCAGATGAAGTACTTGGTGGTGGCGATTGAGTATTTCACCAAGTGGATTGAAGCAGAACCAGTGGCCCAGATCACCGCGCACAAGATCGAAGGCTTCGTATGGAAGAATATTGTGTGCCGGTTTGGAGTGCCTAAGCGCCTGGTATCAGATAATGGGACTCAGTTTGCGAGTCACCTGTTGAAGAAGCTTTGCGAAGGGGTCGGAATTCAGCAAGTGTTTGCATCCGTCGAGCACCCTCAGACTAATGGCCAGGTGGAATCGGCTAACCGGGTATTGCTGAGAGGTTTGAAGAGAAGGCTCGAGAAAGCCAAGGGAAGTTGGGCTGAGGAGGTACCCCGAATAGTTTGGGCATACCACACCACCGAGCAGTCAGGAACCCATGAGACCCCGTTTAGCTTGGTCTATGGGTGTGATGCCATGATTCCAGTCGAGATTCAGGAGAGCTCGCCGAGATTCCAGAACTTTGTGGAGGAAGACTCGAATGAAGAGAGAAGGCTGAACCTGGATCTGCTGGATGAAGTCAGGGAGGAGGCAAGGCTGAAGGCTGAGGCGGTGAAGAGAAGGGTCGAGCGAAGGTACAACTCAAAGGTGATGCCAAGGCAGTTTAGAGAAGGCAATCTGGTGATGAGAAAGGCCCACCAGTACGAGATGGAGAACAAGCTATCACCCAAGTGGACTGGACCGTTCAGAATCACCGAGGCACTCGGGAACGGAGCCTATCGCTTGGAGAGGCGCCAGGGGGGCTTGTTGGGGGTTCTCGTCGCCGCCTTCCTTAGCAATATTTTCGGTGTTTGCTTCTTGGCGCGGCGACGCAATCGGGGACTCGGTGATTAGGATTGGAGAGGTGTGAGCGACCTCATCCCCGATTGGAATGACTCCTACAGCTGAGGTGTTGGATGGAGGGCCCCCTCCTGCTGATATATGTGGAGTAGAGGCGCTCGGGGGGTCCTCTAAGAAGTTTGGCTCTTGGGCCTCAGTTGCAGGTGGCGCAGTGGCCAATGGAACCGCTTGGACTGGTGGTGAAGGGGCTCTTGGCGTTGGCGATGAGGGAGGAGGGGCAGGTGTTGACGGTGGTGTTGAAGCTGGAAGAGGGGGTGGGGCAGGGGGAGAAGGTGGTGCCACCCTCTTCCTTTTTGTGACAAGACCGTCCTCCGTGACCTCGTCGTCCTCTTCCTCATCCTCTTGGACAACTTGGGGGGCTTTCCGTTTTGGCCTCTTAAGGACCAGTTTCTTGCGTTGGGCGGGCGCCTTAGGCGGTGATCGCCCCTGGATAATGGCCTTCTCGACCGCCGAGTTGGGAACCGTCTGGGAGCCGGTCGCCAACCCGTGGTTGCGGGCGAGCGCCTTTAAATCGGCGAGCATGGTCTTACCCATTATGGTGTCTGCATGAAAAGAAAGTGCATATGTTAGCTCAAAGGAGAAAGGGGTAAGTACACGAGACAATAAGACAGCAAAGCAGGTATGTGCAGGAAAGATAAAACCAAAGTCTTGTGTGTATTGCACAAGACGCCCAGAAACAACATCAGAAGCAATGTGAAGACAAAGGTGTAGCGTCCTAACCTATTTGGAATTCCAACTGGTCCTCAAAGAACTCGAAGGAAATCAGGGTGGGGGTCAAGAACGTTATGTGGGCATCCGCCACCCTCTTCCAGAAGAGACAAAGGTCTCTGTCCAAAGCTCCCATGCTATCAGGACTTCTGGGCCTCCTGAAGCAGCTCTTGGACTCTTTTTTCCCCTTGTCCACCCAGTACAAGGGGAAACCGTCGAGAAGGGAAGGGTCTTTGTCGTTTGCGCGGACCTGGATGAACTTCCCCTTCCAATCCTTGTACGATTGCTGGAAGATGGTGAAGATGGATCTCCCAGCAATGGCGTTCAGACTGACCCACAGGCGATCGCCTGGGTGTTTGGCCTCAAACAGGAATAAAAATACGTCCACTGACGCAGGCAACCCCAGGTGGGCACATGTTACCTCAAAAGCTCGGACGAACGCCCAGCTGTTGGGGTGAAGCTGGGCGGCGGCGATGTTGAGCTCGGTTAAGAGTTCCCTCTCAAATCGAGTGAGAGGGAACCTGAGTTTAACTTTCTTAAAGAGAGTGGTGTAGACGAAGCAGAAGGGCCCGTCGGCGCTCACTTTATCATCAACACACACTGGCAGGGTGGCCGGGCAAGGCAGCACCATCATTCTCTCATCGTGCTCCTTGTGGAATGATTGAAAGGCCTCGTCCCCATTGGTCAGTCGCAGAACCGTTCCCGCGGTGTTCACCGACGACGTTTCCTTTAAGAGGGTTGAGTTAGCCCATGAGTATAGCGTCTTGAAGTCTGGCAGTGGGGTGGGGGCTCCTCCAGCGTTTGGTGGAGTCGCCTGGGCCAGAGTGGGTTGAGAAGACGCGGGCCTCACAGCCTGCGATGAGGAAGCACCACGAACTTGCGAAGAGTCGTGTGCTTGTGAAGGGGGGTTTCGCGCTGACGGAGGGGGGTTCGGGGTGATCTTCGTGCGAGTCATGATAGCAACTGCAAGCGAAGGAGGAAGGAAAAATGATCAGGAGGGTTACGAAGGCTGACTCAATCATGAATGGAAGGTGAAAGACGAACGAATGTGAGTTCGTTGCGACAATCGGCAAAGCCCTAAGTCACGCAGAAGGAGAAATGGAAAAACAGCCCACAACGTATGCACCAGACAGTTATAGGATGATGCAAATCGGTGAAAATGCGAGAAAACACAGCAGATGAGAGAAAGTAGTTACCTTTCGATGATCGGGAGAATATTAAGGGGAGTTGGTGATCTAGAGCGTCGAGGAACGTCGAGAGCTTTCGCAGAAGAGAGGGAGAGTGTATGCAAGTGCGAGGGAAGTGATGGAACAGTAGGAGCGTAAAGAGGTTTAAGGGTTTTCGAACGGTTTTGGGAAGCGCTAACGGCAGATAAAGATGGCCGTTGATAAGAGCCACGTGTCGAAGGATGCGCGAAGAATTTGGTGGAGCGTCAGAGCAGCAGAAGGTACTACCGCTTGGAATTCTGCGCCCATGCCACGTAGACCGGTGTTAACGAAGGCTTCTTCAGTCTTTTCGCTAGACAAGTCTCCGCTTAAGACTAGGGGGCTTGTGTACCGCCCTGGAGGTCGGATGCGATGACGTGGCATCCTGTTACAGTGTAGGCGTGTTGACAAGGCGCCAGGTTGACAGTTGGGAAGGAAGTCGGGAGGCACGTGTAGTCGCCGATAGTTAAGTTGGCGTGTTCCGATCTCTAGCTCACCAACGATAGGCGATCGCCAGGTTGAGGACGAAATCGCCAGATACAGACTCAGGCGACCAGGCAGTCGGAGATCGCCAGAACAAGCACATCGCCGAAGTTAAAGGAGAAGCAGATTATGGAGGCGGCCGGCGAGACCGCAGGGAAGGTGTATGAAAGCCCTACCTCGCCAGTTTCAGTAGAGATCGCACTCCTGAGTTAGCTATGCACTGGGCAGTACCATGCATAGGTAACTTAGCCAAAAGGAGAGTAGAAGCAGCGTCAAGTCAGTGAGCCTCCAGATGATGGCACGTGTACGGTTGGATGCAGGCCACGTGTCCAAGCCTGTAACTGCCAGGAGAGAGAAAGCCACCAGGTATATAAGAGTTCCTAACAGATTTTCTAAGGTACGCACGTTCAGTTCATACACTTTACGCTTGCGAGTGACAGAGCTGTTTGTGAGAGAGATTTGCACGGCTCCAGTTCTTAGTATTTGGTGATACCGTCACTGACTTGAGCGTCGGAGTGCGATCGGCCGCAGCGGCGCCGTATCGTTTCTTTGCAGGTTCTTGAGATAGATCCAGAGGAGGAACGGAAGTGAGAAGCGGCGCGCACGTCGATCCTTTGACGAGGCATTCTCCAGCGCTCCGGTCAACAGGCAGGATCAAAATCCAAGGGTGTAATAGGGTTAAATCCATATACAACTTCAAAAGGAGAAGCATTAGTAGTTTTGTGAACTACTCTATTGTAAGCAAATTCAATGTGGGGAAGGTACTCATCCCAAGATTTGTGGTTACCTTTCATGATTGCCCTAAGCATAGTACCAAGAGATCTATTGACTACTTCGGTTTGGCCATCCGTTTGAAGATGACAAGATGTTGAAAATTGTAGTCTTGTGCCTAGCTTTCCCCAAAGGGTTTTCCAAAAATGGCTTATAAACTTTGGATCTCTATCGGATACTATACTTCTTGGTAAACCATGAAGTCTCACCACTTCTCTAAAGAAGAGTCTAGAAATATTTTGAGCATCATCCACTTTGTGGCAAGGAATAAAATGGGACATTTTACTAAAATGGTCCACTACCACAAAGATGAAATCATGACCTCTTGCAGTCCTAGGAAATCCTAATATGAAATCCATGCTGTTCCCGCTGGTTGACCGGGTGCGTCTTCGTGCGTGGCTTCTGATTGCGACCTAGGGCACCTTCGTTCTGCGCCGTCGTGAGTACCTGAAAAGAAGTGAACAAAGGGGCGCCCTCGCGGCCGTTTGCACTCCGACGATCAAGTCAGCAAGCGAGAAACATCAAAGGTGACGCACCTCCGTATCGGAACACCGTGAATGGATGCTCTGAAGGTGGTCAAATAACTGAGTAACTGATCTCACCCTAATTGCCTGTGTGTACAGTGGGTGCGCTTGCAAGCAACTAGAGTGTGTGTGAAAATTGTGATCCCTGTCCCAAACGTCTAAAGCCCCTTTTAAACGTCTAAAACATTTAAAGCGTCTTAATGCGCATTTAAAGCGTATAAAAACGTTCAACGCGTTTGAAACGTTCAAAGCATATAAAGCGTTTAAAGTGCTTTAAAGCGTTCGAAACGTAAACTAAATTAAAGCATACCTTAGCAAACTTTCAGGAAAACATTGATGTTTCAATGCTTACTGCCACGTGTTCTTCTGACTTGCTTGCTACTCTACGTGGAGGGCCCTACAGCGCCGTAACCCAACTTAGGGTTAATCCATCGTGCAAGCCCTCCTTTTTCGAAGTGCATTTGGCGCAAGGGGGTGACTTTCTGGGTGCCAACTCATGCGCCCCAACCTCTAGTCACTCGCCTTGGGAGTGTATCTACCTTTCTCTCGTACCACGCACATGGTTCGCCCCTGGGCGTGGCCCTCTCATGGGTCGTATCTGTCCTAGGGGTCTCCCATAGGTGGTGTGGGTACTTCACAAGTCAGGTTACTCCTCACTGGTACTGGGAATATGGCCTTGAAGCCACCTTTCTCTTCTCTTTATTACTGTTCTGAGGTACTGAGACCTCTCGTGGTGTCGCCCCCTCCACGGTCTTTCGTACCCATGGGTATCGGGGGTGACACTCTCGATGTCTTATCCTGGCGACGCCTTAACCTGACGACGCCTTAACCTGGCGACGTCTACGCCTGGCGACGCCTTAAGCGGTCAACCTGTTGACTTTCCTCCCTGGGCTCCCTAGATGGGTCCCACCACATGTTGGACTTTGACTCTGACTTTGGTCAACTCCCGGGGATAGGACGGTACACAAGCCCCCCAGTCTTGAGCTGACACTTGTTTCAGCAAAAAGACTAAGCCTCGCCCTATCATCCACGTGGCATTCCTGTTGACGTGACATTCCCTTGAGCAGTTGACGTGACATTCTCTGAGCGTCTGATACAATATTCTCTGCGCTGAAGATGTGACGCTTTAAGTTGCACGCTAATCTCTCGACACGTGGCACGATCCTACGGCTGGGGATGAGTGTCGTTAGCGCTTCTTGAGTTAACGTTATAACCTTTCAAAAATGCGCGCTCGAGGCACTGTTCCATCATTTTTCATATTCTCTGCACTGTTCATCTTCCCTGTGATTTTTGCAACTCTTGTGTTCTCCCTCTTCACGAAAGCTCACATATTTTCGACCTTCAACCACCAAAGGTATGGTTTTTCTATTCCGATCGTCCTTTCACTTTACTGTATTGCTATTACGACTGCTTGGGACTGTTTATATTTCTGCATTTCTGTGTTCTTCTCTTTTCCTCCACATTTCTTCGTTCTTCCCTCTTTTCTGAATTTCTCGCGTGGCATTTTCATGTGTTCTTCTTGAATCAAAGTAGAAAATAAGGTGCGGAAGCAATGGGTGAGATGATCAAGACCCTCCTAGGAGTTGTGTTGGTCTTGTAGGTACATGATGAGTATGGTGTTTGAGTGGTTCGGCCAGCTCAAGGGAGAAGGTGAAAGGATTGAAGTTTAGAGCCTAGATTTCTAGGAGAAGTAAAGCTTGTGCACAAAAATGGCAGCATAACCTTACTCAATTAAACTTGAAAATACAAGGTGTAGGCTCCTCCTTTTATAGGCTAAGGAGGACCATAATGCAACCCTAATGCTAGCCAAATGAAATGTAAATGTGAAGCACATGGGTGCACATGGCACATGGGTGCACAAATGAGCACATGGGGAGGGGTGTGTCTAGTTTTTATGCTCACCCCCCCCTCCATGGTCTTTCTAGAATGTTCACACAAATATGCTTTCTACACTACTCTAATTACTAAGCACCCCTAATGGGCCTTTATGTAACAATTACAAAGGTCTTCTCTTCCCAAAACCGTAGCTTTGACCCATGTGTATGTGAAGCTAGACGGTCTAGAAGGAATCCTCATCATGGCCTAGACGCTCCTTATGTAGCTGCTCCTCATCATGGCCTAAACGCTCCTCTTCATGGGCTAGACGCTCCTTTTTGAGTCTAGACGCTCCTCATCATAGGCTAGACAGTCTAGTCTTGGAGGCTTGGCTTTCATCGTGTGGTGAGCTTGGGCCCTCCTCCATCAGTAGTGGTCTTCTTAGGGTTTCTTTCCCTTTTACGCCTTAACCCTTGATCTTGCAAGGGATTCGAACGTCGAAGGATTCGCCACGTCAAACTCTGTCTTCCGCAAGAACGCTCCAAGCACTCCGCAAGAACTCCAAGCAAACCTGCGAAACACACCAAACGACGCTTCTAGCGGCCGATTGCACTCCGACGCTCAAGTCAGCCTCGCAAAACCACCAAAGAACTAAGAACTAAGCATCTCAGCGAGACTCGTGTGCACTCTGTGATTCTCTCTCTCTCTCTCTTTGTGCAAACTAGTAACTTGCAAGAATGAATCTTACCTCCCCCTGTCTGAGCGTGGAATGCCTTTATATACTCTGTTGCACGCCTAAGTTATTCGTGTATGAAGTAACTTAGCACGTTTCTTTCACTAGGTGTCTCGTGCAACCTCAGTGTGAATACCAAGTGTGGCTTGGCTAAGCGCACGCACCAGGCATCACCTACTGTGTGAACGATCACCTCTGGTTTGCTCCATGCACGCTATGGGTTAGGAGAGCACCAATCACCGACTGACGACTAGCTCTCTTAGGCCACTCTCGTGCACGACAACACAAAACACATAACTTCTCCTTTCTCTGATACCCTGCCACACAAGATTCGTATGCAACGCTCTCGCTGGGAAACGTGCTTCGTTTCCAGCTTAACTGCGTGCAACACGAAAACCCGATGATCATCGCTCACACCAGATGACCGATCGGTGCACCATAGCGCCACGCCCTCGGCTTCCGGGCGCTTATCTAGGCGCTGATCGCGCACCCTCTATGACCGCCATCCCCTGACGACCGATCACCCCCTGGGTGTCTTTCTCAATGACTCATCTGCTTCCCTGGCCCACGTGTTCCACTAAGAACGGTCCACGTGGCTATCCTTTGCTGACGTCACCGACTACCGATGACCGACCGGATCACAAGCCCCCAGCCTCGAGCTGTAAACTTGTTTTCAGCGAAAAGGCTAAGTGATCGTCCTCAGTGGCCACGTGGCAAGTGATGCCACGTCACGTGCCACATCATGTGTTGTGTTTTAAGTGACGTTATGCCTTCCTTCCTCAATCTTGCGACACGTGTACGCATCAACGGCTAGCATGAAACGTCGTTTGCGCTTTCTCATATTCAAAAACTTACGCGCCTTCACTGTTCCATCACCTTCTCCAACACTCTTCTCTGAAACTCTCGAACTCCCTCTCTGCGATTCGTCTTCCCCAACTTCAAGCTTCCAGACACCACTTGCGATCATCAAAAGGTACCCCTTTTCTTTATCTATGGCATATTTGAATACTTTCTACCTATTGCATCATCCAATAACTGCATTGTACATGCGTCGTGGGCTTTTTTCCCTTTCCCTGCATTGTACCAGGGTTTCTTCTGGTTTTTCTGTATTTTCACTTCTTCTTCTTCGTCACTTTCGCTTCTCCACTCCTTTCAAACCATAGCATTTCCGTTCTCCTCACCTTCCTCTTGTTATTGCTGAACCATGTTTTCATTGGTCCCTCACTCCTTCTTTTCTTTCTCCATTATAGTTACTAAACGATGGCTCGCACAAAAACCACCACGCGTCTCGCTTCCTCCTCCGGTGCACAGCCTTCTGCAAGTGCACCACCACCGCCCTTGACGAGTGCGCCCCCCTCAACGAGTGCGCACCCCCAAGCGGCGCCTCCTCAGCATAACTATGCGCGGGTGTACCAGTGGGCTCCCCTCCATTTGCTCGCCGAGACGTCTACACAACTCCCTAACGATCATCTCACCAACCTACTGAGCAGCGACTCCGACGAACCCACCTGCGCCCTTGACAGGGAGGATGACTCACACTTGAACGTGTGCATCCCCCCTCGAGGCATGCCAATATGCGTGGACGATAAGGCCAACAACGGAGTGCCCTTCACCTTCATCTACTCCGCCATCTTCAAGAGATTGTGGCTCCGCCTCCCCTTCACCTTCTTTGAGAAGGATCTACTCACTGAGCTAAACGTGGCTCCCTGCCAACTCCATCCAAACGGTTGGGCCTTCATCCGAGCGTTTGAGATTCTCTGCAATCACTTTGGACACCCTCCTTCAACCGACGTCTTTTCTGCATGCTACCACCGAGCTGATTAGTTTAATTCACCCTTTTGTACCTTGTTTGCTTTCTTTGGCTCTTTGTGTACTAACCCTTTGCAATGTTTAACTGGTGCAGATATGACTTCTAACAAAGAACGACGACAGAAGCTGATCGCGCTAGCCAAGAGCCGACAAGCTGTCCGGTCGTCCACGGGGACTGAGGCCACCTCCGAGCCTATCTCTGCCTCCCCCATCTCGGTCGCGCCAGCTGAAGGCCCCGAGACCAGGGGTGATAAGAAAAGGAAACGGTTGGTGAAGGCCCCCACCACCGTCATATCCATCGAGGAGGAGAGCTCGGGGTCTCCTTTAGTTCAACGTAGAAGAAGGGGAGCCGAGGGCGATGAGGGAGATGCCTCTCCAATCCCCCAACATAGGTTTCGCCTACACGCCCTCCTTCTCCGGCCCCTCTTCCTTCTCCTGCACCACTTCCTTCCCCGCCCCCAGCCAGCCAACCTCTCACCCTGCCATCTGAAACTGCTGAGAGCGGGGCCGCTCGCTCGGAGGGAACCTCTCACCCCTCGAGCTCACCACGTCCTCAAGCCTCTGCTGCAACGACCGAGGGTGGTGGTGAGAGTTCCCACCGAGCCTCGGGTTCCAGCACCGAGGGGCTCACCAGGGTCATCCAGCTGACCAGGCAACTGCTCCAGAACCGCGAGCTGGTCAAATGGAGCGGGAGCGAGGTGGAACTTCACCTGGCCCGTCAACTGGTGCTATCTCTGGAGTTCTCCACCCAGCATCGCCGCATCGATAAGCTGGAGGGAAAGATGGGCGAGCTGATAAACCAGAAAGAGTTGCTACAAAGCGACTACGAGGCCCTGTAGAGCACCAATGACATGTTGAGGGATATGGTGGAGGAAGCCAAGAGAGGGTGCGCCCTGCAAGTCCAAGAAACCATCAAGACGGAGATGTTGATGGGGGACGCCGTCGCCGCTCTTGACGCCGAGCTGGTCGAGACCACAGGTAGGGCCATCCAGCTTGAAGCCGAGAATGCCTTCCTGCGCCAACAGATCGCAAACCTGGCAGAGGCTGTCACAGCGAACGAGAGGCGTGCCAATGATCAAGGGTCCAAGCTTAAGGAAGCCGAGTCCACCATCGCCACCCTTGTCACTGAGAAGGTCGTGCTGGAGACCGACAAGGCTGAGCTCGAGGCTGAGAAGACCAAGCTTTGGGAAGAGGCTGCTGATACCTTTGCTAAGGGATTTGACTTGGCCCTCGAGCAAGTTAAGTGCGTCTTCCCAGAGGCTGACTTCTCTCAGTTCGCCATTGACTTCGAGGTGGCGGATGGCCAGATCGTTCGCCCTTGATCATTTGCTGTTTTGTCTTTACCTTCTTGTACATAAACTTTGAATGTAAAAAATCTTATTGTATATATAAAATGCCACTTTCCTCTTACTGTTTTTTCTGCTGTGTATCTCTTAGTTTTCATCTCTTGCTATGCATGATTAACTGCTAACCTGCTCGAACTTGGCACAAACCTTCGTTGTACCTTGAATTCTCTACTTCTGACTTTGATCACGACTAACAACACTTTATAACTGTTCTGGCGTGGCCTTGCTTGCTCAGACCTATCGCGTAAGAACTTGTCTAAAACTTCTTAAACAACGCTCTAACCACCGATAACCTATCAGAATGCTACAGCCACCCACTCATCAGTCATCGGGCCTCTGTTTCCACCTTATATCTCCCCAGATTGCTTGTCGCTCCAGCGCTAAGTGCGTAGAGGACTCTTACGCCGATCGGTCAAGGATGATGCCTCGTTTTGGGGATGAAGAGTGTTTCTCGATGACCCCTCTTGCTTGCCCCAAGGTCACCAACCCTTAACACATCGGGTCGTACTTCCACCTTCTCACTCTTGGGGTGAGAAGGATTTGGACTAAGAGTTCTACTGCGCCAATATTGATGCTATGCCACTTGGGTAAAGGCGTTTCTCAAAATCCTTCCTTTCCCTTATTGGGCTTACTAGCACCCCTGGCTTTTCTAACCTTAGCTGCCTGCACTCACACCTGGGGTGAGGAGGACTTTCAACCGGTTGCCATGCTCGCGCCTGGAGCGAGGAAAGCCTAACTGATTACCTGCGCTCGCGCCTGGGGCGAGGAGGATTTTAAATTTAAAGCTTTGCGAACTCTTATACTGATAACCTCTTTTTTATTGGGTGGCCTCATTAAAACCCTCTTATGGGAAAAAGAATGCCCCTGAACTATTCAAACTGTTTATACTAGCACGAAAGCGCGACTACTTTACATTTTCAACTAAAATAGAACTTCAAGCGTGTGTGGCGTTCCACGTTCTGGGGATCGCCGATCTCTTCCCAGCACTGCGACCTCCGATCGCCTCTCGTCCACACCCGGCGGTGGTGTCGAGGTAACATGGCACACACTCCTTTGTTGCTTGAGGCTGTTCTCATAGCAGCGCCTAGCCTCCTTCTGGTCCGACTTAATGGTGATCACCACCCCTTCCATTGATGGCAACTTCAACTTCATGTGCCTCGTCGACGGTACAGCTCCCAACCTGTTGAGCGTTGGCCTTCCCAATAGTATGTTGTAGGCGGATGGGGCATTAACCACTAAGTACTTTATCTTCTCAGTGCGAGCCCCGGCTCCATCCGTGAACGTGGTCCTCAGCTCTATGTAGCCTCGCACCTCCACCTGGTCCCCTGCGAAGCCATACAAGCACCCGGCGTACGACCTCAGATGATCAAAGGACAGCTGCAGCTTGTTGAACGTCGGCCAAAACATCACGTCCGCCGAGCTTCCCTGGTCCACGAGGACCCTGTGCACCTTTCTTCCTGCTGTGACGAGGGAGATGACAATAGGGTCGTCGTCGTGAGGCACAACGTCCCGGAGATCTGGCTTTGTAAACGTAATGTCAGCATCGGGGGAATGATCTTCTTCCACCAAGTCGACAGTCATCACCGACCGAGCGTACCTCTTCCTCTGAGAGGCTGTACACCCTCCTCCAGAGAAGCCCCCCGCGATCGTGTGCACCTCCCGTGCACAGGTACCTCGTGCTGCGGATCTTCTGCTGGTGGCCCCGACGCCCGATCACCTTGCGTCTCCTGCAAGTAATCGCTCAGAAAGCCACTCTTTACCAACTCCGCGAGTTGGTGTCCCAATGCCAAACAAGAGTGGAGTGAGTGGCCATACGCCTGGTGAAACTCACACCACACATTCTTTTTCCTTCCGAGCACCCTGTCAGTCTTCTCCGGTGCTCGCAACCGTGCAGCTATGGCTGGAACGGCGATCAGCTCCGCCAATTCCACTACAAAGTCAAACCTGGGGGGCACGTTACTCTCCCTCGCGCCCCCCTTTCCCTGAGCCTTCTTTCCTTCTTTGGCCTTGTTTCGGCCGGTTGACCTGGGACGTCTTTGTGCGCAACCTTGCCCGTGAGCTAGGGACACCTTCCCTCTGGCTACCTGTGGATACCTGCAAAGAAGGACAAAAGGGCGCCCTAGCGGCCGTTTGCACTCTGACGCTCAAGTCAGCTAGCGAGAAACACCAAAAACTCTGCACCTCCGTATCGGAGCACCGTGAATGGCACTCTGAAGGTGGTCGAAAGAACTATGTGTTGTGTATCCTTTCTCCCTCTGGCAAACAACCTCTCTCTAGTCCCTTGTCCGTAGCCTCAAGACTCGAGCAAGCAACTAGAGTGTATTCTGGGAAAGTCTGCCAAAAGTCCGAACCCCGTTTCCCACGTCCAAGGTTCTATTTAAACTGTTCCAGCATTTAAAGCGTCTTAAAGCGCATTTAAGGTTGTGAAACGTTCAGCGCCTTTAAGACGTTTAAACCGCTTGGAGCATTTAAAGTACCTTAAACGCTCGAAACGTAAACTTTATTAAATAGCTTTAATTACCTTATACCTGACAAATTGATGTTTCTATTCTGACTTGGCTGCTATTACACGTGGAGGGCCTCACAGCTCCGTAACCCCACTTGGGGGTATTTCCTCGTGTGAGTCCTCCTTCCTGGGAGTGCATCTGCGCAAGGGGTGACTTTTTGGGTGCCAACTCATGCCCCCAAACCTCTAGTCACTCGCTTTGAGAGCGTATCTACCTTCCTCTCGTACCCTGCACCTGGCTACCCATGGGCGTGACCCTTCTCGTGAGTCGTACCTATCCCAAGGGCTTCTCTGGGGCGACATGGGCACTTCACGAGTCAGATTGCTCTCCACTGGCGCTAGTACTATGGCGTTGAAGCCACCTTTCTCTTCCCTTTATTGCTACCCCGGGTTATCGGGGTTCGAGGCCTTCCCATGGCGTCACTCCCTCCATGGTTGATGGAAACCAAGTAGAGGATGCTCAAGCCCATGAAGCCCAAGCCCAACAAGGGGCCCAAGCCCAACAAGGGGTCCAAGCCCAACGAATTACTAGGAGCATGGCAAGAGCTTTGGGACAAGAGTATAATAAGATGGCTCTTCTTATTTCTTTTGTAGAATAGGGGTGTGGATGTAATAAAAAGGTGTAAGTAGTAAGGGAGTCTAGGGGGGAGTGTAGATAGGAGTTAGGAGGTGCCAAACTAGGAAGGAAAGTCAGACTTCCTTCATTGTCTAGTTGGCGCCGAATTTAGGTAGCATTTGAGGGTAATTTGGATTTGCATTTCAGCACCTCATAGGCTATAAATAAGGTGCTTCCCTTTGTATTTTTCAGATTGGAATTATATAGTAGAGAGACTATACTCAAATTTAGAGAGAAATTGTGAGTCTTGAGTCTTCTTCTTCCTTTGCCTTATCTTGTGAGCAATGGTGAGCTTCAAGTGGCGGCACTCCATCACTTATCTTGGAACAAGGAACCAAGTGG
Source organism: Phaseolus vulgaris (assembly GCF_000499845.2). NCBI lineage: Eukaryota > Viridiplantae > Streptophyta > Magnoliopsida > Fabales > Fabaceae > Phaseolus > Phaseolus vulgaris. The sequence continues at coordinate 33,253,574 of NC_023752.2, read as the reverse complement.
CGTGAATGGCTTATCCAAGTCTCAAAATCCAGCAAGCTCCTTCTATAAGTGTTCTTCTTTCATGTTCTTTCAATTCCATTCGGTAGATTAGCTTTGCTTGGTGTTTCTTTCCATTTGTACCGATTAGATTTCTGTTTCCTGCATTGTTTCCTTGATTCTGTTCGGTGCAGTAGCATGCTTTCCATTTTCTGTTCGGTTTATATTTGTGTTCTTCCAACTCTTTGTTGTTTTGATTCCATTTGACAATATATGGACCTCCATATGAGTTTTGGTTGGTGCAAAGTCTTGGTGAGTTCTTGAATTAGAACATTGATCCAATTCTAAGTAAAGTGCCATTTATGACCAACTCAAGTTGCTCCTAAGAATGTCAAAGAATCATGTATTCTTGTGGTTGCATTCACATCACATCAATGGTCTTTCCTACCCATGGGTATCGGGGAGCACCACTGTGGTTGCCTTGCTCTTGTGACATTTTACCTTGGCGACGCCCTACCTTGGCGACGCTTCCTCTTGGCGACGCCTTGCCTTGTCGATGCTTGCACTTGGCGTCGCCTCACCTAGGCGACACCTTATGTCGACTTTGACCTCGACTCTGACTTTGACCTTGACTTTGTCAACGCCTGGGCACGGGACGGTACACAAGCCCCCCAGTCTTAAGATGATGACTTGTTTTCAGCGAAAAGACTAAGGCCTCGCCCACGCCATCCACGTGGCATCCTGGTGACGTGTCATTCTTGCTGACGTGACACTCCTCAAACTATTGACGTGACATTCTCTGAACCATTGGGGTGCTCTTAATGGCTGATTGGACATCCTCTGAGACGGGGAAAGCCACCTTTTGGGGCCACGCTTAATCGCTCGCCAGGTGGTTCATCACGCGGTCAGCCTCAAGAGTCTCTTGCGCTCCCATTGAGCGCCTAATCCTACGACACGTGGCCTCATCGCACGGTCACCATCTGTTGCCCCTCACGCTCCTCGTAACGTTTAAGTTACCCAAACTCCGCGCTCGAAACCACTGTTTCATCCACTCTCTCTGCATTCCCGCACTGTTCATCTCCTTCGAGCTCTTTCTCTGCAATCCCTGCTCTCTCCTTCGCGCTTCCATTCCTCCCCTACTTCGACACTCAAAGGTACGATTTTTTCTGCCCTTGCTGATTCTCCTTCTTCGTTGCATTGCATTGCTGTGTATGAACTGCTTGGGACTGTTTATCTTCTTGTGTTCTCGTGGTGTTCGTGTGTTTCTTCGTTCCCCTTCGTTCTTCTTTTCTTGCGTGGGTAGGGTTTGCCTAGGGTTCCTCCTGTTATGGCCTTGGGCTTGCTTGTTAAAACCCCTTTCCTTTCTTCTTTCTTCAGCTATTTAATCGCATCATTGTGCGCTCGAGAACGAAGCCTGGTGGATGGAGTATTGTTCAAGCACGGGTTCACCCACCCTATCCTAACGTGCGTAAGTGGCGACGAGTGCACCAGAATAATGGCGGAGCTCCACGAAGGCATTTGTGGGAGTCACGTAGGGGGAAGGTCCTTAGCCTCTAAGGTGGTACGCGCAGGTCTCTACTGGCCAACAGTAAAAGAGGATTGCGTGCGGCACGCCCAGCGTTGCAAGCAATGTCAAAAACACGCTGACTGGCACAAGGCAGAAGAGCTGCGGTCCATATATAGCCCGTGGCCTTTCCATATGAAACCCATTGGCGATAAGGCAGATGAAGTATTTGATTGTTGCCATTGAATACTTCACCAAGTGGATAGAGGCGGAGCCCGTGGCCCAGATTACTGCGCACAAGGTGCAGCACTTTGTTTGGAAAAACATTGTGTGTCGCTTTGGCGTACCTAGGCGGCTAGTATCCGACAATGGAACCCAGTTCGCCAGCCAGCAGTTGAGAAACCTGTGTGCAGAGGTAGGCATCAAGCAAGTGTTCGCATCAGTCGAACACCCCCAGACTAACGGGCAGGTAGAGTCAGCGAACAGAGTTTTGCTGAGAGGGCTAAAGAGAAGGCTAGAAAAGGATAAAGGAGCATGGGCGGAGGAAGTGCCAAGGATCGTATGGGCATACCACACCACGCCCCAATCTTCCACCATGGAGACGCCTTTCAGCTTAGTGTATGGGTCGGATGCAATGATCCTAGTTGAGATTCACGAAAGCTCGCCACGCTTCCAAAATTTCGTGGCTGAGGAATCCAACTGATGGCAAATTCATGAAGTTCTTCTTAGAATCATGTGAAAGATGGTGCAGAAGCCATGGATGTGTATGAGCAAGATCCTCCTAAGAGCTATGGTGATCTTCAAGGTGCATGGTATGTATGAAAGTTGGGAAGTTCGGCCAGCCTAATGAGAGGTGAAGGATGTGAAGATTAGAGCCTAGAAACTAGGTAGAAGCAAAGCTTGGCACAAAGTTGGCAGCATAACTTTACTATCAATAATCTTGGAACATACAAGAGATGGCCTTCCCTTTTATAGGCTATATGGCCGTGAAAGCTAAGCTAAGTTCAAATGAAATGAGAGCAAAATGAAATGCAAAATGACAAGGTACATGGCACATGTGCTCATGACCGGCCAAGCAAAATGAGCTTCTAGAATATTCACTCATTTATGCTTTCTAGCACTACTCTAATTACTAAGCACCCCTAATGGGCCTCCATGTAACATGTACAAGGCTTTCTCTCTTCCATCCGTGGCTTCATCCAATTGGGCGTGAGTGTGCTTAGCCATTGACCTTGTAATAGGGCCTAGACGGTCTAGGTCTCCTCCTAGACGCTCCATGTGTAGCCTTCCCTCATCACGTCCTAGACGCTCCTTCCTTGAGTCTAGACGCTCATCACGGTCTAGCTTTGGGTCTTGGCTTCCATGGTGAGATGTGCTTGGCCCTCTTCCATCATCCCCTCCCCCTTGGAAAGGATTTGTCCTCAAATCCAGCTCGTCATCGTCATTGGTACCTACAAATAGAGAAAGATCAATTACATTAAAAGTGTCATGAACTCCATATTCAAGAGGTAGGTCCAATTTATATGCATTGTTATTGACTCTCTTGAGGACTTGAAAGGGTCAATCACCTCGGGGACTTAGTTTGGACTTCCTTTGAGTTGGAAATCTATCTTTGCGAAGGTGTACCCAAACTAAGTCTCCTTCCTCAAAAATTATTTCCTTCTTCCCTTTATTGTTGTATTTTGTGTACTTCTCATTTTGTTGTTGTATTTGGAGTTTAATCTTCTCATGCATTTTCTTCACAAAGTCGGCTTTGATTACTCCTTCCTTATGCACAAATTCTTGTGGATTAAGAGGTAACAAATCCATGGGTGTGAGAGGATTAAAACCATATACTACTTCAAAAGGAGAAGCATTAGTAGTCTTGTGAACTACTCGATTGTAAGCAAATTCAATGTGGGGAAGATACTCATCCCAAGATTTATGGTTGCCCTTCATGATAGCCCTAAGCATAGTCCCAAGAGATCTATTGACTACTTCGGTTTGGCCATCCGTTTGAGGATGACAAGAAGTTGAAAATTGTAGTCTTGTTCCAAGTTTGCCCCAAAGAGTTTTCCAAAAGTGGCTTATAAACTTGGGATCTCTATCGGATACTATACTTCTAGGGAGACCATGAAGTCTCACCACTTCTCTAAAGAAGAGTCGAGAAATATTTTGAGCATCATCTACTTTGTGGCAAGGAATAAAATGGGACATTTTGCTAAAACGGTCCACTACCACAAAGATAGAGTCATGGCCTCTTGCAGTCCTAGGAAGTCCTAAAATGAAATCCATGCTAATGTCTTCCCAAGGAGCATTTGCAATCGGCAAAGGGGTGTAGAGTCCATGAGGCATTGTTCTAGACTTGGCTTTTAAACATGATATGCATCTAGAACAATGTCTTTGGACATCTTTCCTCATGTGTGGCCAACAAAATTTTGCTTTTAAAAGGTCTAGAGTCTTATCAACTCCAAAGTGGCCCATGAGTCCCCCCTCATGTGATTCCTTGACAAGGAGTTTCCTATGTGTTCCTTGGGGAATGCAAAGTTTTCCCTCTTTAAAAAGATATCCGTCGGACACATAGTAACCTCCTTGCGCTCTATGTAGACATTGGGCATAGATGGATGAGAGTTCTTGATCTTCTTGGTAAAGCTCTCTTATGTGGTCAAATCCAAGAATTTGGGCACCCAATTTTGAAAAGAGTGTATGCCGTCTTGAAAGAACATCGGCCACTATATTGGTGCTTCCTTTCTTGTATTTGATTACATAAGAAAATTGTTCAAGAAATTCCATCCATTTAGCATGTCTCTTGTTGAGCTTGTGTTGGCCCTTTAAATATTTTAAAGACTCGTGATCACTATGGATGACAAATTCTTTGGACACAAGGTAGTGTTCCCAAGTCTTTAGGGCTCGCACAAGAGCATAGAGCTCTTTGTCATAGGTGGGATAGTTGAGGGTGCCACCATGGAGTTTTTCACTAAAATAAGCAATGGGGTTTCCACCTTGCAACAATACCGCACCTATGCCTACCCCGGATGCATCACACTCTATCTCAAAAGTTTTAGAAAAATTTGGGATAGATAGAATTGGTGCATTGGTGAGTTGAGCTTTTAGCCTTTGGAAGGCTTGCTCATGCTTTTCATTCCAACAAAATGCAACATCTTTTTTAACAAGTTCATTCAAAGGAGAAGCTAGACTAGAAAAATTAGGCACAAACCTTCTATAGAAGCTAGCTAACCCATGAAAACTTCTTACATCACTTACATTTTGTGGAGTGGGCCACTCTCGGATGGCTTTGATTTTCTCGGGATCTACATGCACCCCCTTTTTGTTGACTATGAAGCCTAAAAAAACTACACTATCTACACAAAAGGTACACTTATCCCTATTTGCAAAAAGGCTATTTTTCCTAAGCACTAGAAGAACTTCCCTAAGGTGACTTAGATGGTCTTCTAGGGTTTTACTATACACTAGGATGTCATCAAAATAAACTATTACATATTTACCTATACAATCTCTCAAGGTGTGATTCATAAGCCTCATGAATGTACTTGGGGCATTAGTAAGCCCAAAGGGCATCACCAACTGATCCTGCCTGTTGACCTGAACCTTGGAACTTGCCTCGTCAATGGATCGACGTGTGCACCGCTTCTACCTCCGTCCTTCGTCGCGATCCACTTCAAGAACCTGCAAAAGAACAGAGCGGCGCCGCTGCGGCCGATCGCACTCCAACGCCCAAGTCAGTGACTGAACCACCAAATACTAAGAGCAATAACACTCAAGAACTCTCAAGGAACCGTGCAACCGGACTTGAACGATTGCTTCTCATTTTTCTCATGAAACTTGGCGAATCACAGAATGCAACGAACAACACTTACTTCAGCTACGATCGATTCAGCGATCAATCGGTAAAAACTGCGCGAAACTCCGCAAGAAAACTCAAGAACACAGCGAACCTCCACAGAGACTTGCAATTCCACCAGAAACCACCGCTTCTCCCACGAATAACAAAACGAGCCAAAGAACTCAAACTCCACCGAACAAATCTCGCGTAACCAGCAGGAAATCTCACTTCACCGAGCAAAAGCCCAAACGAACGGTGGAAAACGCGAAATCACCGAACAAAACTCAAACGAACAGCGAACAGTGGTTGCACAAGCACACAACCACGCGGAAAACTACGAAAACCTCCAAGAACTCACGCTGTGGATGGGAACAGGTTTTACACGGCCCCACGGTGGGCGCCTGATGATCCTGCCTGTTGACCTGAACCTTGGAACTTGCCTCGTCAATGGATCGACGTGTGCACCGCTTCTACCTCCGTCCTTCGTCGCGATCCACTTCAAGAACCTGCAAAAGAACAGAGCGGCGCCGCTGCGGCCGATCGCACTCCAACGCCCAAGTCAGTGACTGAACCACCAAATACTAAGAGCAATAACACTCAAGAACTCTCAAGGAACCGTGCAATGTTCTTTCTCACAGACTGCTCAAGAACTCGCAAGCGTAAAGAGTGTAATCTTAATGTGCGTACCTTAAAAGTTCGTTGGGAAACCCTTAAATACCTGGTCACTTTCTCTCTCCTGGCAGTTATGCAGCTGGACACGTGGCTCGCATCCAGTCGTACACGTGCCATCATCTGGAGCCTCCTTGACTTGGGCGCTGCTTCTAACTCTCTTTTGGCTAAGTTACTCATGCATGGTACTGCCCAGTGCATAGCTAACTTGGGAGTGCGATCTCTACTGGAATTGGCGAGTTAGGGTGCCTTCGTACACCTTCCCTGTGGTCTCGCCGGCCGCCTTCATAATCTGCACCACCTTCATCTCTGGCGATGTGCTTGCTCTGGCGATCTCCAATCACTTGGTCGCCTGAGTTTACATCCGGCGACTTCATCTTTAACCCGGTGATCGTCGGTTTTGGTATGCTAGAGATCGGAACACGCCAACTTAATAACTGGCGACTTCACGAGCCCCCCGACATCTTTCCCTTCTACCAACCTGGCGTCTTGTCAACACGCCGATACTGTAGCTTGATGCCACGTCATCACTTCCGACTACCAGGGCGGTACACCAACCACTCATATAATCCAAATTTGGTCTTAAAAGCGGTTTTCCACTCATCACCCTCCTTGATTCAAATTTGGTGATATCCACTTTTAAGGTCAATTTTGGAGAATAGAGTTGACCCATGTAATTCATCAAGCATATCATCAAGCCTTGGGATTGGATGCCTATGTTGATGGTGATGTTGTTGATTGCTCGACAATCACAACACATGCGCCATTTTCCATCCTTTTTGGGCACCAACAAGACAGGTACAACACAAGGGCTTAGGCTCTTTTAAACCCAACCCTTCTCCAACAAGTCTTGAACTTGTGATTCTATCTCCTTTGTTTCCTCGAGATTTGTTCTATAAGCAGGCCTATTTGGTAGGCTTGCCCCCGGGATGAAGTCAATTTGATGTTCTATACCTCTAAGGGGAGGGAGTTCAATGGGACCCTCATTAGAGAATAGATCTTCAAATTCACTTAAAAGGTTTTCTATTTGAGGAGGTAAATTCATAAGTTCACTATTTGTGGCAGTGCACGTAAGTGCTCCTTTACAAAAGATAAGGCTTGGTTGTTCAACAAGAAGCAAATTTTGAAAAACGTTTTCAAGAGGCATTTCTTGTTGATCTACCTTGTGGGAAGTGATCCTACCGACAACTAGAACGTGGAGGAATCGCTTTGTAGCACTCTCTGCCCCGTCTACGCGACTGTGTTATCTGCAAAATCACCCTCAGAACCTTCTCTAGGATCTCCAAACGCGACCTGCAAAACACACAGACGGCGCCTCTAGCGGCCGTTTACACTCCGACGATCAAGTTAGATCACAGAACCACCAAATGAGAAAAACTAGTAGTCTGTGTGAAAACTCTTGCTCTCTCCTTTCTCCTCTCCCCTGATTCTGTTTTATGCCACACCCTGTATCTGGGCCTCACAGAATTCTGTTATGCTTTCTGGCATGTGTCAGAACCCTGTTATGCTTTTCTGTGACAACGTACCTCCAGAATCAGTAGAGTGTGAGTGTTTGTGCGTCCCTGCGCTTGGCTGCGCTTGTCTGTACCTTTAGTGGTACGGAGTGCACCTTTATCTGGACCGCACACGTGGAGGTATGCTACTCACATCTAACCATACACGTGCCACTACTTGAAGGGCTCTAGCGCTTCTCTTTGTGCACCTAAGTCATTCCCTTGCGGAGCAACTTAGGATACTTCTTCCACCTGGGTAAATCACATACTCTCAGGAGAACGCCGGGTGTGGCTGGTCTAGGCGCACTCACCAAGCGTTGCTCTATGCGTAACGACCTACCCTTCACGGTGTCGCGCATGTAATGGGTTGAGGGAATAACCAATCACTGACCGGTTTACTAGCTCCCTCAGGCCACTCTCGTGCACGATTCCCTGAGACGTGCTCATGCGAGGTCCGTGTGTAACGCTCTCGCTGGGAGCCTCAGTCCCAGTTTAACTGCGTGTAACACGAGACCCCGATGACCATGCACCCGATGACTGATTAGTGCTCTATTGCTTCTCGCGTTCTGCCCCCAGGCGTTCATCTGGGAACTGGTCAAATGGTGGCCACTTGGTTACTGACCACCGATCACCATTCTGGGTGATTTGTCCCCTGACTTCGCTACCGCCTGATCTGTCGGTGGTCGTTTGGTTAGTGACAACCGATCACTTTCACCCCGATCTATCTGTCACCTGGTCCGCGTGTCACCCCGCGAGTGGTCCACGTGGTTCTCTGCTGCTGACGTCATCGACTACCGATGATCGATCGGATCACAAGCCCCCCAGTCTCGAGCCGTGAACTCGTTCTCGGCGAAGAGACTAAGTGGTCGTGCCCTCAGTCCACGTGGCAAGTGGGACCGCATCACGTGCCACCTCACGTGCTGCTTCTTTAACGTTAGGACTTCCTTCCCTGATCTCGCGACACGTGGCCCCATCGAACGGCCAGCGTGGTGTGTCGCTAGCGCTTCTCTTATTCAAATAGGCGCGCGCCTTCACTGTTCCTTCATCTTCTTCAATCAACTCTTAGACTTCCTGCGAACTCTCTCTCTGCGCACCCATCCTTCTTCAAGTTTTCCGCTTCCAAACCTCTCGCGATCGCCCAAAGGTATGGTTTTTCTTTTTCCTGGGTCTATTTAGGTTATCTTTACCGATTGCATTTATCTTTCTCGTTATCATGCATTCATCTTCTCTGTTTTCCCTCTCTCGACCCGCGCTAGGGTTTTTCGCGTTCTTGGTCTGATTTCTGCTTCTCCTTCTTCCTCTTTTCACCTGGGCATTTCTCTCCTTCCCCTTCTCTGTTTTCACCGAACCATTCATCATTCCCTCTTCTTCCATTCATTCTGACTTTTCGTTTTTCCTCCATTGCAGCTATCTCGCGATGGCTCGCTTGAAACAAACCGCCCGCGTTATTGCCTCGTCTTCTGGTGCACAGCCTTCCGCAAGTGCGCCAGCTCCACCACCACCCGTTGCAACCTCCTATCATGACAACGCCAGGGTCTACGACTGGGCCCCCCTGGCGTTGCTTGCCGAAACCTACACCCTACTGCCCCAGGGCCACCTCACATCCCTGCTGAGCAACAACCCCGATGAGCCTTCCTGCGCCATCGACAGGGAAAATGATTTCAACATCCAAATCCGCATTCTTCCTCGAGGGATGCCCATATGCGCGGACGATAGGGCCACCAATGGGGTGCCCTTCGTCTTCATCTACTCCGCCATCTTCAAAAGGTTGAAGCTACGCCTGCCATTCTCCTTTTTCGAGAAAGAGCTGATGATGGAGTTGAACGTCGCGCCCTGCCAACTCCATCCAAATGCCTGGGCTTTCATCCGGGCATTTGAAATTCTCTACAACTACTTCGGGCATAACGCCTCTGTGGATGTGTCCTCTATTTCTTCGAGGCGAAGAACCCTGGGGACAGGTCCTGGGTTAGCCTGAACGGGGTTGCTGGTCGGGTGCTCTTGGGCCTGTATCAACAATCTTTCAATGATTGGAAGGGCAGGTTCTACATGATATCTGCCACCCCACAAAGTCCAACGTTGCTTGAGGGGTACCCCCTCTACTGGGTTCCTGCGGTTGAGTTCAAGAAACCCCGGGACCTCGAAGCCATGGGTCCCTATGAGCGCGAGCTATGTGGGCTGTTCCTGGGGGCCAAGTACAACTCTGCTCGCCTCATCAAAGATGAGTTCGATGTGTTGGCCCTGAAAAAGTACATAGGTAGCTCTTCTTCTTCCACCTCTTAGGATATTTGCACATTCTCATGCATGCTTGCATACATTTTAACTTACTTGCGTAACTAGGCCATCTAACTTTCCCTTTTCCCATCTATGTAGATTCAATGTCAGGGAAGGACAGGAGGAAAGCCTTGCTGGAGCTTGCCAAACTTCGGGGGACCAAAGGGACTGGCACCTCTTCTTCCACCACCGAGCCTATTGCAGCCCCTCCTCTCTCGGTCGCGCCAGCTGAAGGCCCCGAGCAAGGAAGGAAGAGAAAGAGATTGGTGAAGGCCTCTGCTTCACTTGCCGCTGCTGCTGCTGCTCCCTCAACCGAAGAGGAGAGCTCTGGCTCTCCTCTTATTCATCGCAAGAGGAAACTGCCAGCGGTTGAGGGGCCTCATCTCTTCAACCTGGGGAGATCGAGGTGGTGGAGGTAGAGGAAGGTTCACCCCTCCTCCCTCTACTCAACCTGCCCCAGAGCCCACATGCCTTCCCTCTCCCTGCCAACAGCCGTCTCCAGCTTCTCAACCATCACCTCCCCCAGCAGGCCAATCTCTTGGTCCATCTGCTCCTCCTGCTGGGGGCGCCTCTGCTCATCCGGGGGGTCTCCCGCCACCACTGCCAACCTTCACTGCTACTGCTGAATGTGGTGGGTCCAGCTCGCGACCAAGCGTCTCTGGGGCTAGCCACGAGAACTTCAGCCGGGTCATCACCTTGG